>NC_091504.1:18959041-19277374 GCF_947461875.1 Haliaeetus albicilla | reverse complement strand
TCTTGTTCTGTTTGCTGTTATTAGCTTCTCCTATCCAGCTTTGATACTGCTGTTGTAGCATTTTGCTCTCCTACACCATGTTGTGACAGAGGGACAATACCCATTACAGATGGTTGTAAATGCTCCTTTGATTGCTAATGTGTCTTGGAAGGTCCAATCCAAATAATATCTGAGATGTTAGTATTACGAATGCTGTATGGAGGGGCTGCCAGCCTTAGTAGAGTCAAGATTTGGGATCAAGGCTGAAACAGAAAAAGGCCTTGGAAATCTGCAAGTTGCCTTCCACACAAGCCCTTCAAGCACATGGAAATGTAGAACAGGAGAACTAAGTATGAAAATTGAAGTAATGAAAAAAATTGCCCCAGTTTCATTGTTCCTTTAAAACTTGAATCTCAGCCCAAGATCACAAATAGGTCCTCTCAGGTTTATAGACCCATAAAGACACCCTGGGCGCTGTTCTGAGTAAACCTGCACTAATTGATGGCTTAGTACTAAAAATATATGTGAAATCTGTGGTTCTGCACAGTTCCAGTGTGCAAGCCGATGAAACTTGTTAAAATGGAAAGGTGGTTGGTGGTTAATCACATAGCTGAGAAGCGAGTGATGAGAGTCCCTCTTAGGGAGGTTTTTTGGGACAAGTCATGTCACATCTCTGCGTATCAGTTTTTCCATCAGTAATGACAGGGTGGGAGGACTTATCTGCCCTACCTGCCTTCCTCATTTGCAAAATAGTTTGAAAATCCCTGGGGATGGTGTAATAAGTGTTAAATTGCTTCATTCAAAGCCATTTAAAGTTTCTGTCTTTAGAGGGGTAGGAAATCTTACCTTTTCTACAGTGACAAGGCAACAGCTGATCTATTATTTTGCGTCCTATATATAGTGATCCATCAACACTGGGATCAATTTCCTGAAGGTCACCAGCTCTTTTAAATCCTGCCATCCTCTCTGAATTCAGATACTGTGGATTTGGCTTCTCTCTTCCTCACCTGCATTTTCCCTTCTTTCTCTTCTGATAAACACAGGCATTGCAGCTTTAAGATTTTAAGACCTTTCCCAGATGGAAAAGGTCATTTGTCTTTCGCTACTCAACACTTCCTTCATGAGTTCATTTAAACATTGCCAGACATCAGAAGAACAGAACTCAGCTGTAGGGTTATCTATGTCTTATTCCCCTTTTGTGTAGGTGGCAAAACTGATCTAGAAGAAAACTGTTTGGTTCCCATAGCAATTTACAACGTGTAGCGACCATAATACTGTACTCTTCCCACTCCTTATCTACACCTGTTATTTCTTCCTTTGCCACCCAGCTAAGAGCTATAATGCCGGCATTATTTTGAATGATATTAAGCAGGCTATTCCCTAAGTTTCGTGCAGTTTCTCACTGTTTTCGGTAAGGACAGGATGTACTTTTAATCTAAGTAGTAAAAAGCGAACACTTCATTAGCCACTTCCAGTTGCAGTCTCAATGAAAAGTTAATTAAAGGAGTGGAATGAAGGGATATTACAGCGCATCTACTAATCTTGGTGCATTATTTATATGAAATCAGTCATCAAAATTAGTCATGTGCATTATCTTGCTGTGTGTGGTCTGGTTTGAAATGGTGTGTTTGTTTCCACTCAGCTCCACTGGATAGAGTTAAGATACACATTTGATGTGTTACTCAGTTAGATCATATTTTGAAAGTTTATTATGCTCTCTATCTCTCTGTATCTGCAGGCTCAGCATCAAGGGACCATTAAAAGCTTTCAGCTGAACTTTGCAGCGTGTCTGAGATGAGACAAGTGACTAAAGTCATCCTTTCCCATAAGTTAGCAGGCACAGCTGCCGAAACGTCCGCTGGCACGGGGCTGGCTGCCGGGACGTCACCTCCCAGCCTTTTGCCGCGTTTCACCACGCCGGGTGTTGGTGGTGCATCTGGCAGCGGGCTGCTGGGACGGCGCTTGCAAGCAGAGCGGTGGCCCGTAGAGCCCCAGGACAAGAGTGAGAACAAGGTCCGGTGAGAACAAGGGTCCCGTTGTCCTCCCTGGCAGAGGCAGCGGAGGAGCATCGCTTGCACCCGGACCTGCCCCAGCCTACAGAGCGCTGCCCGCTCCATCAGGGAGCAAGATCCCCGTGGCTCTGCTGTTAGACACTCTTACCCGCTGCAGGTACCACACCTCCTGCTTTTTTAAACTTTTGTCTCTCACTTTTCTCCTAGGATGTGCACCAAGAAGGATCAAGGCTAACAAAGTAATTTCAGGTTCTTCCTTCGTTCTGGGTGGTCAATGAGCTGCTCCTTCCCTCCCCTCCTTGTCTCATCCTCTCCCACAGAGGAAGCAGATAGAGTTACAAATTTCAGGCGAGGAGAATAGTTGAAATGATCCGTCCTTAAGGTCACTGCCAACGCCGTTGCATAAATTCACCTACTAGGGGCTGCTGTAAGAGCAGTGCCGTTAACTGGAGACGGAGGGGTGTAGCGTTACAAAGCGCTGCATGGAAGTTGCCCACTTAAATCACTGAAGCATTTTAATTGACATTCAGTAACTCTCTCCTTTTCTGAGGGCTGCCTTTAATAGAGTGAGCACTGCTAATGCTGGTCATGGGGTCGCTCTGTGCTCCCTGCTACAGCTCCTGGCTTGAGCTGCAGCGACAGCACGGTCCCTGAGAAATGTCTGAAAATTTCGTCTATTCGCCGCGAAGGGGCAAACGTAAAAACACAGCCACTTGCTCAAGCACAACACGTAGCTGCAAGCAAGTTCAGCTTTGACAGGAAGAGCTGGGCTAAGAAATTAGTGGCTGCATTGGCTGTGGGCTGCCCAGCACAGTGGAGAGTTGAGGCTCTCTCTGAGTTTTTCCCAGAAGCTGTGGGACAACTTGCCTGCTTGTTTTGGGGAGCAGGGAAAGCAATGCAGGGAGGTGGGGAAGTATTCCAGCTGATCCCCTTCCCTTCGGTCCTTATGTCTCCTTATTGATGTCCTCCAAATCTATTGCATTTTTAAATGGGTGAAGGGCTTTTCAAATTTCACATCAGCATCTACTTGTTTGAAGGTAATGTATTTTTGCATACACTCCTATAACATGGCAATCATTTCATTATCTCCAGCTTTACTCTGCAACAACAAGTAGGCAAATATTCCTTCACCATCACACTGCTTTGCTTACTTGTAGGCAACTGAAGAGCTGATATAAGGACATGATAGGGAATTCATCTTGCAATCCCAGACCAGATATATTGATCTTACAGAATGAGGACCTGGGCTTTGTGCTTTTGAGCATCTTCTATTAGGTACATAGCTTCTCAACTAACTATAACAACGGGGAACTTGTCCTTAAGCTGCAAAAGGTCAAAATGGAAGAGAGCAAATGCCAAGAAAGGGCATGGTAAAAGTCTAAAATGTATTTTAGACCAAGACATATTTCTGCTTTCTCTCTATTTTGGAAATCTCTTATCTTGAAACGAATGAACATCTATAGTTGAGATGCACTATGCTCATGAGGGATTGCAAAGTGGCTTAAGGAACCTAACAAGTCTGTTGAGCTAGATATAGCCACTCTTGCTTCTGTCAGGTAGTGCCTCACTCTGTGAATAATCTAATTTTTTTCCAAGGTTTACATGCCTAAGCTGTTTCTCCCAGTGAGTGAAAACTGTGATCCTTTTGCTGTGCTTCCTATAAATGAGGCAGCTGGGGGTGAACCTCTCAGCTACAGCGTGAATGAAAGGGAGAATGCCAGACATGAAAAATCCTCTTGACATTTCAGTACAGCTTCTAGCAAAGCTAGGAAGCAAGCTACAGTCTAGATTATTTTCCATATTTTATAACCTTTTCTCATTAGCTTTCTGGTTACAATGACTAAGAACAGGGTCAATATCTTCAGTTTCTCACAGAGGCAAGATTCGTCCTATATTCCAGAATGAACTATAGCAGTAAGTATAAAATGGATATCTCTTGATCAAGGGTACATCCCCTCTGACTTTTCTCATAAGATATTAATAAGAGAAAGGCATTATCACATTCCATTTAACAGGTGCGTGGAAGAAGGGGAAATCTCATAATCATGTAATACCTTCTACAGTAATACCCTTCATCAGCTTTTGCTAATTATTAGCTGAAGCCATTTTCTATTTTGTTTTTCATTTAAAGCTGAAGATGAACTTCAGGAGACACCAACAGCAATTTATTTTCTAGGTTTTGCTTTCTTCATGCAAAGGAATGCCAAGGTAACCTCACAGGGTTTCATTTAAAAACAAGAGTTCAGAGGAAAAATACCATGGCTTTAGACCACTGTCTCTGTTAGTTTATTAAAATATTAGTCTTGTAGGTGTGTTAGATTGATTTGCCTTCCGTGGTGTTTAAAAATAGCTGTAAGAATAATGGGTTTCATCAAAAATCGTTAACTGGGACGTTACTTTCATTTTTTAACCACAGAACAAAGTGTCACAGCCAGATTAAAGAAGCCAGAAAGCATTTGGAGTGCACACAAACAGCTAGCAATCTTTATATATACCTTAACCATGGAAAATCCTGAAAGATATTAGCCGTCTTCCACTGCAGATTGGTCAGAATCCCCAAGAAAGGTCAGGTTGTTCGAAGTGGCTGGTATTTGTACCAGCTGACATGAAAAGGCTCAGTTATTTATAGTGGTTCGCCTGTGTCCCCACAATGCTAGGGGACTGAATGAGATTGCAGAGATGAAAGGACATTTCAGTCTAACAACTGCAAATAGCTGTAGCTCAGCAAACTTCTAAATTATGGCATTACCAAGCAGGAGAGTTGCCCAGCTTAAGCATAGGTTTTAATCCTTATGGGGGTAATGAGATCCTATATGAACCTTTTTTTTGGAGGGGTGCATTTTATTCTGATAATGTCTAACTCGCTGTGTAGTGCAATCTAAAGTTTAGGGCTTCCCTTTCAAGTTTTCCTTATGAGCTGTGCTGCCTTTATCTGGTTATGTCAGCTAGCCACCGTGATGGAGTTGTTTTTTTATAGCTGTAGGACTTGGACAGGAAAGCAGAAGCTGGGGTCATATAAGGAGAGTGATGGGACTGGGAAGAAATGTGGATCCAAGTTCATCAGGGTGAATGCTTCCCCTTTTGCTGAATATTTGGTAGGTGAGTGACCCACTAGAGATCAAGAGGGATAAAAAAAAGACATTTTTGACGAAAAGAAAACACATTGATAGCAGTTATGGGAAAAGATAAGAGCAGTGACCATGGCCAATAGGAGCAAAAGCTCCTGTAAACTGGCATGAAATTCCCGGAGATCTGTCCTGAGGAAAGCCACCCACAGTTTCCAGTTTTCTTGGGCCAGTCAGGACAATGGAGAAAACGTGATTTCTGCTCACCGGCAGGTCCCAAATCAGCAGGGAATGAAAGAAATAGAAGGTTGGCCCAAGCAGCCAAATGGAAGAAAAGAGGCCCTTTTAGTCAGTTCAGCCTCGTGGAAAATTCCCATTTTTGCACCCAAAGCAGCAAAGCACAGAACAGCTGAGCTGTTGTTTCTTTAAATCAGGGCTGGGGTTTGATGTGGGATGCCCTTTGGAGCACGGCTGATCAGACTAAATATGAACAGGGTGTTATCTTCGAACAGCTCATGAGCCTTCCTGAACAGATAGCCTGGAAACAGCCCCAATGACTGGCCCTAATCCTAAAGCCTTCCCTTGCACAGATAAACTCCCTACAGCTAGAGGGACGGAGGAAATTACTGATATTCACTCATCTATTTATATTTAGACAAAAGATTAAACAACTTGGGACTGTAATGATATGTCCATGGCGCGGCTCCTGCAAACATTTAAGCACTTGCAAAACTTGTCTGCATAGGCTTAACTTGAAATGGACTTGAGATTGTGGAAATTTTCCAACGGAGTATACTTATTCAATGAAGGAAAGCTATGGCCAAGCTGACTGTTTTTTTCACAGGGAATTTACTGAAAACGACCATTTTGATGAAAACAAAAGATTGTATTTTCACTCAAAAATTCCTGTTGATTTTGTGTGTTTTTATAAAACTCTAAACAATTCCATGGAAGTGAAGCATTGTGACCTTGCGAAGATTGGAGACATGTTGAAACAAATCTTTGCAATAGGATGTTCTGATGTTATCAGAGCAAAATCACTGAGGATTTCCATTTCATTGGAAATTTCAACGTTTCATGTTCTTTTGGAAAAAAAAAAATCAGAAGATTGTAATATCCCTGGCTTCAAAGGGAAATTCCAGGTTTCAAGCAGCTTTGCTAAACACTCCTTAACTGTTGACTGGCACTGGGCCAGTGCCAAGGTAGGCACCTAAGACATGTTATGGAATTACCCTGTTATTTCGTGTTCCCTTCTCCCAGCTTCTTTCTTTGAGCAGACACTTCCTTGCAAATAATACCCATTTTGTCAGATGATGAGAAAAACGCGTAAGAAGCACGACCTCTTCTCCTGCTGTGTCTTTCCCTATGACACGGCGCGACACAAGCAACCTTCAGCTGGCCACTTGGAAGTGCTTTGCTTTTCACCCTCATGTTATTTTCGTCAAGCTAGCTAGACAGAGTGGTAACTTGTGGTTTGATTGTGTTTACGTGGTTTTGAGGGATAGCTCCGAGAAGCAATTTCTAACCATTGATGACTGCTCTAAGAAGAGTTGTAAAAGAAATTTGGTGTTAGAGAAGACATTAGCATTTGGTTTTCAGATAGCATTTCATGCTATCTTACGAGACTTACACAGGCAGGACTGCCTTCCTTGCATTACTTTGCGTTGGTAAGATAGTTGTTATGGTCTTAGTGTAGTTCCCAGCCGCACTTTTCCTTCACCTTCCCCCCAGGTCCAAACCCTAGATCAAGAGCCTGTGCCTGGGGTACTCAATATACGAAAATGGAGAGTGACAACTCCCGCACCATGGGACAACTTCTCTACCAGACCTGTTTCTGCAGGACGATGGAGAGCTTTCTTCGGGAGGGTCTGAAAGGGTGGGATGAATCTCTGCAGGAATGCAGCCTTATCACAGGTGTCCTCAGTTTCTTCTACAAATGCCCGGACTTTTAAAATATAAATACACAGCAAAATCATGCTAAACCAGCAATTCAGAAATCCAATCTAATGATTCAAGTTTGCCCCTGGCCTCACAAAACACAAGGCCACAGCAGAGCTTTCTTCCCCAAGAAGAGATGAGGGAAGAGACTGGTGACAGATGTTAATTAGACTATAAAAATCACCTCTGGAAAGAGCTCAGACATGGTGGGGAGCCTCCCGGTACACATTTCTTTCCTTGCAGCTTAGTCATGAGTCCTGCAATTAGTGTGGAGCCTGGCTATGCAGTGCACAGTGTAAGAGAGGTGGCATTAAGGAGTGCCTGTTTTCTTAGCCTAGTTATTTTCCTCCTCGCTTTCTGCAGTATATACTTTATGTTAATTGTAGCAATACATCTGTCCACAGAGTTTATCAGATGTGAGGAGATAAGCTATTGCCATCAAAGCCTATTTTGAGCTATGAGCTTCTAAGTAAATCAATGTTACATGAATTAAGATTGTCTTGAGATTGTCTCTATAACATTTCGGCTGCCCGTATCTGGAAAGAGTTTCTGAGCAAAACTCTTTGTAAAAGTTGGCTTTGGGAATTTTCTCATGCAGCTTACAAAGTCTGTGACCATCCCATCTCAAACGAGTTTTAATTACCAGAGCTTTAATGGCAGCTATTTTATGATGTTTCAGAAATGAAATGGTTTGTACTTTGGTGATAAGGACTGCATAGGAACCAATAAAAAATAAAGCAGAATTCCACAGCAGGGGATGGATTTTTTTACAGAGTTTATGGATAACTCTTAGCCTTTTCCACAAACAGTGAAGAGAGAAAATATGTTAATGGACAATTACTTCTTTATTTTCAGTAGTTTTACCTGTTGCTCCTACCTTTCACTTTGTCATTTTTATACACAAATTCAACCACAATTCTGTCCATTTGAATATGAAAAATGCCAAGCATACTTCCACCTACCACGAAATCTACCTTTTTTTAGAGACCACCTATAAAGAACCTTTTCCTTGACTGCAGAGGACATCTGTCACCACAGCACAAGCCCTACCACAAGCTCCGCACAGTTCGGAGTGATTGGCATTCTCCACTCACACGATGGCCACAACGGAGGATAAATATGGAAGGATGGTCTTGCATGTCAGAGCTGTGGTAGCACTGGGGTAGGCGACGACTGCTAGTACATACAGGAATAACTTCAATTATCCAGTGCTGCTCAGCTCCGGGACTCTAGAAGAATAAATACTTACTACTCAAAATGAAATATATGTGTCATGTGTTTATTACGGTCTGTCTTGAATAGGTTAGGGAAGACTAAAAATTGTGTAATTGTCAAGTGGTTCCTGAACTAGGAGCTTTCCTCCATGTAGAGAGGTGCTATTTTGAATTCTACCACCTGAAGAAATCTTCCTCTCAGTTAGACTCGATCTCATCTGAAAAGCTTAGATCTATCTAACTGTTCTCCCTGCAGGCACTGGGGTCCAGGGCAGAGCCTAATAACTGACTCCTCCAGAGCCCTAAGTCCTGTCCTTGCCTTTGTCACCAGTCTGTGGTGTGAAAATGGGCAAACTGTTTGTCCTCTGTGATAGTGTCAATATTGCATCTGAAGTGCGGGCCAAGCTTGCGCTCAAGGCCAAACTTGTCCAAGAAAGTTGGATGCAGGTGCAGATGAGCCCAAAGCAGAGGAAAGAAGACAAGTTTGACTCTTCTGGACTGTGACTTGCGTGGGGAAGTGACTCTAGGAGCTACTACAAAGCAAGTAATAATACCACAACTTTTTACAGTTTAGTTTTAGTTTGCTTGAAGCAGTGGATCTGACCTAGTCTCAGCCTGGACAAGCCTCTGTCATGTGAAGGTTGCTTTGATTTATGCCTGCACTTGACAGGATCCAGGTGGCCCAAGGAGAGCGTTAAGTCGTCCTTGCTCCCTGCTCCAGATGAGTGCTGGGTGTTTCTCAGCTGTATCCAGGTCACTCAAACAGCAATATAATGTTGGTCATTCCATAACATTGTAAATCAGGCCACAAACCCCCACATTTGGAACAGTTAATGTCATTGCCTAGGGCAATACCGCAGACAGGACTTTATTTGCTTCGAACAAAATTAAAATGAGAAATAAAACCGCTGGTTTTGACAGCAGTTTAATTTTAAATAGATGGCATATTAAATACTGTTTATTAGGGCAGCGGGTTAATTATGCAACCTCTTTCCATTGCATCTTGTTTATAGGAATGGACTGAATCACATTGGCTTGTTGTGCTTCACATGTTAGGGCTGGCTTTCATTTTGACAGAGCAGTTACCCCTTTGCAGTGTTTTGATACACATCACAATGTTTTTGTCTGTAAAGCCATATTATCGGACTAACATTCCCAGGCAACCTTTGGGCTGAGCAGGTTTCTGAAGCTTGGCAACACAGACATCTTTCTATTCACCATCTTCCTAAAAACAAAAGTTGTCGTAGTGAGGATAATTAATTGTACTCAAGAAACATGCTGGTTTACTTCTACAACTTCCTTAACCCTTTCGCTGGTTTCGGCACTTCTGTAATCCACGAATTGTTGTGCTTCCATAAAGTGAGTATTTTTTTAACATCCAATAAGTGTCTTGTGGGGAAGCTCTTAGTGACAGGCAAGCTACATGCTGATTTTCTTGGCAAATGTGGTCTTGCTCACTAGTATCAAAATTTCGTTGATGTATCTGGCCATAGGTTTATAAAATTCTCTCTCACAAGATAAAAAAAAAAAGGAAGCTGTTTTAAAAAATAACATAAAGAAGCAGAAGCCAATAAAAACACCTGAAAATCATAGGGCTACGGGCCATCACATTGAACATATATATTTCTAAAATGATCTAGAAAGCTTTTCTTGAGTGCCAGGAGCAGTAACAGAGTGGCTGTGTTTGTACACATATGTGTGTGCACATGCACATACACACACACCAACATTTTTGACCCTTTTTACTGGGTGCCCCTCTGTTTCAAGAGCGCAAAATACATTGAAAAGGCCTCATTTTCACTGGCTGGAGCTCAGTATATTTGCACAAACCAGCTTATATCAGAATTTGGCCCTGAATAGCTTTTTTTCCCCCCAATGTTACCTAATAAATCTTCCATCTGAAGATTTTCAGACACGCTTCTACTTGACTGAGGAGTAGTATTCATTGGAAAAAACTTTGATGGAGAAGGGTTTTTTTCCCATCAGTAAAATGCAGTAGCGCTAAAATAATAATAATAAAAAAGCAGTTTGTGAGCTCATGTTGCTTTTGGGGAAATTTCATTTCAAAAAAAGTGATGAAAAAGTTCCAATAATGTTGAAACATCCTACATTAGCTCCATACTTGAAAAAAAGCCTGCAGATATATTATTTTCTTTTTAAATTGTGTCATTTTTTTTTTTTAAATCGATACTACATTATATATTACTTTAAATTTGAAAACAGCCATGAGTGAAACACATCTTTTAATTTCTATCAAAGCAAAAGTTTTCCATGTGAAAGAAAATAAATTTTGCTCTGAAAAGGAATTATATAATTGCTGGAATCCCCAAATCTCTGTGCAATGAAATTTCAATTCCCTGCTTCATTTTGTTCAGGAGCAAAATTATCAGTGGTGGAAAAGATCCCCAAAAAGAAAACAATGTGTTGATTTATCAAGCAACCCATTTATTTCCCTAAGTCCTGCAGTCTTTTGGGTTCTAACTTCACTTGCTTTGTTTTATTTCAAAAGCCACAGTTCATATTTTATGGAAAGCTTTCCTCTTCCAGATTCAAGATCTGGTGGCTGAAATTTCAGAGAATACATTGGTCCTTTTCCTTCTCTTGACTTCACCATGTTTCCTCTTCACGTTTGCTGTATGAAAATTGTGTGTATAATCAATCAGCAGGGAACTGCCCTGTTGATAGGTACAAGACTTTCTAAATTTTACAAAAGTAAAAATGCTCATTGAAGGTGTGACATTTCCTCCCGGGGTTACAACCTGTGATTCCTAACCACATTTAAGAATGCTTTTGTTCAGATTTCTTTGCAAGAATTTGCTCTATGCTGTATAACAAGTACGGAAAGGTGGGTCACAAGCAAAATGTCCCCAAGTGAACCCTGTCAGAAGCAGCACACTTATGGAGAGCCACAGCAGGGGAAAGTCCAGAGGACAACAGACCAGGTGTCACCCGGCTGATCTCTGTCTTCATGAAACTACCGGCTACAGTGTCATGGGGAGACTCTTATGCTAGTTTTGGGTGAATGTGGGCAATAAATAACTGATAATTCCTCTAAGATCTCGCTCCAAGCCAGTAGACTTCTTCTATGTACAGAAAACTTGTGTGACCACACTAGTGTGGAGCTCCAAGGGTTCCTCCACTAGGAAGAACCAATAAACATCGGCCAGTATGTGAGGTAAAGGCTTATTTTTTTTTTTCACCTCTCTTGAGGAGTGATCTCTTAGGAGAGGAAAAGTGGGACATGTTCATCCAAGGGTGGCAAAAGACTTTTTGGAGATAGCTACAGTGCATGAGTTCATAGCTGAGATTGCCCAAACTACATCATAGCAGGAAGGGTTTATGAATAGGAGATGTAGATCAGCTGCCAAGTTGATGTGACTGAAGACTTTCATCCTATTGTCATAAAAGAAATGAAAAGAATGCAAGAGAGGCGCAAATAAACAGCCTTATTAACTGGGGACATTTTTATCCCTCAAAGGTGCTTTTCTTCGGGCTCTTGCCAGGTCCTTCAGGCCCTACATCCTGCGACTGTGGATGCCTCTCTGTTTTAGAGTGCTATGCTTACTGAATAATATCAGCCTTCCTAAAATGTAAAAAAATAGGTAGCCTCCTTCTGGGCCAAAAAAATGAGAACTTGTCTTGAAAGTATCTTCAACCTCCAATTCTCGCCTGTAGGTAGGTGTGGAATAGTCTCCTTCACACCTTCAGTTTTTCCCTCATCTCCAGTAGAGAAAAGAACAACACCACAGGGAAAGACAGCACACAAATGAGGGCTCTGTAGTGAAAAAGAAGTCCAGATATCATAGCCAGCTTGCATCAAATGAAGTTTCTGCTAGTGTCATGTAGGTGACTTAAAGTTAGTACGCCTTTCTCAGTCCTTGGAGCTGGCTATCAGTGGCTTACAATGGGTTCCTTCAATGCATCCCCCCTTCTTCTACCTCCAGTGCTCTCCTAAATAATTCGGATGGGACAGAGGATGAAAATCCACAGCTCGTCACCTGAGAGTGAGACAATTTTCTTTGCCCATGTTTTGAGATGAATAGGGACAGAAGAAAAAAAAAAAAAAAAAGAGAAGTCTACACATTTAATCTAGCAAAAATACTATGGCCAGGGAAGTGTCAGGGCTACGGGAGAGAGGGCCAAGAACAAAGACGCCGAAGCTAGGACTGCCAATCTGCTCTGCAGCCCTCTCTGCTCCTCTCAGCTGTGGTAGCTGGAGGAGAGGTAATGTTCATAGAATGACCAGTTTTCCAGCTGCACCTTCATTTGGTTGTGCCAATAAATCCAGACTCTGAGGGGTGATGTATTTTTCTGTTTGCTGTTTGTTCTCGGTCCTCCCAGTCTTCCCAAAACTACTTCACAGGGAGAATTTCAAGGGCAAAGCATTTGATTTTTCCAAGTACTGGAGTTTTCTGTGATCCTGCTCCAGTTTGAAGTGGTGTCAGTGGATGCATTAAAACATTCCCTTTTTTGTGTGCTTTCCCATTCTGCTTTGGCAACAGACCGGCTTAAAAATCCAGAAATGATCCTTTCAGTTGTTGTTTTCGGGCACACAATGCAAGCATTGTGCATTGCTTAAAGGGAGCAGATTCCAGTTGTTTACACTTCTTCATGTGGCATTGTTAGGCTTAAGCAATTTGTCTGCTGATAGCCCCATATTAGGAGTTCTCATCTGCAGTATAACTGGAAGATATGATCAGAAACAGATCCGTGGTAGTCCATACGTCATTGCCAACTATGCGGAGTGATAGACAGTCTCATAAAAAGGCTACAGGGCGAGCTGAGCCGGAGATGTTTTGCTAGTCTGAGCGACACCGTTATGTATGAATGATTCACGTTTGTCATGAAAGCAGGCACGAAAATGTGTCAGATGGCATCTGTAGAGAAGGTAGATAAGGAGAAAGATGTGGCAGTACTTTCAGCTGGATTTTCTTTTTTGGACTTCAGAGTCTCTGGCTGAAATGCATTTGACTGCTGTAAGACGTAGTAATAATAATAATAACAACAACAACAATAATAATAGCAATAATAAGAAGCCTTTAAGCCATTTCAGGTTTGTTGGTGTTTGTGATCTGCTTTGAAGTCTTAATTTTGCTTCTTTCTCTAGAGAAGGGCATGCTGTGAACAAGGGCAACATGATACGGCTTTCACTTTGGAAAAGCTTTCTTGGAGTTTTCCAGTTTCAGGGAGCTGTCTATGAAGCTATGCATATGGTCTAATTAAAAGCTTATGTGACTGAGGCAGATAAATAAGGGGAGGTTTTATTTGAAAAGAACACTTGCTGCATTTTGGCGAGCTTTTAGCTGAAAAACATTTTAATTTTGATTTGCCACATCCCACGAATGTTTGCACCTTCATGCTGGCCTGCAGACAGGCTGCACGGATTCATGTTCCCAGCCCTTTCTGACACTGGATCTGCCTTGCTGCACTCCTATTTATGTTTTATAAACTTAAATTCTGGTTTGTACCAACATGCCTTGCCTGTAATCAGTCCCTGCTCTGCAGCCTATGATGAAGACAGCTCACCTTGAGCTTTCAGGCTCTAGTTTGTTGACCTTGATCTGCAGGAAGCCAGGCTGCTTGAGCATAGCAATCCTTTCTGAGAAACAAAACCTCCGTGACTTTGTCATACGGATTTCCTTGTTTAGTTCCATCTTTACAGCTCATTACAAGTGTAAAACCACTTATCTAAAATACAACTGTGGCCTGTCGCATTACCATTTACTAAGAAAAAGTTCTGTTTTCTGAACACTAGCAGAAGTAACATGCGCTACCACTCAACGATATCGGCTCGTGGTATCATTCCACATGGAGCTGACACCAGCAGCTATCGCTCCAGCAGCCTGTCTCTTCCTGTTAGTGTTTGGCAAAATTACAAGGAGTTGGTAACAAGGCCCTGTAATGGTCTCTACTGGAATTTTCCATGCTGGGTGTATTCCTCTGCCTGAATATCTTGGGGAATGCTCTAGCAAAAATAGTTCCATTATTGTGAAGGGGTGAAACATAAGGAAAAAATAGTTTGAACAACTTAAAACACTTTTTGCAGTTATTTCATCCAGAAGTTTGCAGTGCTTTTTTTGGAGTAGGAGCTTGAAAATGAGCTAGGGAGCTCACCTGGGGACCAGGATGTGGCTTTTTAAAGGAGAACTTTTGAAATCACTGAGCATTGCTACCTGCACGTTCTCAAGCCGTTAAACTCTTGAGGACACCATACTGATCTTGAAGACAGTCGCTTCAACAATCAGACCATGCATTTGCAAGTGCTCTTCGAGGCTGATGAAGACCATTCAATATGGGGTAAGGAACAAGGAGTCTTTCTCTCACTCTCTCAACTTACCCTACAGCACTGAACACAAAATGAAGATGCTGGTAAGACAGAAGCAAGAGGCAGGCTGGTATGCAGCAGCAGCAGAGGATAAAGATTGGATGGGCTAACAGACCTTTGGGATGCCATTATAACCGTTTCCGAATTTGGAAGACAGTTTTCCCACTTCTGCCTGCCACCTTGCAGACTGACCGTCTGACAATTCATTTGCCTCATCCCCCATCAGGGCTTGCCCACACAGGAAAATGTTGCACATGTACTGATATCAGTTCCTCTCTTAGCTTGAAAAGCAGAGGTATACCTTGTTTCTCTCAAAGTCCAGTCTTGCTGGTTGGGTAGGTGAAACTCAGTAGTTTCCACCAGTGGGAAGTCCTTTTTTTTTTTTTTTTTCCATTTTTCTTCTTAAAAAAATAATCCAAGGGTATTTTGTTAGTAAACGTTAGAAGAACTGAATTGTAGCGTCTGGCATTTTGGCCTCTAGCACTATTTGAGAATGATATTGAGGAAATGAATCATGGTTTGTGCTGAAGGAGGCTGTTGTTAGCCAGACCATTGCCTCACACATCCCAGGAGCTGGAACGCAGACAGTAAATGAGGCAGGGACCTCGGTGAAGAACACAGATGATGGTGAGGTTGAGGAACCTGAATCCCTGACCAGAATCATTGATTTTCTCCTGGAGTCTGCCAGGGAGCTCCAGTGTGATGTTAGATAAATAACTTAGAGGAAACTTTCCATATGACTTCACTCCTGGTGAATTCCTCCTTTCCTAAATTCCCCTCACACACAGAAGGATCCAGGCTGTCAAAAAAATCAAAAAAAAGAGGATCTCACCTAGACCTAGAACAATGAGGTTTGTATGTGTACATTTCTACTTTTGTCCTATCAAAGTGCAGTGTATTTAGCTAGTCAGCCCCTACATGACTCACATTAGAAAATATGACAAATTTGGGCTTAATCCTTCTAGGCCTTATTTCACAGGGGTGTTGTAAAGATTAACTGATGCTTGTGGAATATTCTCAAACCATAGTAACAGTATAACTGGAAACTCAAAGAATATATGAACACACCTTGGTTCAGTACAGTGCTTGGATGTAGAGAACAGTAGATAAGACCTGAAAACACTGTTGAAATGATGAAGTTACAAGAGTATACAAACCACACATGGTTTCAGTGAGCCCCAGCCACTCTTTGTGTTAAATAAAGTGAGAAAAATAGCATGTGTTGAGATAATTTGTAAAAGCTCTATAATGGGCTCACAAAAGGGCAAATGGCAATTGCACATCAGACTTCAATGGGCATTTCCTACTGTGCAAGTATGGGATCTGCCAGTCTTAGCTTTTGGTAGTATAAAACTGTGTGTGGATGTTATTGTAGAAAAGGTATGGATTTTGCTCCACGCAGTGTGGAATACCTCAAGGTGACTTGAATCTGTTGGCAGACATAGGACTCTCCCATGCAGTGTTGTTCCACAACACGAGGATCTACAGCCCTCAGGCACTACAAACCTGTGCCTGTGCTTTATCCCAGCCCAGGAGGAGCCCCTCAGACTGTGGTCTTGTGAGCCGTTGATGCACGATACATTTTAAGGAAAGTTTTCTCCCTTTCTGGAAGAACCATCACCACAGAGCTGAACGACTCTTCCGTAGCTAGCCAGAGCAATGCAGAACAACTTCAGGAAAGAACAAGGAATGGCTATTAGAAGATGGCACTTAAGAAGGATCGGTATGATCTGAAGAGGGTTTAGGAAGTCCTTTTCACAAGATAACTGGAATTTATTTTCCCTTACTAGACTTTCTTGTCCTACACTTTTCATTCACCATGAGCCAAAATAGACCAGAATACTAACCTCAAATTATTGGCAATTTGTTCAGCTCTCTAGAAAAATGCCTCCAATAAACACAAACCCTGCAAGTCAGTGTAGCATTAAATCAAACCTTAAAAGATGAAAAATGCTTCTTTCACTGTTTTATCTGAAGCCAAAAAGGATATTGCTTTACATTTTTTCGAAATAGAAGTGCATAGCTTTACTGCTGCCTTCCAGCATCGAGAGATGTTCCCCCCGGTAAGAGCTCATTAATTTGAGAGTAGGCTTGATTAGACTAGAACTGAACAAGACCGAAACATTTCATTTCATTCTTTCACGCTAATCTCTTGGCAGAACAAACCCTCTTTTGCCCATCGCCCCCACTCAAAACAAACAAAAATAAGAGCTCCCCCTCCTTCAAAATCTGTATGGACCACAAAATAGCCTGAAGGTCTCTTTTGTTATTACCATAAAATGCATTACACAAGTGAATAAAATAGCTGTTGGTAGCTCAGGTCTATGGGATACTAGTAATCCTATATAATTGCCAACTTGTGGGGTGATTGGTGAAAGAAATCTTAAAGCCTTTTTATTTTATCTTAGTAATGATGGGGGAGTTACCCAAAACATATGAATGCACCTCTCCTCCTTTAGACCATCAAAGGTTCAACAATGAATTCCTTTCTTTGAGAAAGCTGGGCTTTAGTCTGCCATGAAACTCAATCCATGGCCCTGTAATTAATTTTGCCAAATAGATTAGCCAATTGGAGTTGCTGCTTCAGAGGGAAGCAACCTCCAAAACAAGTTTTTCCCCATTCTCAAGGTGAGATGTTTTGCTCACAGGACATCCTTTCAAGTGCACTGGAGTACTTTTAGACTGGATTAGCTGAGGCAAATGGATTAGTCTTTGTAGGTATTAGAACCAAGGGCCTTTAAGAAAGGAAAACAAGGTGCCTAGTTTCACCAGTATGCCACTAAAAGCTACTTAGTGCAAACATCCGTAAAACTGTCAAGAATGAGGACTTGTAAAAGCAACTGTAAGCACATCCTCAAGCTAATTGTAAGACACACATTTACACAGAAATATGCAAACTGCAAACACAGGTTGAATAGGGACCGTCACACACATATCTGATCTTGGTGATCATAAAGAATTTTTACTGGTGTTTAGAAGGACACTTGAAATGCCGCAGCATCTGCTGATTTTTCTTCCGAGCAAGTCATTTGATTAAGGCATTAATCCTCTCACAAAAGTAACCCGGAATGACACTCCTCTTTACTGACTTTCTGAGGGTCCAACCCAGAAAAGTGCTAAGCTTTACAGAATGGGGGACTCCACACATCAGTGGCAATGTGCAGCCATTCAGGGTTGGGCCCAAGACGTATTTCTTGCATTCACTTCTTGCCCGAGTGTGAAACAGTGAAACGGCAGGAGGAGAACACTTGTGTGAAGCTCAGAAAGTGACTGAAGAAGGTAGGAATTTAAAATAGTTCTTTCTCCTAAATGGTTGCCTCCCTTATCCCAACAAGCATTGACTTGACTTAGCATTAATGAAGGACATGTTCCTGTTTCTATAGAAAAGTTTTAAAAAGCCCCCAAACCCAAACCCCATAATTTAGGTGGATAAGCAATACATACCACAAATAATAAACCACAAATAAATAGAGTTAAAATACAGTAGTTATTTGACCTGCTGCTGAAACATCCAGAGGTTATTAATCTCTGTAGAGGGTCCAAACACTGAAGAAGAAAGCTTGGCATGCTAATAGGCTATTTGAATCATATCCAGTGTTCATATTATGCACCTCTCCAAATAAGTGCTCCTCACATGGACAGGGTCTCATGTCCTTGGTTGTAAAGGAGCTAGTCCCTGTGTTTGTACCAGGAAAGACACACTTGATATAAAGAACATCTTACTATGTTGTGTTCAAAAGGGGCTTTTGCAGTTATTCAATTCCTTACTAGAAATTTTAGTAATTACTATTCTGCAAGGAACCTGGAGTGCAACTCTTTTCCCTTTTCTTTCAGTTGCACAGATCAAGGAGGGCCTTGATTTAGTTTCTGTTCTCATGCAAAGGAAGGGAGTTACTAAGTCTTCTCTAGTTTTTCAGGAACTTCCCTCTTTTCTGCTTTGTCGGTTGAAATACGCTTTTCCCAGTGAAGCTGGTAAACCTTCTACTGATTTTGTAAAGCAAAGAATGTGGTGAAAGCCTGTCTCATTGCCCAGTACCATGGCTAGTAGTCTTTCTTCTGAAGGGGTATGGTAATATCTTACTTAAATGACGGTATCAAAGATGAGAAACGGCAGAAAAGAAACCCTTGTGAAGGGTGACTAGTCCTTGGTCTTACTGAATGGGTTGAATAGGGACAAAATAACTAAAAAGATGAGAGTGAATGGTAAATCTTAGAAATACATTTATTAAATATAAAAATGCTTGAGAATTATTGTATATCAGTAAACACTCTACATACAAATTCAGTAAACAAACTTGCATGTTACGTTGGGATAGTAACACCTCATTAAGTGTCCTTTAAAAATCTGTCTCTTTTCCCAACTGGGTGAGAGCACACAGAAATGACACATACATTTGAGAATGTGTTCAAAATACCATTTTCCTTATCTATTTCATGAGTACTGTAGCAATGCCTATAAAATTCACCAGAGATAATGATCAACTGTTCAGTAGCACCTTCCATTCAAGCTCTCACAACTTATTACAATCATTTGCAGAATCTTACAACTCTCTGAAGAAGGGAGTAGATTTCTCTGATCTGGATATGTCCTTTTGGCAGCTGCACTGGGAACAGTGCAGTTATCCTAGGGATGACATTGGCCTTTTGTCTGCTTTCAGAGCTGAGCCTGCAACACTCCGTGGGCACAAGGGAAGCTGTAAGTACCTAGGCGCCTTCCAGAAATACTGAGATAATCTTCAGGGTTTTTATTCATGCAGATATAAAATGTTGATCTAAATTGTAAATGTTGTTTTCAGAAACACAGAGCACCTACACATCCCACTGTGAACAATGGGAGCCTTGGGTGCTCAGTACGTCTGAAAATCCAGGCCCTTGGGGTGCAATGTTCCCTGACGTAACCTGCAGACAGCACTACCGTCCAGCGTACAACAACTGGAAACAGGAAATCTGAAAAGGCCTCTGCTATCCTACTGCTTTTTATGTGACCACACTGCAGGAAGCAAAGTTGCCATCTCCCAAGTATGTTTACATCACTGTTCTCTCTAGGTGTTAGAAAGATCAGTTAGCTGGAGAGTGAGCATCTTCGTAAAAACAAACTTGGTTTTATGTAGACCTCTAAGCCACCAGAGCAGCTGGAAATCCAACAAGGTACCTTATTTACATGCCTTGTCCAACATGCATGCTATTTGTTTGTATAGTGTAAAGGACAACTTCCCACTAATGACACATCAGGGTTTATGTTTATTCTGATTGCTGACCTCACTGAAAGAGGAACAGGCTTTTGGTAATACTCTGAAAACAGTCACGAAGCTGTTTTCCAGTATAAGAAATTTGCATCTGAAGTGTAGCAGCTACATTGCAGGTTGAGGAAAGCAGAAGTGCCACATGGAAGCTGATGAGGAATATAAGTACACTGTATCAGATCTGCTAATAGATCTGATCATAGATCAGACCAGCAAGCAGGGACAAGCGATAGTAAAGTAACGTGAATGAAGGTAATGAAAACAGACTGGAAGCAGATTTAGGATGAACATAATTAGAGTTAATGTTAGCACTGAAAGCAGAGATTTGGGGGTTGGTGGTGCCTGGGGCTAGCTGACGTTTATCAGCATAGCTTGACTGTCTCTCTAAGTGGGGTTTTGTACCTGGGAAGGGATTCTGACATTTTGTTCACAATTGGACCACCTGCTCATGTCTCATCAGCTAAAAAGAGCTTAAAGGCTTCTTAGCACATGGGAGGTATGGATCAGGCATGCAAAAATATTTAAGTCTTGGATGCAGCATCTCTTAGCCAGAGCCACAGGAATAGGTGACTCTTATTTGTGCCTTTATTCAGCATAATCAAGGCATAAATATCTAAATAAAGCCCATTTCTAGCCAGAAGTATGTGAAAAGTTCTTTCGCGTGTCTGCAGCTGAAAACATGCTGAAGTGCTGGGATGTATCAAGCTCTCCCGAGCTCTCATCTTTCCACGCTTCTCACCTACCCTTAGCCCCAGTGATATTCTGGTGATCAGCACAGACCAAGGGCCCCACCACGTGTCTGCTCTGATGTGTCCAGTGCCAGTTTGGGGAGTGTGTCACAAGCCCGCTTTGTAGTGTAACCTTGACCTTTTAAAGCCTGAATATACTGGGTTTGCATCCACGTTTGCTTTGCTGTCAGGTCTAAAAGTCCAACTCACTCCCTGATTACTCCTGACCTGATGTAGTGGGCAAATACTTCTGGGACGATGAGGGCATGTGCCCCATCACAAACCCGGTGGGAACAGGCTCTTCTCTGTGACACCTATGGGACAATTTGGGGCAGGACAGAAACTACCTGCTTTTGGGACAAGCCTGGGTCATTTCACATTTTTCTCCCTCCAGGGTGCTTCTTACTCCTTCCACTTAATGCTGCTGGGATAATCTTGTTAATGAGAAACCAATTGCTATTTTTGAAACTGATCATTGGAAAACTGGTGTGGGGTAACAATTCTAGCCTTGGCACATTTAACAAATGCACTACAGCCAAAAATGGACAGATTTGGACATTTATTTGTGTCAAGGGTTGAACAAAAACTTCCAGTTGAACCCCTTGAGTCCCTCCCCTCCTCCTTTCCTCTCCTTTCTCTCCCCGACACCCTTTGCCAAAGTTCAGCTCAAGTTGATGAAGAATGTATATTTTTTGAATGGTAAATGCCTGGCAGGCCTAGGAACTATCTGCAAGACAGGTGTGTGGCTCAGGCAGCTTCCAACTCCCTGCTTTGGACTGATAGTGCTTTTGTAGGAAAGCAGCTTCAATCCTGTCCTGGAAGAAACATTCCTGCCCTTGGGGGACAAGTGATTCATTCAGTCAATGAGGTCAGTTCTGCTGCAGATCTGCCTAAGAGAAGCTGCCAGCTATATTGAACTTAACTCATAGTCACAAACCATTATGGAATTTGTGCTTTCTACCTTTTTGCAAAAATGGTAGAAATGGTGACCTTGGACTAAGCTCAGGTCTAAAATTCAGTGTCACAAGGATGAGCCATTAATGCAGCCTGAGTGGGAGAGATTCATTCTTGGCATATGAAAGCAAACAAGCCTGCAAGGGAATGTATCTCCCCAAAACTGAAGGGTAAAGGGAGAAAGGAGGAGGAGGTAAAGAACAATTTGAATCAATCTGCAAATTTTGTGATTGCTGTTTCCCAGTGGGGATGTCCTCACTGTGAGGGGGTTCCTAGCTGAAGGGGATGCTCAGGTGCAAAGGGGAGTGAGTGGGGAACGAGAAGACCCTAAAACAAGAGCAGCATCTGAAAAGCGTTATGGGGTGTGTGATGAAAACACAGCTGTTAGTGGGCAAGAGAGAGTGTCTCCAAGCACACAGTATGTGTCACTGCAGCAGAAGGGAAGAATGTGTAAAAAGGTTATAAATCTCTGGGTCACAGCCCCCAAGGTTTTGCCTGTGGATGTCTGGGGCAGTTGGGAGTTTGCTCACATCCCTCCTCCAAAGACTTCCCAGGAAGCATTTTTGCCTCATCTGCTCACAACCTGCCGACCCCATTGCAGGGAGTCTGGAAGACCGTCCCCACAGCAGGTGGGGGCTCCCTCCCTGGCTTGGTCCTACAAGCAGCTCACTGCTCTCCGTGGCTCACTGTCTTCTCCTTGTAGGCAGATAACACATCAGGGCTAGGCAGTTTCTAAAGAGGACTTCTGGGAACAGGTGAGGAGAGATTAAGGATTCACTCTGTAATGTCTTTATTGCTATTTTTCTTTCTATCTGAATCAAGCCAGTAATTTCACACCATTTAGGATGTGTTTGGGCACCTTCAGTCCCTGTGGATTCAGCTGACTCATAAAGATGGATCAACCTCAAAAGTAGTTTTTACTCCTTGGGAACACAGGCTGCAGACACTTTTGTGTAGACAAGAGAAAGGGATATTTCATTTCCAAATAGACGGAAGTGGGAGCCCCATCACACTTTTCGTTTGTGTATTTTCTTTAACATACCAGCAGCCACACAGAGAGGCACACTGGATAAGGCTCTTAAAGCAATGGAAGCATTGGGAAAAGCTTCAACCAATTTAAATAACATATTTCAGAAACTCTTCAGAGCGCTCTGTTTCTAGAATATTTTTCTCGGAAACTGGCAGCTCCCTTTAAAAGCATGGGCTTCATTAACAGCTGTGAATTCTTCATGAAAGAGTAGACGTTAAATATCTATGGGTTTCTTCTCCATTCACATCTTATTGGGGTCATAGAAGACCCCAATTACTGCGGTCATAGAAAATCCCAATTAGTGTTCTAACAATGCTTTCCTCTTGTAGTTGAAAATCTGAACTGTCTGCAGGTTGCAGATGTTTCTTCTGGGCTAAAACAGTTGTATAACTATAGGAATTAAAAAAAAAGAAGTTAGCATTTTTAAAGGAAGCAGTAACGTCCTTTAACAGAGTGGCCAATGGGGTTAGAGCATCAGTTACAAAATGTCTGATTCTCCTCTGATTCTGTTATCAATTTCCCCATCATCCTGAATTATCTCTAACCCAATGGCATCGCAGGGGAGATGGCTATTTTTGTTGCTTTTTGTCATTTGAACGAAATGTCTTCTTTTAAGAGAGGTTAGAATATTTTGAGGAATGGGGGCCTTGCTAGATAAATTTTTTATTGCTGGGCTGCCCAAAAGCTGTGTGGGACTGACAAGATGCCTGGGAGGAAACCGTGTGCAGCTCTAACCTTAGGAGGCTTGGTGCTGAGAGGACGACACTAATCCCAAAGCCAGGTAAACATGGTTCTGCTTTCTAACTAAGGTCAAATAATCCAAATGAACAAAAAACACTGAAGGAATATAAAATCATAAAATTACTTAAATCACTGAAATTATACAGGAAAAAAAATCAGCTTCGACAAACAGGAATTTAAGGAGATGTTTGTCCCTCCAACTCCACTTCAGTCAAGGAAACTTTCCCCATCACTGTCTTATCCAGCTTCCTGGATTGATCGTGAGTACCTGACGATTTTCTTGCAACAGAGATTTCATTGAAGACTTTGGCCCAACTATGTCATGACTTTAGACACTCTTGCTTAGTGAACCTACAGGGAGCAAATTAGAACTTTTTTGTGATTACCCTTTAAAGACACAACATTTGATCTGATTTATGAATAAGGCTTTTTTTTTTTTTCCTTGGTGCCTTTGGAAGATCTTACAGATGCTTCACACTCCCGTGCACACCCAACACCCATTACCGACTGCCCTCCTCCCTTTGCACCCTCAAGTAAGAAACATTTAAGACGTCTCTTGCAGTTTCTTATACAAGGCCAAACGTGTCAATGGGAAAACAACTGGGCAAAAAGGAGTACAAAATTTCCAGATTGATGTCAAAACTGTGGGATGCAACAAAATATGGGGGCTTCCAAAATATGGGTTGAGGAAACAGGCCAGGCTGGTTTACAGGAATCTTCACTTTCTGCTGCTTTGGAAAGCCCACAGCTCTTGTGTGAAAGACCATAAGGCTTCCTTGTCCTTTTGACCCCACTCAGAGCTGTGAGCCTTGCTTGCTTTATCTTTTTGAGTAAGGAGGAGTGTCAATGTCTTTGTGTGTTACATCCCCTGGCCAGATGTAGGGTAGCAGTTGCACGGTGGCTGCTGAGTCATCCTGTGCTCCTCTATTGTCTCCTAGGATCAGGGATTGATAACTATTGATATTTTGGAATGTAACTGATATGGTCAAATCCAAGCCAAGCGACACTGAAATTAACAACACTCTGGAAAATTCCTATCTGAATTTGCTGTTTCATCAAGATGTGAGTCATTGCAAGTCATGTGTTTTGCAGAACCCTAAAAAGAATGGAAATGGAAAAGAAAAACAGGAACTTGTTTTAGGGAAGTTTATTTTACCCACATTTCCGGGGTAGACAACCACAAGACACTGTATGACATCAATTTAGGGTGCAGGGCCTCTACAGGTGTCTAAAAACAAGTAGTTGCCTAATAAAATGCAACCTTTCAGATAAGCTTCTCATGCATACCTTCAGGTTTCTTTAAATATCCCCGAACCACTATTCCTTAATCCTTCCACACCCTTTAGGCCTGGGAATTGGCACGTACGCATTATCAAAATAATGGTTTATGATCACTGGGAATGAAGTTTTGTGTTTCTAATACATCTATAAGGGTCAGAATTCACAGCACAAATTCACCTAAAACAAAAATAATGTAAATGGGTTTTACTCTGTTCTTCCTGATGGCTAGTTCTCTATTGATGTGCAAGCCAATTTCCATATCATTGTGCAGGCCACACTTCCTTCTACCCTCCATGTGGTTTCCTCCAGACTCTTGCACGGTCCCAAGGCTTCAGAGGGTGACCGCTGGTGGTTCAGTGCACAATGGGATGAATCTTTGGTGGATCTGGGTCTTAGTGATGCTAAGGTGGCTACCCAAGAGTGGGTAGAGCAGTGGCCAATGTTCCTTTCAAGCTCTAGAAGACTTTTTAGACCTTGTGATTGCAGCTTCTCTATGTGAAATTTTGAACAGTTGATGGGATTAAGCAAGTTTCAAGGCAAAAGTTCCTACATGTTTACTCTCTTTATCTTCCATGACTCACATCAGTTGTACCAGGCCTGACACAACTGAACCATGATCATCCCTGGCAATGTTTTCTGAGCTGTTTTATCAGCATAGGGCAGGAGGGTTTAGTGAGGGCAGAGAGCAACACATAGCACGCCACACTTCACAGCTATCTCTGGTCCGTGTCAGTGTCAGTGTATCTGCAACGGAGCTTGGCATTCAGCCACTATCACTGGAGTTCTGGATAAAAACCTGCTGCTACTGCCCCACAGGTGTGCTGGGGTCAGACGATGGCAAAACCAGGCTCCAAATATGACCTGCTTTTCAGAAGCATCAGCCATCGACCTGAACGCCAAAGCCTGTAGGGAGCCAGAGAAGATGCAACATTGGGAATTTCCACTCTCCTGTAAAATTCTCACACGCTTTGTGACAAACACAGTGAACCTGAAACTGTCACACTCCTGTCTGTTCTCCCACACCCTCCCGTGTCCTCAAAATGCCTGAGTTTTTCCGCCAGTAACTCTGCCAGCCCAGCTCCTGGGAGCAATGCATAGGGACCTCTAAACATTGGCAATATCGATTGGCGTCTGAGCTCAAGAGCAACATTTCACAGATGTGTCACACAGATTTTGTATTCTATGTAAGCTGAAAATTCAAGAAATGAAAGACACAGAGAAATAAAATTGCTTTGGAAAGCAAGGACCTTTCTGATTCAAGTCAGTTAACACCCTAATTGCCTTCAGTGTCTTTCAAGAATCCAGCCCAGTGCAGTGAAAGATTTTTGATTCAAACATGGAGAAGGTATAGATATTTGTCTGGAAGGTCTCCTAAGGTATTTCACTCGGGTACGAACTAAAGGACAGTTCAACAGATTCAAGAATAATCCTGGTTAACATGTCTATGAGACAGATGCAGACATTTCAATGAAAACCTGATAGTTGCCTGAGTGCTCATCAGGAAAGCAATGCTACACAAAGATGGGATAAGGAGTCTGCTCAGGCTTGGAGACAGTTCAGTGAGGTAGAGAAGAAGCTGTCTGCCTCTTTTATGTCTCAATAGCTTATTTTTTCAAGGAAGAAAGACTTGAACATGGACCTGTGGCCCAGCAAGGAAAGACTTTAACATTCACTGAATTTCCTGAAGATTTTTTGCTTCTTCAAAATCCACTAATCCAGGACCGTCTGACAGATTCCTCTATCCCATAAGATTGTCCTGAGATTGAGCTCAAACACTAAGTTGGAAAAATAAACAAATACTTTGCCAAATGACTCTGAGTGGGCTGCATTGGAAGGAAGGGGCTGAAGAGATAAATGGTGCATACATCTCAAGCAACAACTGGAGCTTTGAGAGACCAGTAAGCGGCTTACTTTGATTTGCTCACCCTCTTAAGAGAAGACAGATGTCTTGAGGCTTCACTGGAGAAGGGAAGGCAGCCTGCGAGCAAAAGGGCTAGAGGAAGGCAAGACAGTGGTGCCTCCTTTGCCTTCCAGATAAAACAGAAATAGGTGTCTGCATTGCTGAAGGAGGCAACAGAGAAACTGCTATTCTCTAGCATCAACTGTTTGTTTTTTCCAAAGCTGCTGGAGCAGGGCAGGGTCTTGGCACCAATTCAACCCTGTGGTCAGTGGAAGGACACTTGTCTGTGATGACTGTCCTCATTTGTTACCCACTCCCATAGATCAAGCATGGAGCAAAGTGCGGTAACAAGTTCACAAGAGGAGCTTTTACCCTGTGCAGCCTTGGCCTCAGCCTTCAAAGTCACCAGGAAATATGTCAGTATGGGCTGGTCATGAGAGATGATGATGGCCATTACTCAGTCTCGAACT
Source organism: Haliaeetus albicilla (assembly GCF_947461875.1). NCBI lineage: Eukaryota > Metazoa > Chordata > Aves > Accipitriformes > Accipitridae > Haliaeetus > Haliaeetus albicilla. The sequence goes on along the minus strand of NC_091504.1, from coordinate 19,250,494 downwards.
AGAACCTATGTGAATGGGGAAATGTGTCCTTTCAGGGATCATGGAACAAGCCCTAGCCTTGATGCAGTCAGCTGAAGTGATGCCACTGGTTCCTACTGGGGCATGGTGAGAGCTAAGAAGACTCTGCATCATCAGTCCAGCAAGCCAGAGTGAGAGATACCCCAGTCTGCTAGACTATTTTGGGTGTACAGGGACTTGTACTCCATGCTGTGCAACAGTGAGGACTGAGGGACCTCGTTAGATATGAAGGGGAAGTTTCCTCTTGGCAATAAAATGCATTTGGTTCCTATCAAAGCGAGTATCTAATGCAAATGTCTTCTTCAGAGCAAACCTACAGCTGAAGACGAGTATAATTTAGGAGTTCTCTGGATGACAACAGCTTTCCCAGCCATGATGTCTCAGCCACAGAATGGAAAGGCATCAGTGTCCAATAATTTCTCTAAACCTGTGACTTTAAAATAGACTCACTCCCAGAGGTGTCTGCTATATTCTGCTGGGCTGCAGGAGAGCAGGATCTGACTTTCAGGTTTTCAGCCTCCCAGGCACCCCTCTTCAGCTTTATGCTCCCTGTTTCACACCAGTGCCTATGAGGACAGCCCCGTGATCCTATGGAAAACTTACGAATGGAACACATGGCAAAAAACAAAGTGAATTTTTCCCTAAAGCCCAGGAAGGTTATCAAGCCCAGAATTCCTCTCCCTTCTCCCCCTCACTGCTCCCTCCTGCCACACGCACTCCTGCCTTCTCCAGCCCGTGCGCCCCGTGTGAGGAAACTGGTGACTTGGAAAAAAAAAAAAAAGACTGAGTCATGAGGTCATACCATTATCACATTTCTATTCCAGTGCTTTCTCTCACTGCCTACAATTATCACTCTTTTATTCTTGTACTTGGCTTCTTAGACTTTGATCTAGTCCTTTGCTTCATATCCTTTGATGCATTTTAGCTTACATTGTCTGTAACCTGACCCCTTGCCATCTAATTCCACCAACTTCTCACAACCCATATCAACCACTCTCTCCCCCCTTTCATCTTTCTTTTGTATAAATGTATACAGAGCTGTAACAAAGAAACTACAGTGTAGTTGTAGCACTTCCAAGATCCTTAGAAGTGCTGGATAAAATCTCTATGCATTTATTTTGCCCCTCACTAGGTCATTTTAAACATCTTTGTTTATTCCTTTTTGCCTTAGACAAAATAAAAATGCTAAGGAAAGAAAAGCTAAATATGACTTTTTTCCTGAAGTTGTTATGAAATCCTTTTAAAATTATTTTTGTTGTAAACCTATCTTCAAGTTCATTCCAATGACATTAAGACTGTAGAGACACGGTACATTTTCATCATTAAATACTGGCAGGCTTTGATCATGTTTACTTTCATTGACGAAAAGGAAGGAAAGGCCAGTGCTTACATTGCAAATACCAATTAGTGCAGAACTACAGTGTGTGCATGTGTATTTATAAATATATATTTAGAGGAAAGAAAATAATTCGGTTTCTGCAAAGTAGGAAATGTGGGCAAAAATATATATGGTCCTGTTTTGCAATGTCTAAGTAATGCAGAAACAGACTTGCAATTCTCAAAGGTGGTTCAGGAGCCTGAAGTCTTTTTAAATCAATGGATTATAGGACTTGACTGTGTCTGAATATTTGGCAATATTCTTAACTGCATCTTCAGGTACCTAAATTTCTTTGACAGTCAGGTCCAAAATTCCTTTAGCAATTGGATTTTTTTGTTCAGAGTCAGTGAGGCAATTTTATAGACTTATGTTGTATACTTCTGGGTGTATATTTAGCAGTGAGTTGGAACTGAAGGAACAGAGAGAGAAAAGAGATTTATTTTTTACATGCCTCTGCATATTCAGAAAGATATTTATGATAATATTTCTCTCTCTGCTTGATAATAATAGACTTGTAAGGGCAGAAAGAGGTAGCTGAGCATGGTTTTACACAGTGGCTGTGACTTCTAGCTCAGGAAAGATACTTGCTTTATTTTTAGCTGCTGGGAAGCGGTGAGGAAGACAGAGTATGCTGGGCTTGAATAGTCCTGGTACCTCCCAGGCAGGTGAGGCAGGTCCCATATATTTAGGGAAGAAATGTTGCTTGGTATTTGCATGTTTTCTGGCCACCCATTTGCAGGTATGATCCTGTTGAGGGCTGATACTCTGTGGGCTTCGGTCTCTGCTGAAGAATAATTCTGCTCTCCCCCTAAACCCAGTCTGGCATGGAAATATGGTGGAAATCATGCTTTAGGCAGATGCTGCTACTCCACCGATTCGATCCACAGTTTTCAGGCAGGACATTGGAAAGGAACAAGATCCCCTGCCCGTTTTCACTTGCCCTCCTTCCCCAGTGATATTGGCTGTGACTGCCTGGGCAGAGCTGCACATATGAAATGTACTGTGTTGTGTTATATACGTGGTCTCTCCGTTCAGAGAGTCAGTCCAGACTCAGAACCTGATTTTTAGTCCTTTTCCCTCCTGCAAGTTCTCTTCTGTCCGAAATGTTGCAACTGTGAATAATATTTCCTACAGATACTTTGGGAATTTTCTAGCTAATAAATTCCTCTACTGCCAGCAGTTCCCGAGGATGTCAGGCAAACAGTATTGCAGGTGCCGGGGGGGAAAACATAACAAAAACAATAAAAAGAAATTTAAAGAAAACCTTGACTTTGCTTTGTCCTGCAGTAGGTAGTTGGTTAAACACCTTTTCTTGCTGGGCGATTTCAATCTCTAAAATCATGTTTTCCATAACAGTGGGCCAAATGGTTCCTGGGTAGTTTGAACACCTGTGAACCTGGCATGCTGAGCCTCTAAATAATGCAGACACTGCAGTTTGCTCTGCACCTCTTTGGTTTATATCCTTTCCTAGCTGGCAAAACCTCTGATAGCGACAGTATTTTGCAGCTGGAAAATAGGTCACCTTCAAACCATATATTTATATACATGTGTGTGTCCGTGTGTGCGTGGATATGACCCAAAGTTGAACAAATAAGCAGAACAGTTACATTCAAGGGAGAACTCCAGTGTTGCCCTTCATGAAAATTCCTGAAAATTCCTGAAGGGATGGTGGGATTTAGTTGGACATCCAGGGTTGCAAATATGACAGGAGGCTTCAGAGGGAGCCGAGACAAACTGCTTTCTTGGATTGGAGCCATTGAAGAAAGAGGAGTCTATCACTAGATTAAGGTATGGTTTCTGTTTGGTTGAGGTTTGGGGGTTTCACCAAGTGTGTGTTCAAGGTTGCATGTGTGCGTGCATGTACTCAAACAGAAAATATGGCCTTGAGACAAACTGCAAGAATTCTGCCTCTGAATAATCAATTACTTTGTTTAGAGGTTTCTGCGTACAGTGGTGAACCAGCAAGTTTATTTGTACTGAAGAAGTTTCTCATCCATAACTGATGCCTAAATCAGCTCTGGTCTTTCCATGGCCTGCAACTCCTCTAATGCGGTTGTGTGTATGAAGCAGCTCTGAGTTCGGCACGACTGGTTTGCTTACAATCAATTATGCATGTGGTAGACACAAAGGCACCGTTTAGGGGACAGGGGGAAGCTTCTCCTTTGGCTTCGAAGTTTTCAGGGGCAAACACTTTATATCAGAGGACTCAGTCACAGAGTTCCCCTCTCCCCATGCCTTCTCTTGTAGCACTTCGTTCCCTATCTACTCAGGAGCTGCTGCTAATTCAGTGGCCACAAAGTCCAGGAAAAGCTCTTTGGCTTGCTGTTTCAGAGTTAAGAGGGAGGTATTCAGTTTGGAGCTACTGCCTGTGATGGGAATACACACTTTTCTTTACAAATACATTGTTTAGTATTGTTTATTATTTACTCTGTTTCAGAGCACCACTGCCATTTCAAAAGGAACATCATTCATGTAATGATTCACTGCCAAATCTATCTATAGTTATGTAAAACAAAACATAACTTTCACTTTGCTTTTGGAATATGTATGAGGCTATAAATACATGGTGCATCTATGCATAAACAGTGTAATGAACTAATTTTTTTTCTGGAAATCATCAGGATTTTTACATTTCACTTCAAAATTACAAGAAGACCCTAGCTCCATGTAGCACGGACACCACCAGCACTTTTTCGGACGTGCACTTTAGCATGGCTACTAAAACAACTTACAATTAGTTAAGGGAGTAGGAACCCAAAAGATGGGGCTTCTTACTCGAGCAAATCCATCCACAGCTGTTCAGTCCAACTCCTGACACCTGTACTGACTTACACCTCAGAGGTCCCAGTCAAAATCTTTCCTCTGCATAACTGATGAAGATATGAAAAACAGCAACATTTCTTGGTATATTTTCGATCCAGGTCCATTTTTTTGTCTGTGCATCTATCCCTCCTTTTATCTCTACAGGGAATAGCGTTGCAAGGGAAAGAGAATCAAACCAGACAGAAGGCATTCCCTGTTTTCTAACTCCCATGGTGTTTTTTTAAGCTCCTTTTCTGCTCTCTCGGAAGGGAGCTCTTACTCTGCATTTTAGTCCTCATGGACCAGGAGGTCAAGCAGCATGCTGAGTTCCACAAGACCACCGACATTAAGCGGCTGTTGGCCACTTTCTTCTCCTGGTATTAGAGAGGATTGAACTGAGCTGTGGCTGCTTCACATAACTGTAGCTGAAAGAACATCTATACGGCAGTAAAAACTTAACTGCCCCAGCCATTAAATCAAGGACTATCAGATCATTTGATGGAAATATGAGTGTCTCTAAACTGGACGTAATCGAGGACTGAATTTGACACACATGGTACTGACATCTCGTAAAATGTCATGAATGCTTGACCTCAGATTTTTGAGACACAGCTGTGGTGGTGGGAGGTTGGGGAGGTGATGGTTACTGTGTCTTAAGAACTTGGGGAACCATTTAAAATGCTCGGGGCGGGGGGGGGGGAGGGAAGGCAGTTACCCATTTAAATGAATTGGGGCAGCATATTACGGCATTTCTTACTGTCTGACCCATGCCATGTGAAATCTACTTTAAGTCTTTATGGGGCAGTTAGTGCAAATATCCTTTTAAAATAAGGGTGGAGTTCTTTTGCATTTGAAGTAACCTATTAATACTTAACAGAACTATGAATGCAGCAGATTTCAAATGCCATATAGACCTCTAGGCTGCGGTTTTCCCCCCTTTTAACAGATCTAGATGCCAAATTCCAATTCCAGTTATTGGTAACTTTTTATCCAAATCACTTTAACAGCTTTGAACATCTCAGTTATAATATGGCAGATTAATATGACCACGAATTAACTGTGAGGAACATGGAATAAGAAGAGCACAGCAAAAAAAAAAAAAAAATCTGTCTTTATATGAGCCTTGCCCTGCCAGATCACCCAAAAAGAAGGGGCTTAGCAGAGGATGCAGCTTTCTAAATGGGTGTGAATTTTGTTTGCTTTTGAAAGCATCTGTGGGAGCAAACATTTCTCCCCACTAAGACCCGCGTTTTCTGCTCAGTGCTTTGCCTGAGTGGTGTGGGTGGACACAGGGGTTCTGCAGGGGAAAAAAGGGGGCTTGGTAATTTTTTTTCAGCAAAACTGGAAAGAATCCAACTTTCCACAGTGCTCAGAGCAAGGGCTGAGGCAGGTTCTACCGGCAGAAGAATTAGATGAGCTCAACAGCAACACGGGGTGATGCCGCTTCATCCATCCCATTGCACATCCCCACCTTTGAAGAGCCGTATGTGTTTATGCTTCACAAGACCAAATGTCTCGTTCTTTCCCTGGAAACATATATGTATTTCAGCATGGTAGCAGTTCCATTTTCAGACCATCCAGGGTTACTATATTCTTCTTTGTTCTTCACAAGCAGCAGCTCATGGCACTGTGAAATACTACGTTTCTCGGCTAGATGGCAGATAGCAAATGTTTCCATTCAGAGCACCTCTGCCTTCTTGTAAAAAGCAGCCTATACATGACCATTTCTATACATCTCTATTTTTAACATCTAAAAAAAAGCAATCCCTTCTATTTTTAGGTACAGTTCAGTTCTGTAGGCTGGCTGGTTCTAATAAAAAAATTCCTCACTCTCTAAAGAAAACCCTGCATTGAAATCACAAATCCAGGGGAACGTCCTGTACTATTAGCAGACCTACTAAGATGAAAACCTCAGCTTGTTAGCAAGCCCTCCAAACAAAAACATTAATCCAGGCTTGACAGGAAAAACAGGCAAGGAAGAGGCAATAACCCCAGCGAGTTTTCTACCGTGCTCCCAGCCTGCCATGAAAAACAAAAAGAAAAACATCTTCACCAGATCAGAAAGGAGGTTAGGACTTTGAACATCTTTTGGATCTCTTTTTGTCTGGCCCACTTGGCTTAATTGCTAGCTATGTCGCCAAGAGCTATTTCTCTGTTGGAGAAGATGCCATACTGCACTCTACTGCTGGCTTCACAATCCCTGCGGACCACAGGCTTTGAAACGAATGTCCCTTACTGCCTTCTTTGGGGTTGGACAGCAGGTTTCCCTGCTTGAGGGGTTCTGCTTTTAGGAGGACCTGGTTGTTGTTCGTAACCAGGTCATTGCAACGACAGTCGTGCATTGCTATGGTCTTCCTAGTATTTTTTTCTGTCTCCAGGAGGTAAGTGCCACCTTGCTCTCACTTGCTTCTTGCAGATCAAGGGCTTTCCCCATGCACATTCACCGCCAAACGGAGCTGTCTTGTTATGACTGTTCCCAAACCAGTTGAAAATAAATGCCTTCAGCCAGACATTATTTAAGGAACATTCTGTGAAGAGCAAACGTGCAGCATATGTGGGCCAACAAGTTGAGGGACTCACTGAAGCCACTTTGGGAAGGGTTTACCTGGGCCTCAGTGCTCTGGTTTCTGCAGCCTGGAGTATTCAGGTTCTTCATCCTATTTGGTTAGACATCTCATGCACATATTATGGAAGGCTTGACAGTCCTTTCCTCCAAATTTTTCAGAAGCTGCAAATCAGGTCTCTGCTCTACCACTGACTCCTAGTGTGACCTTGAGCAGGTCATTGAGATCTGGGTCTTCAGTGTTTTCAAAAGTAAACTAGATAATGCAATGTAGAAACCTAGATGTCTTTGAAACTCCATTCTTTTTTGAGTCTTAGTTGCAAATCTTTAAATCTAAGATGCTGTTAATAACTAAGCATGTACTGCAGTGAGAAACACCTTAAAGAATTTTTGAGCAACTCCAAAACTGGAAGTGGAGGCATTATGAACACAGAGATGAAGAGATAGTTTCTTGATGCACATGCTATTCCCCAGGGTACAGAGCAAAGTACATTGTGTTTCCCTGTATCAAAACTGCACCTCAGGGACATGAACAGGAATGGAGTGTGATTGACAAGTGATTGCCCTGCAAAACTCGTACAGCAGAAAGAAAGCAAAAGATCTGCTCTTCCTTTGTGCGAATGTGGCCATACATATTAATCTTTCATCTGTAAATCAAGTGCCAAGGAGGTGCATCAGGAACAATCGGAGGGAAACCTGCTTCAGCAGCCCTGCACACCTGGTCATGCAGGGGGAGAGGGAGAGAGAGAAAGATCAAACTGAGTTATGGCATGCTATGGTATCTGTGTTTTATGGTGATTGACAATACAGAAATACCTGAGAGAGATACCGGACCTGTCAGGGTATCACCTGGATACACTCTAACTTCTAAGTAATTTTCAGACAATTAAAGTTTTCAAAAGATAAGCCCTGTGAATAGCACCTTACAATGAACATGATGTGTCTGGTATAATTTATATCCAGTTTCTTGCTATATCTCTGCACCGTCAGCCTAATCAGTGTTTCTCTCATGCTGCCCACCAGTTTCTTCTCCTACTGAGAGTACAAATTAGGAGCATTTTATTCCTTTCAAAGGAAAGAAATGTGATTTTTTTCAGTCCTTACAGTATGAAGCTTAGTAGCAAGGAGCAGGAAAAATGAAGTGGTCTTTTTTTCTTTGTGTGGGTGAGAATCAAGGACACATATCAAAATGTATCCCCTGTCCAAAGTGGCGCTCTGCCCGTTCCTATTTACACATGTTAACGGTGATTCAATGGAGCCCTTTGTTTCCAAACCACACAGATTATTCCAATTGTGTGTGGAGCTTGGGTTTGTGTGTTACTGTCCACTGGGGGCTAAGAAAACACCGAAGATGTTATCCAATACCATAACTAACAGAATGGCATGAAGAAGAATTCAAAACCTGTGAGCAAAAGCAGTTTTTTCACTCTGACCCTTGGACTGCTCTGGCTTGTGTTTCAAGCGTCTACATTTTTATCTAAAGAAGGAAACTGCTTCTGTTACTACCAACTTGCTCATTTTCAAGGTGTCACACACAGGGTTCACAAGCACTTGATTACAAGGTGGTCTACACTATAATTTATAACATTAATAAATCAGAGCCAAATAGTACAAAACACTCTTTTTAACAGCTGCTTCATCAAGGATCTAAAATGTTAGAAATTGTGCTGATATGAAGCTCTCCACCACTGTAACCTCCAAGTTTACTTTGAAGTGGTCAGGATGTGTCCTGGAACTGGAGAGTTTGTATATTTATTCTCTGGAATGAAGAGTATGATTTTGCATTCTTCCTCTGTCCGTAATTCAGACTCACCTATGCAGTCTTTCGTTGGCATCGTAAGACGAAAGCAGGCCGGGCACACGTTGAAAAGAAGCTGCGCCAGGCATTAGCCTGTTAACTTCTCCCAGGGCTGCAGGGCTGATGCTGAAAACGTGCTTGGGGACTTGGCGCTTCTGCTTGAAATGGAAGTGGATAGGGGAAACGTTCCCCCCCCGCCGCCCAGGTCTGCTTAGCCAAAGACAGAATCTGTGGCCAAGATTAGTCCAATGATAATTTCTGCTGAAGATGAACAAGAAGATGGGAAAACGCTAGCAGGTATAATGACCTATTTGTATGCTGGAAGATTTTATGAATTACCTAGTTTTATACAAATCGTACTAAATTGTATGTCAGGATGGGAGCTAAAATGGGAGGTGAGGGTGTGTGACTGAAAACCTTTCTGTGTTTTGCCTCTGTTTTCTGTGTTTGTAATGATGTGCCTTTACAGAGGTCTGCATGTGACGAAGCCCTGCTTTCCTTGTGTCATGCAGAGTGTGCAGTCACACTTACGTGCACCATAATGAAAGCTTTCAAGATTATGGACAGAGTGAGTTAATGGCCTGACGTTTGCTTAGAGGAGGACAGAACTGTTAAGAAAAAATAATCATTCCCTAGTGTGTACATTTATCTGACATCCATGCAGATGCCCTCCATGGGTGAAATAGCAACCCAAAGCTTTACAAACAGCTCCATCAGGCAATATGTTAGTTGAGATGTCTTGTTACATGCTCTGTTCCCAACCTTCCCTGCCGATGCCTGTCTCCAGCGAGACTCATGAGCCTGCCGCTCCACCAGTAAGTGGTGCAACTCCTTTATTTTTTGTCACCACTGTTTAATAATTGCTATGGCAAGAACAGGCATGGGTCCAAATTTTGACCATACCAAACTGAAAGCAGGGAGGCTGGATGCGGTGTACGGTTTGGTCTGTGGAAGGAGGCATGTGCTTTCTCTGCTCTCGTGCCACCCCACTAAACAGCGCTGCGTGGTCAGGATCTGGTCTGGCTCGCTGCCAGCGCTTTGACAGCCTGGAGTGATAGAGGATGCTTGATAAGCTTTTGGAAACGCATCTACCTGAAGGTAAGGGTTAGTGGAGGTGTTAACACTGATGCCGTATCTGACATCCGCAGTACAGAGAGTACTAGTTCTTGGCACCTGTGTTTTCCCATCAAGTAACACTCATTTGTTATCATATATACACACCACAGATTTACATAGCTTGTAGGGGTGAATCATGCATAATTGTGGCTTCTTACATGACAGTTCATATATTAACAAGTAACTTATTTGTGCTCTGTGCTGAATGAGTATAGCAGGAGTGTGTGGACCTCTGGTGTCAGAACCATATTCGTCATTATCTGGAGATAAAACAGGAGTTCAGTGGTTAAAAATGAAATGAGAAAATAATTGCTGGTTTGATTTGCCTGTACCATGGGAAACATTGCTTTGATTTATGTATATATCTCTAGATACCTAGTGAAAATATGATAGCAACCAGGAATCAACCATTCTTATACAGAACATAATGAAAAGCATTAAGAGGCAAGCTCATAACCGTTTTCCCATGTTCTGCACTGCCTTTCTGGATGACAACAGGAGATCACGGGCACAAAGAGAAGGTATTCTCCATGAACTGGAGACTACTACATGGCATAGGCTTGATGAAGTTCAGTAGGTGGTGGTGTTACATCGGGCTGGAGTGGTCACACATGGCACTGTCCTTCAGGGTAGCAAAGGACGGGGACTTTGCCGGGGTGCAACAGTGCCTGGCACCTTGTGTGTCAGCATCAGCTCATTAGGGGTTATCCTACCCCAAAATGTCCCAGAGTCGTGGAAAATTATGTTCACAGCAAGTCCTACACCAGAACCACCAGGCAGCGTGGGACTCATTTCACAAGTACTTCTAATATTCATGTCTCCCGGGGGGCCGTAGCCCGTAGGATTCCTGTAAAGGGGCTACAAACCAACAGAGCTTTTCTCTCCTGCGAGCCAAACGGAGCAGAACAGGCTGCCAGCACTGCTCCCCCGCCAGCTCTGACACCTTGCGCTCAAGCTCCCAGCTCTCGAGGTCTGGATGTGAGCGCAGAGGGAGGGGTGGCACGGCCGTGGCCATCTCCCCCTCTGATGAAGTGTGCAGAAAAGATGCAGCGTGCAGGACTTTTGGCCAGAGTACAGGGAGAAAAAAAAGAAAATTCATTGTGGAGAGACTCAGTTCCCACAGAACGAGCAAGGGGAGACACCTCTGCACATTACCGTTCGCTGGGTAGGGCAATTCTGGCCACAGCGCATAACATCTTGGGGAGTGGGACCCTTGGGGTGTTGAGAGTAGGTTTGTTAATGCATCTCCTAGGGGTTGATGGATTTAATGGGTGAAGTAAGTCTGCTTTTATTTATTTTATTTTTTTGGCAGCTGCTGCAAGTGGAATTTTATGCATTTTTCTGGCTGTTACTGCTTGTCTGGGCTATTTAGATGTTGAGCTACACTTGTTTCCTTCGTGGTGGACCTTTTTTCAGAGCAACTGAGACAGACACCTTTTGCAATGCTACACTTCCATTTATAAAATGTTCTGTGCAGCTTTAGAAATGAGCTCTGAAATGGTTATTAGGCACTGTAAGTGTGACTAGTATTTGATCAGAAGCTCAGCAGTAGATTAGAGAGGCTATAGAGATAAGCTATTGTTACACACTGTCTATTGACCCGTTAGCTCCACAACAAACAATCTGCTAAGGGTTGGAGGGGGGAACTAAGAGTATCTGTACACGTGAGTGCTGCAGACCTCATTTTCCCTCTCACTTTGGTATTCTCTTCCATTCTGCTGTGGCTTTTCTTGCTTTTGTATTATCAAGGCATTTAGCTGTGTTTCTGCTGCTGGGTTGACACTTGTATTACATAAATTAGGTCTACATGGGACACCTTGCTCAGCCTCTAGTACGACCAGCTCTCACTCAGGTCAGTGAACCTTTTGGTAGACAAAAAACATTCCTCAATTTCAGGCCTTAAATAAATCCCAGTGTTTGAGACCTTAAGTGACACTTCACATCTTTTTCTTTTCCTCTTAATTTCTGCAGAAATCTCTGCTACTGTCTACAGCTTTTTGTACTTTGAAAACCAAACGGACTTCCTCCTGTTCTGATAAGAGGCAAAACATTCCTTGTGACTTCCATATAACCATCCAAGGACCAAAATGTTCTGTGCAAAGTGAACAAGGACATTAGAAGCTAAAACCTTCGCTAATATAAACCAGTGCAACTCTGTAGGTGCAAAGCGTTGCTCCAGGCACAGACCTGGCCTAGAGCAATATTTCATTTTTGTTATAATCTCTCCCTATAATTCAATTCCTCTCACCTTGTAATACTCTTGCTGCTCTCTGTTGAACACCCTCCAGCTTGTCACTATCTTTCTCATCATTAGTTACCCAGAATACAAACTGGGCTGGATACTGAAGGTCTGCCAGCCTCTATTAGCTGTGGGTTGGCCTCTTGGCCAGGTGAGGCCAGATCAGAACTACACACAAACAGCCTGGTTTTTCTCTGCCTCATGCCTGCAAGGTCTCTGCTGAAGGAAAACAGCTCTCAACAGAATCGCCTTTTCTGCTACCTCATCATCTTGCAAATTCTTATCCAGGGTGAAACATAGCTATCCATAAATCTCTTCTTCCTATCAAGATTTCTCCCTGACCCCCTTTGTAAGATCGTGAGATGGTTTATAAATACACAAATCAGTAGATAATTTTTCTCCTCCTCTTGGTAAATATCAGAATAGAGTGCATATTTATCTCCAGACTACGTAGTAACATCAGCGAGCAGTTGCAGTCTGTAGTATGTAGCATCTCTTCTGCTGCTTCTATAAAGGTTTAGGAGGCAGAGTCACATCTTACAGAGAGTTATATGAAAACGTAATGGCCTTTTCTGATATTATGAATGAAGTAACACCCAAAATAAAAGCTCTACTGAAAATGTATATTTTCTCAGTCAGGCCACTTAAGAAATTGCTGTGAGATTATGACCTTGTTGTGAAATAATGATCTGGAAGACTGTCTTCCCTCTGCTGTTATGCACCGCTGAATGCTACTGATTTTCATAGTTAATCATAAAAGCTTGGTCTAAGTTAATTGATGTCCTCATTATGTCATACTTAACTGCAGCTAAGGAGAGGTTTTTTGCCATTAACTTCTACACCAGTTAGCCTTACGGCATCAAGCAGCAGAAATAATGAAGAAAGGATCCCCAACCCAAATTGACCATCAGCGTGACCACCACATCACCATTTAAATTTGCAAAGGTCAGAAGAAAATGTTCCCATCAGCCCACATATTCCTCACTCTGCACATTTCATGAATACCACAAGGTAGAGTGATCTTCACAGACACCTCTAGGTTGTAATTAGCAGCAAACCAGTGATTGCCTACCAGTGCCAGTCAAAATGCTACTGTTTGGGGTTTAGTATCTAGAAATGCCAAAGAGCTGAGGCTTTCACAGAGAACTTGGGAGTCTTGAAGCTGTCTAAGAGACATTGATGTTCTCATGATAAAGCTTCAGATCTTCATTCTACAACTCCTTTGCAGGGCTCTGTGTGTTGAAACTCAAAAGACCATAATTCCCACTGCTTGGGCTGTGAGGGTTAAAGGAAAGGTGATTTTTCTTTACCTGTAATGACAGATTTTGGGGTGGGGGGTGAGAGAAGTGAGAGAATGGGATCGTGGCTATGGCAGAAAGTTACCAGTTCTTGCTTTGATAACTAACAGACCCCTGATTCTTGTTTTTAGAAAACCCTATTTCTTCCAACCCCCCTCTTTATGGTGGTAGTTGAAGTATAGCTGTAAAGTCTCACGACACCAGACAGGTCCCCTCAGTTCTCAGTGCTCACTGGCCTGCCTTGCTGGGACAGCCACCGAGGAGCTCCCTGCTCCAGAGCCACACTGACTGACCCTCTTGCTGAGTGCTTACTTTTGCTCTTTCCTGTTTTATTCATCTCTTAATCCTAGTTAAAAGCTATTCAAAGGTTTCATCTTTGTAAGCATTTTACCTAAGGCATGATTCCATCTCAAACCTTAATCCCAATAATCTTGGAAACCAACCTGTCTGACTGACCTTCTAAAAACATCCCCTGTCTAATAAGATGACATGGACACTGCAGATCAATATCCTTATGAACACCTGATGCTTGCTCGAAGGAGTCAGCAGAGATCCTGACCCAAGACTTCGCAGCAGAAATTCCACATGGTTACTCCATAGATAGTTAAAATTGCATTTTGAGATGTTGCATCAGGGTGCAGTCTATCACTAACATTATCTTTCAAAATTCCCAGCCTTACACATCATGATGTGTCATGTCTGGTGAAAAGCAATACTTGATTTGACTGATGTGCTGTAACTGGGGTGAACTTATTAGTCATGATGAGCCTATTAGTCATGTTGCATCTGCCTCACTGTAGGGAGGTTCCTATGCAAGTACAAGAATTAACTTCTGTGTATAAAGTAGAGTTGAGAAAAATCTTCCTTTGACAACCGGCACCTTCAGTTTTGAAGTAGTTTATGGCTGATATAGGGTATTTCAATGAATTCCCCATTTATTAAGATATTCCCGATAAACTCACCAGAATAAAAAACACAAAATGAAGCTATAAATCTTTCATCAGAGACAGTTAGTAGGAAAGACATATAAATCTAGTAACATGTGAAATTGGCATCCTTGTGGTTTCAGATACCCCACTACAAGATGATATGTTAGCCACAAGGGTACCGGCTGTGACTTCAGGGTAGCTTTGCCCAAGAGAAAATTAGGTTAATTTAATGGATCAAGCATTTTACCACAAAGACTATGTGAAGCAGCTGAAGGTTGAAATTCAGCCCTGGCTGGAAGACCAGCTTCACTTCTGAAAACACATTTCTGTGAATCTGGGTGATCATCAATGAATATTTTTTTTTCAAACTTTATCCTAGACCCTTCCCAACTCATACATTAGCAGGTTGCCAGAGGAATGTGTACTACAAGTCTACAGATACATACTGAGCAGAAGCTAAGATGTTCCAATGGTTAATCAGCATCAGTTAGAAGAAGAATCTTATTTTTTCATTGGATTTGTCTGGATTTGATTTGCAACTGGTGATTTCTAACTAGCTGGAAGCTGAATGCTTATCACATACCAGTGGATCATGCTTTTCAGTGGGGAAGGAAGCAAGAAGAGAGGGAGGAGACGTCGTCTGGATGCTTTTTTTTTTAATTTTGGCAAAAAGTCCCACAGCCTTGTCACTAAACAGCAAAGATTTATGCAATTGTGTAGCGCAAGGGGCTGCTCAGCATTGGCCTCTCACAAGAGCTGATGCAGCAGCGAGAGGTACTTGGTTTGTTCTGAATGGCAGCTGGCTGGGAAGCGGCACTCACGTTGTGCGTTATTGATCCTTTTTGACTGCCCCCAAAAGAAGATATGTGCCAGTTTCCCACGATCAACACTCATTCTGATGGGAGCTCAGCTTCTGTCTGTCTGGTGTGTGGCAGGCCATTAATATTAGTCCTACCAGGAAACCCTGTGCGGTTTAGTATCAGGTTCTGCTACCGGCTGATGGCAGTTTTTCAGCTGGCTTTGGTAGCTATAAACCTTTGCAAAGAGGCATCTGTGCAAGACAAAACTTCACCTGACTCTGTTGATTGCTTTCAAAATCTTTGCAGAGGACATCACTGCTCGTGCACCTAGGAAATCTGAAAATTAAACTAACGTAAAATCATCTACTGGCAACACCATGCTTTTATTCCTTTTAAGATTTATTCTCTCCAGGCATAGATCCATGTCTTAGTCATTTAGGGACTGATGTAAAGCCCATCCCAGTGATTAGAAAGATTCCTATTATCTTCCCTGGCTTTAGATGGTGTCCTCAAAGTTTGATCTTGCTGCTGTTCAAGTCATTGGAAAAACTCTTGTTGATTTGAGTGATGCTGGATTAAGGCTGTCTATTGTCCTGGGGAGGGAGGCACTTATATGATGCAACGTGACCTTTTCTTTTCAAAACTTGATCTTTAGCTCTGCCGACTTGGCAATTCCAAGCCAGTGAGACAAGCTCATCCTCTCCCTTTTTTATGAGGCCATCTGGGAGGATGTTGCTCTCATAAGCACTACCTCTGTAACAGCTCCATCATTTCAAGCTGAAAATTCTCGTGCCAAACATAAATGTGGGGAAACATCCCCCTCCAGCTTATGATAAGTGGTTGAACCTGGCACAGCCAACAGGAGCGAGAATCTGCCAGAAAAGCTTTAGAGTGTCTAAAGAGGAGAGAACTTGGATCCTTCTCATCTTGGAACAGTGTCCTCACAGGGAGATGGGATGTGTTTTTCTCCCTGAATTGCTTGCTTATCTATTCCGAATCAGTGCCTGGTTATTGGTTGCGCCTCCTGCGTAAGATGGTCTTCGTGTAAGTGTATTGCACCCTGCAGAGGCTCAGGATTTCTTCCATAACTCTACAGCCAACGATGCACTGTAGCTCCTTGCTTTGTTTAATGAAGAAAAACCGTTCCATCTTTTGATCTAGCCCTAATTAGGACAGGTGATGGAAGTTCTATTTCCCTAAACCTATCCTTACAGATTTTTTTCCAGCTGGCATAGCAGTTACACTGGTGGAGATACGTGCAGTTTAACAGCTTTATTTGTGGAGTGTTGATGACGCACTAGTTGAACGATTAGCAGGTATTTTTGCATTTCATTTTGTTCCTTATAGTAAAGTTTCCCACCTGGACTCCTGAGGCAGGATGTGTTAAGTCTGGCAGATTACTCAGACGCTGTGCACTATTTCAGATAACAGCTCCTCCGTCTGACTTCACAGATCAGAAACTACGTGCTTTTCTGTGTCAGTTTTAAATCTGAAAACTTGGACTCATTTCTGAGCCCTGCCAGTGAGATCACTAACCCTCAAACAACGATGCTTTGTTGAGTGACAATCAAGGTGCCATTTCTTGTGCTCTCTCCAGTTCTTGATGTGCATCCCCATACCGTCACCATAAATGCAATAACTTATGCTCTTAACTATTTGCATTTTCCTTGTAGGGCTGTAAGACGACTGGCACCTAGACCAACCTGTCATGAGTTTTTCAGTGTTTCTTGTAGTAACATATGTATATGTAATTGGGGTGAATTTACTTTTCCCTTCTCAAGGAACCAGAAGACGGACTAGTCTTTTTAGAGCTTTTTTGGTAATTTGAGCAGTTCTTTATCCTTTCATAACACTAGATCTTGAGACTCTAATGGACTTTTTGGAATGAAGTTTTTTGTAGGAGACCCAGGACTGGAACAGGTCGGAGATTGATGGCAAAAAATGTGGACTGTTTCACAAAAGATAGGTTTATGATTTGATTTGTATTCCAGTCAGGTTTAAAATTCATGAAGAATTGAAACTGGCATCGGTGGTTGTTCTGAATATGTAATGAGCACTGAATTTATGTATTCTCCCCATTAGTGAAGCAAATAGTGAATTGGGATGTTCAGGTGCTGCACATCAGTGTGGCACTCACAGAGGATCCTGAAATTGCCATGTGACATTCTAAAGATGAAAAATGATCATAAATAATAGGGTTGCTTCTCCGGTTTGGAAAAATACAAATGCAGCACAAACAAAGTAAAATATCCCTCTTCCTTCCTCCCTTCCGAAAACAAAGCCAAAATTCACCGATTCAGTAAATTTCACATTTGACAGGATTATTGCATGAATGACAAACTGACAAGTTTTGTCCCTCTTTACTTGTTCCAGCCTCACATTTGCTTGCTAATTCATGCAAAGTTTTTCTAAGTGCTCCATCCTGGAGGATGTTGGCTCTTCTGTGAAAAGCAGTTTCTCAACCAACCTATTTCCTCCCTCAGACTCAGTGATCCAGCAAAAGAGTGAAATGCCGCTTGCTTCAGCTCAGACCAGAGGCTCTGGAAGACTAAAAGCACAACCTCCCCAGCTGGTGTGAATGCTGGCTTTTTGATGGCACTCCAACATCTCTCTCTTCCTCTGTCACCTCCTTTTATTTCATATGGTTGCACAAGATTTATTCCTGACACAAAGTAGAAAGGGGCGAAGCAATTAAGCGTGCTTTATTTAGGAGCTAATAACAAATTATTTGCAGGGGAGCAGTGGTCTGCAATGCTTCCCATTGCAGCCGTTTCTCCCTGCAGCTCTCCAAGGGACTGTAGGGTCACGTTACATTCCCTGCAGCGTACTGAAGGTCCTGCATCCTCTCAGTGAGGTTGGCCCTACCTGTACGGCCCATCAGCACATTCCTGGGTCGATTTGAGGAGAACCACTTGAAAATGGCTGTAGATAGTCAGTGCCCTTCAGGAATGTGCTAAACAAGCGCTCTCCCCTGCTCTCTGCAGCTGCCTGTCTGGAGATCCTGGTTTCCAGCCAGGGCAGTGGGGAACTGTAGTTCCCTTGACCTGATTTAGATCCTGCCTAACTGCCCAAATTTACAGACATGAACCCAGCAAAACACTGATGGCCACTCGCCACAAAGGCAGAGACTGACAGTGAAAATCAGGCCATCACAGACGTGTGGACTGATGTCTAATGGCTCACCCCTGCTGTGGGCAATCAGAAACCTTGGTATCTCTTTTTTAGAGATACCATATCTCTTTCTTATCCCCCCCCTCCCTTTTTTTTTTTTTAAAGAAAATGCATGTCTGAGAGGTAGTCCTCATACCTGCCTGGCTAAGAAGGGTGGATTAGTAATTATACACTCTGTGTGCCGGTCAACCCCTTTCTTCACGCATTTGCTTCTCAAGCTTGTGGACTTTTCTTCTAGCACTAACCAGTGACCCTCCTCCATCTTGAGTTAAGACAATTTTTCTTGCAAGCCCCCCTGAGCTTTGGCCATCCCAGTTAAGGACACCTTCCCACTCATGCCAGAGGCTCCTGGCCTCAAGCACTGGGACTGCACATGTCACTTTAGACCAGTCAACACACGGAAAAGGGAGAGAGAGAATGTGCTTGCTGTGGTGTGCAGATGAAGTTATCATGCCTTCAGTAATATGTTGGGGACTGGATGGACTTACACCATACTAGAGAATGATCATGGCCATTTATGTACATAAACCTTTAGCTAAGGATTTTCTTGCTGGACTCTTCCAAGAATCTTTTCTGTAAGGGTCACTCCTAACCCAAACTTTTTTTCTTGGATCTCACTGTTTCCTTAAAGCACCCTCCCCCCTCCTCCATGCTTTTAGTGGAGCTCTGCTCTATTGTATTATTATACTGCATTTGATTTTTTTTTTTTTTTGGTTATATTTAGGCACTTCAGTTTGTGGACAGGCTGCCAATACAGAGCTCCTGTTATGCAGTTAATGAGCAATACTTGCTTGAGAATGAAACCCAGACTGAAGTGCTCTTGACAAAAACCTGGATTAAAGGAGGAGTTTTTCAGTGGCTTGCAAAAGCATTTAGCATACAGATTCTCAACACAGTTTCTTCACATTCACTGCATCCTCCGGATCAAATCCCCTATCATTTGGACTCATCACCTGCCTTTTGCAAGACCCCAATGTGGTCTTTCACTCACCATGTCTAATATTTTCTACTCATTTAGAGAAAAGAAGGGATTGCACAGAAAAAATTTGATAAGATTCTACCATATTAAAAATCAGTGCTGCATTTCCACCTTTCCCTTCATACTTCTAATGAAATATTCAGCTTTGGCCAATAGAAATTCCAGATTCCAGTGTGTTAATGGCAATATTTATTTAGTTATCAATGTCAGCCTTTGTTTTCCTAACCTTGTCTTGGTTATTAACATCCCATAGTTAATGAAGTTGTTCAAAATATTTTGTGGCAGCAGACAAAGCTAGGAACATAACAGCTTGATCAATACCTTTCAGTGATAATTTTACTCCAAACCGCTGTTTTGAACGTGAACCTTCAAAATATTTTATTGGCCAAGACAAACGGTGTCTGTGCACAGTTATGTTTTTACAGTATTTTAATTCCAGTGAATCAGTACAGTAAATATTGATACACTGTTTTGCCTTCAGTATTTTTGGACTTCTGTCAAATTAATTAAATAGTAAATAGCAGAGTGGATATCCCAGCACACTGTCCTATTAAATGCTAAGCAAGATTAGAATGTCTGATAAAAAGGTCTTTATGCTACTGCAAATAAAGGAAGGACATGGTGTTATACCAGCCTTTGTTGGCATTTCCCATGTGGTTTTCTGAAGTGAACATTTACTTTGTGTTCTGTAACAGATGAGAAAGCTTCACTGCTGTGAATGTGTGCAACTTACTTTTATAATTATCTTTCCATCCTCGGTGTTTATTTTCTCCTTTTTCACTGTGATTCCTCCAATTTACAGGTTTTTTTTTTTTCTTCTTCTTCTTGCAGAACTGAAAGAGACGCCCGTAGGTTGCTAACCTCCATCTGTGATGGTGTCTGCAGAGTTTGCAGCTGCTATTTATCTGCCTGCACACGGATCACTTCGCATTTCTCCGGGATAGTCTTCAACCACACATAGAGGGAGCTGTCCTATTATCCTTCTTATTGTCCTTACCCTATTAAAACCTTTTATGTCAACACACAGAGAACATCAAGCAGAGATGATTTCTCTAGATACTGGCTATCTCCCTCACGGTCCTCTCCTGCTGGCCAAGCCACAGGTATGAGTTTGCTTCGGGGGCCAAGTTAGGAACCGTGTGTGCTTCCTCTTGGGCGGCAGCGCCGGGGCTGGGAGCGAGCAAACACCGCAGAGCTCTGACAAGCAGGGAAAGCTGCCGCTGCCGCAACCATTCTGGTGATCAAGACAGCAAAACAAGTCGTCTGCAGCATTTTGCTTACTCAGCACTGGTGCTGGCTGGCCAGCAAACGCTGCAGGCTGTTACAGTAGAAGTTCACGCTTTCCGACCTGTTTATTGACTACATTCCTGACCCTGCAGGCATCTGCTTTAACAAAGGCATGTGACCAAGGAAGCAATAGAAATCCATCGTATTATATAGTTTGGTTTTCAGAGCTGATGACCTGGGTACCTCCATTTCTCTTTCGCATTTATCTGTGTGTGTCTTCTGTGCTTATCTTTTGCATTGATTGGCTTGAGAGATTACAAAACTCCAGCTCTGGTTTTGCCTCTCTGACTTCACAAACTCTGAAGATTTAAGCACTTTAGTGCCAGGTTTCTGCGAACTTGCTTTTTTTTCTGTACATATAGCCTGAAGAGTCAGTATGATTCAGCTTTTAGCACGACTTGCAAGCAAAACTGAATCTATATTGATACTGAAGAATGAATTGGATTTTATTGACAGATACTTAAGCTCACATTCATCACATCATAATGTTCCCAAGTAAATTTTTTTTTTCATAAAAACAGATTGAAAACTTGACCCAGATAGACTTCACAAGAAAGTTTGTTGTCACCAGGAACTGAAAACAAATCTCATGGAATATGAAACAGACTTTTAAATAGATGGGAGTCTGTTGGGAGTCTCTATCAGTAGAGGTTTGGATAATTGCATCCCAGTATCCTGGATAATCCAATTTCCATGGGGGTTAGAATACCTGGAAAGCAATCTGCTTTGCAGAAAGGTTACAATAACTTTCATAGCAGGGCATGTACTCTAGTGGATTCAGGTCTCATGCAGTAGTTCTCATTAGGAGATATAGTTTGCTTGTCAGCATTAGGTATGATCCCCTACAAAATCCTGCAGGTCTTACCCCCCCCCCCCGCCCCAAATTCCTCCTGATTTAAAAGAGAAGTCTGTGATCCAAATCCGAGTGATGTTGCCCCTTGCACACAGGAGCTTCTTCCCCATTGTTCGGAGTGAGCAAGGCAAATAGTTTTGCAGAGCCTGTTTGAACATGCATGTTTTTTCAGAAGGGAGCATAAAGCAATTTGACATGGTCTTGTTATTTTCTTTTGGAACATTGGATATGTCTATACTCCTTTTAAAATTTTTTTTCCTCTCTTTCTTTTTCCACATGAACTATTTCAGGAGAGAGCAAGCGAAGTCCTTCAGAAGAAGGAGGCACAGTGTGTGCTGAAGTGACCTTGGGGATTTTGCCTCTGTCATTGCCCTCGCCAACTCTTGATAAACAGCCAGTGAAACGGATTTACAAGATTGCAGAAATCATTTCATTTTCTCTCATTTTATCAGCACAGATGGAAAGCAGGGCTGTATCTAATCTCAGTCCAGAATCAGCTGGAGTTGGACTGATAGTGTATAAAGACAGCAAAAGCAGCAGACTTACAAATTTACTGAGCTGTAACTTGTGCTGTGTGTGCTAGTAAGACAGAGCTTTTCAGTAGTTTATGCTTAAGGAAGATAGAGATACAAAGACATTTATTTTGACATTCCATTTCTTTAAAATACTCCTAGTCCTGTACCAGATGTTACATTTCCTGACATTTCTAGCTTAATACTTGCTTTAAAATCTTTCCTGGAAATACAGTCCAGCAGGAACAAATCCCTGGGTTCTTCCTCAGTCAAGGTACATGGGTGAGAGTGCATCAACATCTCACTACCGACCCTATTCAATACGATTTGCCCAGATGGTCCTGAAGTTTATTCCAGAGACGTCTTTTAACTTTCTCCCCCTCCCTCCGTCTCCTTTATTTTTCTTCTTTTCCCCTGAGTTCTTTCTGCAGCAAAATTAAAAAACTTCAGTGATCCCAACTTAGTGCTTTGCAGGCAGCCAACTGCACTTCTAAACCGCCGCCCAGGTATGCAGTTGACCACATTTGGCAGCGCTTGCTGCAAAAAGGAACTATTAAGACTTGTTGAGGACCAGGACTGAATTGCCCTCTTACCTTAGACTGTGGTTCCTGTGATTCGGGGTTAAGTGGAGGGGGATGTCAAGCATACCCGTTAGGAGTAAATTGTTAAATTATACATTTTGTCTTTGAACAGGGTAACGAGCTGCTGCAGAGCATTCCAATGAAAGTATTAAGGGGACACTTACTATAATGTGTAGCTTCCACATATGTTCATTCATGCACAGTAATTCAATTAGTACAATATCTCCACAATGTAACCAATGTCTCCCAACAGCAAGGGCTTGTCTGACACATTTCTGTATGGATGAGGAATCAAGGATCATGTACAGTAAAGAGAAACATGTAAAAGCAGCAAGAAAGGTTATTACTTCTAGGGAAAAAGAAAGCCTCGCTGGATTAACTAGCAAACTGTTGAAGCATTAACAAATCAGTGCTACATCTGCACTAGTCAACTTTGTATTCATTGCTAAAGGGTTGGGTTGAAAATTAATAAATAATCTCCTCTATGAGTTTTATAGCAAGGTTGTTAACGTGGGGGCTCTGGAAAAGCATTCCAGCCTTTACCTTCTAGACACAGGGATTTAAATCTAGGGTTAACATGCACTGGAAATGAACACTGTGACTTGTCCACTTGCTGCCTGAAAACACCAATTAAAAAAACCCCACAAACAATCTGTGCAGCTGATGGTCTTTACCTGGCCTCGGTGCAATTAATACAAATTCTGGTAAGATGCAAGAATAAAAAATGAACAGCAATGTACCTAGCTAGGAAAAAACCTGGGCAATGTTTCACGGCGGGGAAATCTTCAGTTTCTCTGCCGGCTGCAGACTCATGCATTCATTAGATCCACTGAGTGTTACAACACCAGGCATAATGTTTCATCTGGTAGTGAGACAAAGGTGATGTGGGAGATTTGGGGTCCTTTCCTGGCTCTACAGCAGTCTTGGATGAATTTAAAAGAAAACAGCTGAGATAGATGGAGAACAGAGGCTCTCAGGAGTCTGGCATCCTCAGTCTCTTTTAAGTCAATAGACTGTAGGAGCTGTAGTGCTCTTGCAATTCAAATAATACCAGTACATTAACTTGCAAACAAAGCTTTCTGATGCTGAGGTTAAACTAACTTCCTTTCAGAAGCTTTAAAGTTCCTCCTTGTCTTAAAAGGAAAACACATCACATACAGGCTTGAAAGTTCTTGGTAAAAGCTCCAATGTTTTTCTTCTTTTTTAACTTGGTTGTATTTAGAAGAGATACTTCTTAAGGAAGAAAAGCTAACAGGTGTCAGAAAGTTTCAAGCTAGAAAAATACAAGTTGAAGATGTGCGTATGGGCCCTCACGTGAGTGAGTTTGTCCTTCCTGTAATAACTAACATCCCCATTGTTTGGTGTATAAATTCATTTTTGTATATAAATATATAAATATATACAATACACTTTTTTCTCCAAAGATCTCCAATTACTATAATATCTCTTCAAGGCTATAGAGAATGTTAATGTTCCTGTAAGGAAGTGTTCTCCTTACATGACTCTGAGTCAGATTTCTGTTGCCTGCTCTAGTTCCTTTCTGGCTTTTGAGCAGCAGGTAGGAGCCAAATATCCAGCAGATCTCTCCATTTGATATTCATGGGAGATTAGGGGGGGGAGGAAATGTTGAAAATGGGATATGGTGCAGTCAGGGCCAGCGGTATGATGCTAGATGAATGTCAGTTGTTTCCAGAGGCGTTAGGAGGTTGTACATTAGGTCTGATTTTACCTGAATTCACAATGGTGTAGAATAGCATTATTGTATTGAAACAGAACAAGACACCCTTCAGGATTACAAATGGCAATGACCCTGGGGCTGTTGGCTGGGTAGGTGCACATTTTGGCTTTCAAGGCGAAGGCTCTGCATTAGTACATGCCACTGCTTCACTCAATGGTGGTTTATTGGTTTTTCAAGTTGATCCACCCCAGTGAAGCCGTTGTGCTGCTGCAGAATCAGCAACAACCAGATCCAGCATGAAACCAGCCCAAGAACCAGAGAATCAGAGCTGGCATGTCAGGTATTTTCCCTTTCTTTCTGTCTTCCCCCTACCAGCAATGGGTTGTGAGGGGAAATTACCTTGGTTGTAAGCTTTATCGTACAGGTAAAGAAAAAAGGATTATAATAAATGGTAAAGTCTAATGCTACAGTTTTGCTCCACTTTGTGCCTTTATTCTCATTTCTGTTCTTGCTGCTGGATCCTGCATCAAACTGCCTTCATCAGACAGATATCAAATGTAAATCTGGAGCAATCCTGGTCCCCAAGGAGCCCAGTGGGAACTTTGCTTCCTTTCTAGCAGCTTCTCACCCCTAATGTGAAATTTGGGGAATATTCATTTTCATGCTTCTCCTTTCAATAACCACAATTTTCTTCACTACCTGTCAGCAAAATCACATAGCACTAATTTCTGATCTAATTTTCAGACATCTCGCCTTAAAACTCAAGGATTACATCAGCAATTAGAGCTTTAGAGACCTTTTGTCTTAAGTGATTATTACTGCAGAGTTTATTCTAAAACTTTATCTAGACTTACCCAGCCCATATACATCTGGACTGCATTCCAGGAATGCCATTCCTTCTCCATTGTTTCCCTTGTGTTTTTATGTAACTATTCGAATCCAGAGATGCACTCACTTTTACATTGTAGACGTGGTTTTAACTGGCACAGCAAACATTTTCCTACACTTATCTTTAAAAAAATATATGTAAGAGATAATCTAATCTTAAATTTAAAGTTTAACACAAATACAGGGAGAGATGACAACTTGTGAAACTATTTCTCTCTAAGACATGCTAACACGGGTGATAGGACAGAGTACACATTATTTCTCAAATGGGGAAAAATGAATATTTAAGACCTACTTAGAAAGTTCTGCATTGCTGTTGACAGCAGTATTGTGTCTGAGGATGATCAAATAGAGCTCATTGAATAATTCATTAAGTGCATTTTGCAAAACTGTTCAGAATGTTTGTTTAAATTATTTATCCAGTTCTATGTGGTAAAACTCAGAGGAATAAGCCCTCCCTAAAATGCTGCAAATGTTTTACCGTATTTCCAAAACAGAGCAACCTTCCTATACCAATTATAATAGCTTGATGCTATTTAACTTGCCTTTTGTACAATACCTGCTACTGAAATGATCTATCACCGCCTTTTCTCATGCACGTCTCTGAAATGGATGCTTGGCCCAACTCAGGGATGTAAATGGGTTGTGGAAAGGTCTGGGTTAGCACATCCAGTCCTCTAAGGGTATAAGTGAATGAGTGAGCTTCAGGCAGTAGTTGCATTATCTCAGTGATGCTTTCCATCGGGCAGTGACTGATGAGGGCAATGGGCACAGAGGTCTGTTTTTCACCTCCGGCTTTGCCCATGAACTTGGCCAGTCACCTAGACCTATGTGCTCAAAACCACTGAGTAATGTGGAGCACCCTGAATGCTCTCCAGAGGCCTGATTTCCAGAAGATGTAAAAAACCCCAGTGTGGACTGGCAGGTACTCATCAGGTGCACAAAAAAAATGAGGTTCAGGTTTCAGAGGTCCCCTCTCCTCCCCCCCTGGTTACTCTTCTTTAATTTTCTGGTGATGCCTGGTGCATATTCAGGGTACTAACACCCTGAACGAAAAAAATGGCATGCTTATGTTCTGCATGTAGCCTTCAGCAGGAGAATAGGGAAGAACAGCATTAAAACATGACTGTAGGTCCACAGTTAAGAAATGCAAAATGCACCTAAAACAGTTCCCCACCTGCCTTGTGTATCGATGTGACTTGAACTAAAAATTTATTAAAATACAGATAAGTACATTTGGCTTGTCAACATGATGCTCTGTTTACCCCCATCTGACAGATCCCATCTCAGTCTGGCAGAAGTTTTCCTTTGCCATCACTAAGAAAAAATAACTCCCAGAAAACTGAGTCAAACTGATTGCAAACTGGATATTAACAAGGACACACTGCTTATTTAAATCCTTTTAAAATACCACTGGATGTTCTTGCAAGTGAAAGAGAGGGCTATAAATATTTGCTGCAGAAAGAAACCAAAATAAAAATTAAATGCCTGAAATGCAGCAAGCTCTTCAATTACATAATGAGCATCATCTTTGCAGTGGGTAATACTGAAGGGTAATATTTTTTCCCTCTTATTCCCCTTTTTTCAGCTTCAGAATATCCCTGTAATTGTATTATACTCTCTTTCCTTCTGTCTTGTGTTATACTTTCCTATACGGCTATGAGCATGTATGTCTCATTAAATCAAGAAAGCTCTGTAAACTGCATGAGTTTGCATGAATAAGAGCTTTCCAGAGGTATTTAGTCCAATAGGAGCGGTGGGAAAGTTACAAATAATGATTAGCCAATGTGCTGCCATCTATAAACAGCCTAGCTTAAATTTTCCTTCGAGTTGTTACTTTAATATTTATCTTCATGACAATTTAATTAGCATGAGCTCCACTCAGAAAGGGTTGCAAGCCTATCCTTCCCAGAGGGTAACATGAACATCAGATTGTGCAGTCAAAAATACTCATGTTTTATTCAATTTTTATGCAGCTAAATAGCTTACAAGAGAAATGTAGGAAAGGTTATGTCTTCAGAACTTTACTCATGGTCAGACATAGCAACTTGTAAACCTCTAAATTTGCTGTTTGTCTGACCAGTTTTCCTGCTGGTTCTGCTTATAAATGTCTCCCAGGTTAACTTCTTTTGAATAATTGTCTAAGTACTCAAATACTCAATACTGGCTCAAATACAGGTGGTGAGTACACCAACAGGTAGTAGGAGATATTCTTCCAAGTCAAGATTACAGTTTTTTCTCCGCCCTGGCAGTAGACCAGACTTTCTGCAGCTCCTCCGACAGGGCTGAAAGCTGGCAGAGGGCAGCTGCTTCCCCTGTCCCGCAGCCTCGGGTGAGCCCAGCCTGGTGAGCCCGTCTCATATACCTCATTGCCCCCCATCCCATCAAGAAAGGGAAACGAGGTGCACTGCAGATGATTTCACCCCTCTGCCAAAATCTGCTGTGCTTAGGGCTCGTGCAGGGCAATCTGGAAGTGCCTCGCAGCCAGGTGTCCCCTCCGTAAATGCATGGGCCAGTTTTGCTCTGTGGGATTAAATAGGAAACAATTTGATTCTTTCCTTTATGCTAAAATTCCCAGGCTATATCCACACCACAGAGTAGCTCTGTATTCCCACTGTCCTCCCACTCGCTTCAACAGTATAGTGGAATAATTTATAAGTACTACACTGCTATGAAAAATCTATATAACACCTTTAGGAGAGCAATAGTGTGATTTTTGCCTAAAATTCCTTAAAGTTCAATTAATTTCTGAGTTGCCCTTCAAAGCTATGTGAACTGCATCTATAGTATTTTGCTACAGGATGTTTTCCCATGCTCATTTGGTTCTTGTCTTACTTACATAGAGGCAGAGAAAACAGGCTGGAAGGGACCTCAAGAGGTCACCTAGTTCATCCCTCTGCCCCAGGGGATGATTACTCGTCCTCTGTGCTCTGCTAGCAGTTTAAAAACCTCCAATAAATGGGAACTTCACAGCTTCCCTTGGCAATCTCTTCCAATGCCAGTTATCCTTACCACTGGAAAGTTTTCCTAATGCCTAAGGAGGATGTCCCTTGCTGCAACTCATGAACATTTCTTCTTGTCCTATCCCTAATGGAAAAGGACAAGAATTTGTGTCTTCCCTCCCTATAGCTCTCACATACTTGAAGACTTTCTGTCTCCTTCTCTAGACTAAACAATCCTCAAACTTCAGTGGTCCTTGTTTTCAAGACCTTTGGTCATCCCTGCTGTCCTCTGGACTCTTGCCAATGGCCCACATCTTTCTTAAACTGTAGTGCTAAAATAGGACAAAATCCCCCAGCTGAGGCCTTCCCAGCATGATGTGGATGGAAATGATTTTGTGAGTGTGCGTGTTAGAGACGAGACTCCTGGGTATTACATCTCATGAGTGCATTTGTACATTTGTTGTAACAACATGGACATTTCTGACCCATACTTAACTTGTGATCTGCTATAAACCTCAGGTCCTTGCATGCAGAACTGGTATGTCAATGGTCAGTCACATGCTGTATTCGTGCAATCAATTATTTATAACTAATTGCAGAATATTCTATTTGTTCTTATTGACTTTCATCCTTTCTTGGCCATTTCCACAATCTGTAAGATCCTCATGAATTTCCAGCATATTGCAGACTTTCTAGCATGATGCTGTCTCCAAATTTAATAAGCATATTATCTAGTCAATTGTACGAGTTATTATTTAAAGTACCAGACCATTAACAGGCTTTTAGAATATCCTAACCCTTACACTTTTCTTCTAAGAGTAATCTGTAGATAGATTTTCCTGAGAACAGTTTTTCACACTTTGTGCTCCCATCTTGCAGAAGTTTATTTTCAACCTGTTTCTCGAACTTGCGGATAAGAATACCACGAGACACTGTCAAAATTTCACTAAAGTCAAGGTATATGTCCAAACAGTCTGGAACATTTAAGTCTCTTATTTCTAATGTTTCTGTAGGACACATGATCATTTTTGGCCCCAGAATTGGTCTCCTGAGCTCAGACCAAAAGGCCTGTCCCCAGGGTGATGACTCTGCCAAGCTGCATAAAAATGCACTTAGCTATAATTCTGCTGCTATATTAACATTTTACATCCACGTATTTAATAGAACTATTATTAATTTGTTCTTCCTGAAGATAAATCATTTGCCTCATTAAGGGTATAATTGAAATACCAAAATAAGCCCTCCCTTCCCTCCTTCCTCAACATAGTCAAATGTAAGGGGTCAATTCATGGTTGTCCAGCAGTGCTGGAAACTCTCCCCAGCATGAGGTCCTACATACCTCAGGGTCCAGAGGGACATGGACATGTGAGTTTCGGGGGAAGCTGTGATGATCCATAGCAACTGAAAAATATAAAGGTGAAAGCCATCTCACAGCCAGCCTCCTAGCTGAAGAGATTAATTGCACTCAGTGAGACTTATTTGGTTACTTGGTCCCACGAGTAATAATGGGTTTCCTGAAGACTAAAGAGAGTAATACAGAAAAGTCAGAAAGAAATATGGGAAGATATTAAAAGGTAACTATGAAAGGGAGAAAAATATATATGAAACCACAAGGCAGGTAATTAACTTAGCATGGGACTAGATTTGTTTGCTTAATTATTCCATGCAGCTTCATAAAGCTTTGAAGGATGTTCGTAAGTGGCTTAAAAAACCAGAATTCACTTTAACAAAAGGTCATTAAATCTGTGAATGAAAATCCTGGTCTTCTTAAGGTCAATGACTCCTCTTGCTTCATTCATACTGGGATCTCTCCTTACACTGAGTGTGGAGTCCTTGACACTTTGGGAAGTATTCATGTGGCTTAATTTAGGACTTTTAGCTTAGGTATCCTGAATTGCTCTCTGGAGGCTGCATTGACACTATAGGGAGCTTGGCCTTGAGTTAGACCTAAAGTTAGAACGTGTCAATGCTCTTCTGTGTGTACAAATCTTAAAAGAAAAATATTCTGCAACAGACCAAAGCCTCTGTGAGATTATGCATTCCACAGAGAGGTGACATTGTAAACAGGAAATCAGGGAGGCAACTCATATTTCCATAGATATGGTAAACATCAAATGCCTTGTAGAGGTGTTATACATAACTTTGTTACTTCTGGGGAAAATAAAATTAATGGAAAAGAAGCATAGTTTGACAAGCCAAAGAATCTAAATAGAGATTGCATATTTTATACAGCTCTGCCAACTGTGTTTTCCATGTGGGGGTCTTTGACTTTCTCTGCAGTCTTTATCTCCTTGTAGTACCAGAAGGCCTTACACATGGGTGATGCTGAGAATACTTTGAAGTGCTACTCGTTGGGAAGTCCCCCAGTGAAACCAGCATGCCTGGCAGTCACAGCACTAAATATCAGATCACATCCCTGGAAATGAAGCAAAATTAGTGACACTGCTTAGGATGAAAGCAGAAAGGAACACAATCTTAGGAGCTATCTTACAGAGGAGAGAAGACCTTAAGCAAAGAGAAACAAGGCTGAGGGAGGGCTGAGTTGATGGGAAAGCCCTGTGCAGGTGGAAAGACTGCAAGTACCCTTGAGGACTCTGACCAAGGAATGCTAAGGAATGATAAAGAAACTGAGGGCTTGCAGGTGCACTGAAGAGTTTGGATGTTTTGTTAGATCTGCGTATTTCTTTTAGTGTCTGGCTCACAGCAGAATTGTGTTACAAAGTCCAGGTGTTACGTGCTTCAGCTGCTACCTGCATCTGGTGAGGTGAGCTCTGAACCAGGGAGTCTGCAACACCCCCGACCTGCGAAAGGATGATAACCGGCATGCGGCGATGAGTGGGAAGGAGGGGGCTGTCACTGGGCTTGGTGTGGGACCTCTGCTGTGAGACTCAATTTTGGGAAAGGGGAATGGAGCCTGTTGCAGAGGTAATGGTAGAGACATCAAATCAAAGTGCCTCTTATTCCTAGATTTAAAAAAAGTCATCTTCCCTCTTACTTAGAGGAGACTGGTTACACGTGTATGCACACATGCAGAAGATGGGAACGTCCAAAGGATGCAACATCAATGCTGCCTAAATGAGCATCGTTGGCACAGCAAGAGATCCATCGTGCTGCCGGCCGTGCTGAAACCCGCTGTCAGGGACTGTTCATCCAGAATAATGCCTTGGCAGTGGGCTGACTGTTTTGTCAACACTTCTTGCTGACACTAAGGTTACTCAAATCTGGCCTTGCCCCATTTTTCATATCAATATCAACTTCTCTCTCCCTTCCCCTTTCCCTCCTGCCTCTGCCTGGGGTGAATGTGCTCAGGATCTCTTGCTGTAAAGCCTGGGCTGGGTCACTGGCAGCTGAGCAAAGTGGCATCCTGATGATGACCAGGAATAGGTGATGGGCAGGAGGGCTTAGTTTTTCTCGCTTGGAAGAAAATTCAAAGTCTCACTTCAGATTGAAGTCGTGGTGAATTTTGCCCCCTGACTAGGAGTGCAGGATCAAGTCCTCTAAGAGACGGGGTGTTTGTATGATGTAGTTTAAGGATAAGAAAAAAAAAAGAAAAAAAAAGAAAAAAGAATGACAGGCCTAATTCATGCCTTTCCAAAATTATTATTATTTTTCAGCTGGGGAAGGAGGAGACAGGATGTGGTAGAAAAACATTTACAGGAGTTTGGCATGTAAAAACCTGAATGATGGATTAACAGCTTATGCCAGATTTTACCTGCCTTTAAGCAGGTAACATTTCTGAAAGCTCAACAAGCTCCTGCTTGCCTAGAGCTATACTTTTCTTCTCCAGACGAGTGAAGCCAAAGAACCTTGTGCAGCTTTCATTAGCTCCAACTTTCTCTCAAATGTTTTCTGCTGCAAGTTTAATTTCACTTGGGGAAGCAGTGGCACTTGGGCAGGGTCTATCTAAATGAGGATTCTTTTCTTCCTACAGGTTTGGTTCTGGGTTTTATTGGGGGGGGGGACCGGAGCTCTCTGGGATGTGCAGCCGGCGGAGTCGCATGCACACAATCACAAGGCTAAGGGCAGGAGCTGGAATGCAGAGGATAAAGCAGAATGTAAATCCATTCAGTGCAGTAATTTAAGGTGTGGGAGGTCTCCTCTTATGCATAGAAAGGTCCTGTCAGTAAACGAAGCAGGAATCTTCAGCCTGCGAAACAGAGCTGTCTTTTGAATCTCTGGTTTCCCCTCTGCATTGTGCGCCTGAAAAAGAAACATAAAGCAGCTCTTCTCCCCCTCCCCGCTTTTGCAAAATGTCTACGAAACAGATCGGGATTGCAAATGGCTACTGTACGTGCTGGTAACAGTGTAGCCTTTCCCACTGCATTGGAGGTAAAATGGTTCCTTTTTTGCCTTTTTTTGGCATGTCCCGTGGTATCTCTCATAGGAATGGAAGTTTATCCTCCATGTCTTGCCTAATTTTCCCCTACATGATTTTAGTTTTCCCACGGTAAGATTAAGCTATTCTATATACCATCAGTCCCATAATAGTCAGTGAACTTTAAGTGAACTCTAACATCTAGACTCAAGTCATTGCATTATCCTAATAAGTTCATTGGATAGCTGAGTATTTTAATATTAATCTCCCTACTAAATGCCTATATACACTGCACAGACTTTTGTACAAATGGCTCTCTCCTTGGAGCGCAGGGTGTCTGAAAAGGCCAACTGACTCTGAATGTGGCACAAAGTGATTTAGTAATATACCCCGGGAATAAAGTAGAATTTGTCATCTGAACTGAAAATCAAAATGTGAGCAACACCAGCCTTTGCAAGCCTGGAAAACTGGACTTGGATGAGCAAGGAGCAGGTTCTGGGCTTTGATGGGGTGAGGGAATGCAAGCTGCAGGGTTTACACCATGGTTTTAAGGACGTTTCCCTTCCCTCCCATCCTGCAAACCATTTCTTTGGCATTCTTTCCTTTTCATTCTATAAGCAGATGTTGATGTCCTCTCTTTCCTGACAATGACATTTTAAATCTCTCCCAATTCAGTAAAAAACCCAAATACAAGAGAGTCTTCTTGTTTTTTACTGCTTAGACCCTTTCTTCTGGGGATGTGGTAGCTACGTGCTACTGAGACTCTGCACTAACACAACTCTGCAAACAAGGTCCCTTTATGAGTTGGCTTATGCCAGAAGCGAATAGTTTATCTTAGTGTTTCCCTTTGGCAAACAGGGCAGTTTCTCACTCCCATCACCATCACTTGTGCCTTCTCTTCCCTCCCCCCAGTTCAGACGGAGTAAGACAATGGGTGGAAATACACAGGACCCAACACTGGTTCTCCTGTGTCCCCTTCGTGGCGCTGTTGCAGAAGAGAAAGGATGGTTTGAGACAGGACCTTTTGTATCATCTTGGCTCAGGGTAAATATTTGCACAAAAGGCAAAAGAGTGGGTCCGGAGAGGTAGCAGCACTCTTTGGCCCAGGCTGCCCACTCAAAGTGTGGAGCTCCAGCAGCGAGCGGTCACCCTCCAAGATGGGTAGGCACATGCCAAACCCTACCTGTTAACGAGCAGCTTTGAAATTAAAGTCCTCTGTTCTGCCTTTAGAAACCTCAATATGGTCTCCAGTACTTTTTATCCAGCTACGTAAAGAACACAGTCTCTGCAAATGTGAAAGGTTACATTTCAGCCAGCCAAGGAGTGGTATTACTTTATAAATATTTTGGAAAAGCCAAAAACTTAGATAAAGGTCCAGAAAGCTATTTGGGTCTGGTCCAAGACCCATTTAAGCCAATGGGATTTTTTTTGTATTGCTTTCAATGGGCGTTGGATCTGGTCGTCTGCAACAGCTACTACAAACCAGCTCGTGAATGAAAGCTGGATGAAGAATTTCCTGCCTGCCCTGTTTTGGTGAAGCACCAAAGGAGGAGGAGGAACACTGCTTTTAAAGAGATAACTATATTAAAACCCATTTGGCTTCAGATGAAAGACGACACAAGCCTATCGTTTTAAGTATGTACAGGACTTAGCAACTGCACTGAAACGTTGGCAGGAGCTGAACTCACACAAAATAAAAAAAATATCTTTGCCACTAAAAAGCAATTTAAAAAGATACAGTGCGAGGAGGTAAAAAAGGTTAGGCCGTACAGTTCTGGAAAACATGGGAATTCTTCCTGGAATTAAAGAATATATCTGTGGACAATTTAGTTAAAGAAGACCGCTTACGCTCATTCTTGCATGGAATAAAGAAGTTTAACTCCTCCAGTTCTCACAGGATATGGGCTTGTGATGGTTTGTGATGATGAGCAACAATATCTGGCACTTGGTTTATATGTATTTCTTGCCCAATGATTCCTCATGTGATGTTCTTGATCTGCCCTCATAGTAACTCGTTTTATGTAGTCTAGAAGGAAGAAATAAGCCATGGGAGGGCCTATATTTTCCGTTGGAGGCAACAGTAGAGTTGGTTAAGGCAGAGTAGATGTTCTCCATTATCTACCTGAAGGAAGGTCTAATTTCCCTAGTTCCCTGCAACTCCATGTCACCAGCCCATACATAATCACCCTCTAAAAAGTCCTGCCAAGTTTGGATTTCATTACAGCTTGGCCTAGGCTTGGTGGAAGTTCAAGTCTTTTAAGTGAACACTGGTCCAGTTTGAAAAAAACCCTACTTGTAGACTCTTACTGAAAAATCCCTTTGCAGTGCACAGGACCTTATCATGCACAGAGCTTAGGCCATATTGTTCTAGTGGAAGCATTATTTTTTTGGCAGTTTAGTTCAATCCCTCTGTTTCGATTACTGGCTCGAGCCAATCAGAACTGCAGAAACTGTCTGGTTTATGCCCACAGGGAGTCACGGGATGGGAGTATTTCTCTGGAGAGAAGTCTTTCTGCACAATGATGTAAATAAACACGAGCAGAAGTAAGACAGATATCAGTTTAAAAATATGCCACATTCTTAAATCTCCATGTTGTGAACATTGCAGCAGTGCGACCACAGCTTTTGTTATACCTGATCAAGAAGATATAAGGAAGCCTATGAATTCAAGTGAATCTTAGAAAGTCTGAATGACATCATCTTGAACATCCCTTCAGATCTGGCTCTTCCACCATTGCTCCTGCTCCACCTCCAGGCAGCCGTGCTCGGGCGAGTGTCCCAGTGCCACGTGCCACCACGGCCTTGTGTCGCCTACCGGGCGAGGGTTGAATTGCACAAGGGCACATTGTTCCTCCTTTCCTGTAACGGGCTCCAGGAGGAAGGGGAAGAAGTGACTAACATGGCTGGTGGACTCCAGCTGAAAGCTTAAGAGCATAATAAGCCAAGAATTGCCATTTTGGGTAGTTCCAGCTCTCGCAGGCCATATAGAGCCATATCGTGTTCCTGATGATGGGCGGAGGTGGATGCTCGAGGGGGACCAGAAGCAGCATGGCTTTATGGAGATGTGTCCCTGTGGATATTCTCCTGTGTGGAGCAGCAGCTGGGATTTCCTGAGCTGGAGGGTGTTGAGGCTCTTGTTCAGGTCTCAGGTTCAGGCTAGCAAACCCTGTGAGGAAATCTGGAAGGGCGCATTGTTATATGCGGGCTGGAACAGGAAAGTCAACAACTTTCCTGGAATTAAAATATAAATGAACACATTGCTTATAAAAAATACTTCCGAGATAAGTCATTTGTAAAGCATAGAGAAGTTTATGACATATAAGGCAATCTGTGAACTGAGGCAGCTGTGAGAAATGCAATTAGCTAATTGGCAATGTTTCTCCTAATTGCTATGTTAGTAGGAAAGCTATACCAGTTAGAAAGGACTCTGTGCTTGGCTAAGAACAAACTGGATCATCCCCAAGAGAGTTATTTAGGGTAGGAAGTGGGAGTTCCCCCATCTCCAGTGTCATTATATGTTTAGAGCGAAGCCTATTACAAACCACTGCAGAGCGAAGCTGATCCTCCACTCTTGCTTTGCCACCTGAGGAAGGCACCAGGGTCTGGGGGTAAAGCACGTTATCGGCCTCTGAAGGGAACAAGGTAGGAGAAGCCAAGGAGAAAACATCCAGAACTCGGAAAGCAAAAGTTGCTTTTAATCCAGATTTAACCTAGATGTCCTCCTATCTGGGAATATTCTTGCCTTTAAATAAGCGTGCCATGCCCAGTGTCTGTCTATCCCCCCGACTCTGGAGCTCAGACTAAATACCTACATTGAGAAGTGGTATTAAAGTGTTTCTTGCAATAATTCACTGGGGAGGTTTCTGTGCGGTAGGCATCAAAAAGAAACATTCAAAGACACCAACAGGAAGATAGCTGATCTCTATGCTGTTTTATTGCTTGTAAAACTTTATTGGAGGTAGAAAGAGCAGGGATAGATAATGTTTTCACTGTGAAATCATAGAGCATTATCTTAGTGTCAAAACAAAAATGAGTTCACTTCTCCAAAGATTAACACTTGGTACCAGCTGGAGCAGTATCTAGCACCTCAAGAGGATATTATTACTTTTATTTTTTAGTTAAAGAATTCCCTTTTATATAGTGTCTTCTGGAATTTACAGACCACCTATGTCTGGAATGCTTGCACAGAAGTTATAAATAAAATTATTTGCTAAAAATGTTTCCTAGTACAAACAGACTGGGTTTACCAATGTAAACATACTATATGTATTAACGCATATTTTAAATTGGTTACTGTGGTTCTTTTAACATTTGCTTGCAAGATAACATGACATGAGTACGTTATAAATTTCTAACATTTTCTTAGTGTGAAGTGGCAGTTAAAGACTGGGACACTAATGAAATAAAGAGTTTTAATCCTCCTTTAACTTATCTATCCACATACTTATCTAAGCACCTTACATTCGTTAACGAATTTCAGCCAGCCAAGAGTACCGTGAGATGGGGAAGTTATTTCATAGATGGAGAAAACCCAAACTGGGCAGACAAGGGCCATGCAGGGTGCATGTTGCTCAGGTAAGAGCTGAATTCAAGATCCCATAGCCACAGCCCTGTGTGCCTTACAGAACACGTGATGTCTATTGTAGCTCTGGAAGAATCGATCACATCAGAGTTACTGCTGCTGCTATCTAAAACAAGGCAAAGATGCTTTATCAGAGGAGCCCACATTTAATTAAATGACCTACGTGTTTTTTCAAAGTATAGAGCTAAAAATGGAGAGCTAAGGAAAAGCAGGGTAGCAAATATGGATTTTTTTCACAAAAGAATGCCACACATGATTTCCTTAATTTACTGAAACTAGTTACATTGCATCCCAAATTAATTCTCATGGTTTTGTGAGGAACTATTTGCTCTTTTTAAATAGGAAAACTTTACAATGATTAATTGAGTTTCCTCTTGAAACTTGTTAAAGTTGAAGTTGTTGGAGCGATAACAGTACATGTACAACGTCATGTGTTTTCCTTTTTCATTTATTTTCTCCTTTTTCCTGCCTTGCTTAAGCCTGTATCTCCAATCTTGCAGGGGCTTTAAGAAGCAGCATTGGTCTTACTTAGGGGAAGCTCCACTGAGTAAAGATGGGACCTTGTATAGCCACGATCAATTAGAAAAGAAAAGCTTAAGTATGATCAGTACACTGTGGTAACATTCTCAAGCTTTGCACAGACTCTGCGGTCCACGAGGTGTGTGGTCATCTCCTACTCATTGCATGGTTTCCACCCCATATCCCCACATTTTTAACCCAACCGCCATACTACGCATCTGCTGAATGGACTCGGTGAGATGCCTGCCCTGGAGTGCATTACTTCCCTAAATGGGAATATTTTCAGCCAGTATTTTTTCTCTTTCCCCCCCCTCACTAAGCAATGATCTTTAAAAAAATACCCCTAATTTTATTTGCCTTGTGCATACAATAAAACAGCCAAAGCTTTATTTATTTCTGGTTAAAGCAGTGGATACTGGAGGCAAAACAGTTTTGCTAGTTTTCACCAGCTGAGGATCTGGCTTGATGCAATCACATTGTACATGCCAATAAAACTGAAAGGTAACCAGCTGTTTTATTCCAACCACTATGTGTGGGGGTTTTTTCCTGGAGGAATTTTGCAATATGTGATTTGTAAAAATTACTTTTATATGCGATTAGTATGGCAATGAATATTTTCTGGACTGTAACTCTTTCTGTAATTTTGATTTTCTAGGCAAGTCTAGCCAAGTCATAGCAAGGAACACAGCATCAGAAGAAAGTTATTGTAACAAAGCTGGAATCAATGTCAATAAAATAACGCCAATATAATTTGTTGGGAGCAGAAATGCATAGGAATTCCCTCCTAAATCTTGAAAAATGTATTTGTAAGAAACTGGAGGACTCAAAATTAATTTTAAGCATTTTTATAGAGGACTTCTAGGGTAATACTGAAAACACTATCAGTTTAAGAAATCTGAGTCAGTTCCTTATATGAATAAAATTCATTCAGCATACACAGCATGCCTTACTGCAAAGTAAAAAGATCCTTAATACATTACGTGTTAGTTTTCACTTGGAAGGAGACAAAAGAAGTTGATGGCAAAGCATATATATTGTAGTAATGCGCACACACAGCTCCACTGTACATACTCTAAAGGGCAACAGTTTCTCTGATTTATGCAGCAAGTTCACTGGTTTGGTCTCTGTAGGGACAAGAAAACAAACAAAACGTGCTGTGTTTCAGAAATAACATACATCTTATAGACCATGCTAGAAAAAGCAGCTG
Organism: Haliaeetus albicilla; assembly: GCF_947461875.1. Classification (NCBI taxonomy): domain Eukaryota; kingdom Metazoa; phylum Chordata; class Aves; order Accipitriformes; family Accipitridae; genus Haliaeetus; species Haliaeetus albicilla. The sequence continues at coordinate 19,212,039 of NC_091504.1, read as the reverse complement.
CTAACTCCACAGAGCAAAAAGTGCGTGAGATGCGTGAGCACTGCCTGGTGGGACAGCCTTGGGTAGCCCTGACCCACGTGGTAGAAGACGACCTGCAGTGGGTCAGACCAAAAGGAGCATCTCGCCCACCGCTGCGTCCTACAAGCACACACGTAGCGAAGGCAGAGCAGCGCATCCATCGTCTTGCCTCAGTTCTCCTTCAGGTTTTGGCTGAGGTGGAGCTTTGGGACCGCTGAACTGCAGGCAGCATGCAAACCTTTGTGTTTAATAGCCTCCAGCGGACAGATCCTCTGTCAGCTTACTGAATCATGTTCAGGGTCTACAGCCTTCCCTGCTTTGTGTGGCACTAGGGACTTATTTCTGTATCTGATTATTAGCGCAGAGAAACTATGTATGTACCAAACTTTTTCGCTGATCCAAGGGAAACAGCTCCTGAGCTGTAATTTGTCTCTTTATGATTTAAACAGGACACAAGTGGCTCTGAAACAAAACACTGCAAAGACTTCTCCGGACAGCGTTTTCAAGACATCTCCAGCTGTGAACATCCAATGACTTATGTTCGAAGAGATTAAGATGTGTGTGCCCATAAGAGATAAGCCGTGGTGTTGCTCTGGATAGGCTCTTGGGCAGGGTGGTCAAATTGCTGAGCTTTGTGTTCAAAAGCCAGAAGGCACGTCTGAAGCTGGAGGTGAAAGGCAGCTCCGTGAATCCAAAGCAGCAGTCCATGCATCAGCTCGGACTCATCTGTAGCTTGAAAAATCACAACCCTGATGGGATCTATGCCAGTTTCTGATCATCAAGCTCCATTTGATCTCAGCTTTCACTGATGTGAGCCTGGCAAACAGAATGGTTCCTTTTCTGTTCGCTAAATTAAAAAAAAAAAAAAAAAGAAGAAAATTGATCAGTTTTGAATGACAGGCAAAGATAAAGATAGATAGAGAAAATATATAAAGATAAAGAACAAGTTTATTTTCCAGAATGTTATGAAGTCTTTGGGCATGCAGAGAGCTTCCTTTTCCCTTCTGAGCCATTACAATCCATTAAGTCAAGACCTCAGGATCTAAAAGCTCTAAGTAATTAGGCATTGACCGAAACAAACCATTTTGCTGCTGTGTCTAGTGTGTCAGCAACATTCACATTAATGCAGAAGGACCCACCAGAAAAGCTGATATGGTCAATAAGTCATGAACTAAAATACTTTCTTCTTCCATAATTGCTCCTTTATGTTAGGAATTTGCATTTTAATAACTCCCTAATTATTTATTTACTCAGTATGGTCCATGGTACGCAATTTAAGGTGTTTTAACTGCACGCTTAATTGACTGTACATAATAGCTATTGGTGAAATATATGTAATTAGGAAGACTATAAAATGTCTATTATATGTAAGTAATAGTTACTGTTCTATTTCAGGGTTCTTTTTAAGGAAGATTGCAAAAGTAATTAAAACCCTATTCTAATCTAATCACAAGAACTTCTACATTTTTAAGTGTCTTCATTTTGAAAACAGAGGAAAAACAAGACCTTCAAGAGCTAAATAATTTTGATCTCTGTTTACATCATTGTGCCTCTGTTCCATGAGCCATTCTGACGGGCAGAGTTTGGGTCGTCAGTTTGGACTTTTATCTTTAACTGACTGTCCCTGCTATTGTAGTCTTTATCCAACATTTTAATAGCACCTGAAATGCACTTACTTGTGGTTGAATTAATGATAATTGTGAGCTCCTTGGCATCAGATATATTCTACCTTAGCGCTACTTCAGTGTCTGGAAATTCCAGTTCCTGGCGTCAAGGGGCTCCAGTCACTTCCACAATTTCTAGAAATAGCTGTGACCTGCTTTTTTGCACCATTTCTATCCTTTCAGGCTAACCTGAGCTCCTAGAAACAGAACGCTATTGAAGCATGAGCCTTTTTAGTGCTTACTGCTTGGTAACTTCATTTTTCCTATTTAATTACAGGTTTCATGTTTAGAGTACGAAGAAGGACATCTTGTAAAGGCACCTTTTCATGTGTGGACAGACCATAAAAATGTCGGTAGGGGCTTCTTTTCCACAGTGGGTGCCCCTGTGGCATTCAGAAATGCCTCACTGCTCTGTTATCAAGTGGACCTGTTTAGGAAAGAAAGAAAAAAACCCCTAAAGTACAACCAACTCCTACTTGGTTACCTCAGACCAGACACTATTTGACCGTGTGGGACCAAATGTCAAGCTAGACAAAGAAGGCAAATATACAGTGAGTTAGGCTATTGTGGAGAAAGAGAAGGAATAAAAACATTGTGGACAATAGTGACATTTCTGTCAGTCCTGTGGGTGCAACACACCCACTTGCTTATTCTGAAAAACTTGTGGGGTACAAGTTCTCGTAGTTAGCATGGCTGTTACTAGAATCCACTACAGCATATATGAGCCATTAGCTTTCTTATTGTTAATAACTGTAATTTTGTGAGTCAATCTAGATGAAAATAGTTTAATTAAAAGTTGCCCTAATTAGTGTGATTATTGCACCAAATAAAGAGGATAACACATTAATGCTCCTCTGAAGCATACTTCTTTCTCACCTCTCCCCTTCTATTGAAAGATTTAGCATTTGACTGACTCAGTAAATTACTGATTCATTAATTTATGCTTGGGGGATGAGAAAGTTATTTTCAATAGAATTAAATCTACAACCTACTAATGTAAGAGACTCCTTGTGAGATTCCTCATACTGTAAATCAATCCATTTCTCCCAGTTCAGGGCTTTGGAGCTAAACTTCCTTTTGTACCATGAGGCTCAAGAATCGTTTATTTTTCTTCCAGACAGCGTAGATGGTGCTTGTCATAAGTCAGCTGAGGTGAGGAGCTGGGGAGGAGGTAGAATGAATGTACAGGACGTGAAAGCTAATAAAAAAATCTTTCTTTTACACAGGACCATGAACCACTTGGCAATATAAGATCAAATGTGCAGACAGCCATGGAGATTCCTAATCCAATCACACTGAGTCTTTAAAAATTTTATTTATGTGTGTATGTATTAATTTATTTATTTAATGGTATCAGCATCTTCTTATTTAGCTTTACACTATAAAGGTATGCATCATACTAATCCCATTAGGTAGATAATATCCCTGTCAGTGTCCCTGGGGAGAGCTAATCACCACTCCTATTGTTCCACTTCTTTTGATTGCTTAGGAGACAAGAAGTAGATGGCTCTTCCAGCCAGTAGACTCAGTCACTGAAATTTAAGACCTAATTAGATCCTCACACCTTTGGTCCAAAGCAACTTAGAAGTATTAAACCACTAAGGTACTTAAGCTGATGACTTGCATAATCATGCTCTTCCTTTGCAATGATGGTTCACCTACAACACAAATACAACACAAGCAAGGGATCTACTTATAACAGAGTTGTTACTCACCAGGTAAGAAAACAGGTAAAGCATGTAGGGTGGATGGGATCTGTCTAGTTTGGATTTCCTCTCATCTGCCAAAAAATATTGTTTCCATTTGTTCCTTCTGAAAACTTTTCAGAAGAGGACTCCAGAATTTAAAGAGAAACATGAATGCATTTGGAAAAAGCTAGACAATTTTGGGAATCTTTCTGCTCCTACAGACCTCTGTTTACTGAACAGCATCCAGCCCCAATGAGCTTGGAATACCACTGAAAGTGTGCCAGTTCATTAACCAGGTACTTATTAACATCTCAGTCAAGTCAGTGAAGATAGTACATCTTTCTCTGCTTTCATGTATGTGACCACAGGGTGATGTGCTCACAGGTCAGTTGTTTTGAAGTGCATGCATATTTTCTGTTATTTTCCTTTTAGTAAATGTACCATCTATTTCATACAAAAAACCACTGTGTTTTCTTAGGCCCTCTTTAAAAGGTTGTGCTGACATAGGATTAGATGAGTCTTCATTTTTGTTTAACACCATTTCTATTCCATTAGTAGCTTTCATAATCTGGTGGTAAACCCATGCAAGAATAAGACTGGCCCTACATCTAGATCACATTTTAAATCAGAAAGCCAAAGTGGTCTGCAAGTTGCAAAATAAGAAATTTAATGCACCTGAAATCCTGTGCAGCTCAAATAATAACTGAAGGGGAATTTATTTCAGCAAAGTCCCGAGGAAGGGTGAAGTGAACGATGGTAAAAAGGTCTCTCTAGTCTGCTGCTAGACTTGCTGGAGGAATCGCGGTCATTTTCCGTGGATAAATCCCAATCACACCCCAGGAAGGGCGGTGGTTGGAAGGTGAGTGGTGGTGGGTCTCAATTTATTCCTTGGATTCAGCACATGTTCCCAGGCTGGACTGGAAGTGTCCTGAAGATGTGGCTGTGAAGGTGTTACAGACTGGTCAGAGAATACCTTTAGTGTGTTGGGGGTTTGGTGTAGTTGTAGCCTGAGGTGAAAAGGGATTAAGTGGTTTGTGCAGGCTCATGCATGAATTCCCTGCAGGTTTTGAACTTTTTGGTCCCCATCCAGTGAATTTAACTATGAAGCATCCTCTTCTCTCAGGTAGTCCAGCAGTCTCTGCACACATGGGATGCTGGTCTGTTTGCAAAATATTTGCAAGCACTGAAGGGACTGGTGGAAGTGTCTCATAAGTGTGCTGGAAAATTAACATCACATTACTGAAGAAAATCCAATTTATCAACAAAGTGGACTTTAGAAGGGCAAAAAGCTGCTTGTTTCTTTTTCCCCAACCATTTCTGTGAGTCACTTAAGCTCATCAAGAAAGCACCTAATCAATTCAAGTTTAATGCCCTGTGGTTCAAGAAGAAATAAACAAAATTTGCAAATGATGTTTTACAAATCGCAAACAAATTCCAACTTTCCCTGAAGTTCAGTTTCCCAATAAGGTCATAGCAGATGTTTAGTCCTGTTTTAAGATTTGTGAAGGCTCCTAAAAGTGCTGGGCTAAGGACAGAAAAGGCCAGGTGCTGGTGGAGAACTTGGGGCAGCTGCTTCATGAACCGTTTTGATCCAGATACTTTCAGAGGGAGGAGTGCAGGGGATGGAGTGGGTGGCTTCAGCCCCAGTCTTTCTCTGAAATGGCCTGACAGAGCTGTATTAGCCGTGCAGTTATTACAGCTTTGTTGTCTTAATGATGAGAGGTGCAATTAAAATTTTGACCACTACCTCAATAAAGCCCCAATACCTCCCTTCTCCTTGGAGTCTCATGTCTGATATACCTTGAAGGAGGAATCTCTTAGAAGGTCCATCAGTGAAGAAAGCTGTGGCGCTTCCTATCATGGCTGGGCTCCATTTTCAAGGCAAGGGAAATTCCAGTGAAACTTCAAGATCCATCAAGGTGGTTTAGCTCTTATTCATCACCCTCCTGGCATCCCGGCTTGAAATTCTTAATGTGATTAGTGCTGGGGAAACAATTTTCATCCTCCTCAGCTTCACTCACAGCCCCTAGTAGAGCACAAGACTTGAGGATCAAGAAGGGGGGCTTCACTAAAAGCTCCCCTGTTTATAGCTGTGGTGAAATGGCAGGGCTCTGTCCTCAGCTTGTGATTTCATGGAACACGAGCGTCTGTTTGTTGCACGGCAAACAGAGCCAGAGCAATTACACAGATCCACAATAAAAACAAAAAAAAGAGAACACAAAACTTGAACTATTGCGGCAGAAGTAACGTCTCATACACTAGCGACGTATGGTCAGTCAGGAGGAATGCCTGCTAACATTTTAACGTAGAAGTTGTAAGTAATTCCATTTTTCTGAAAGTCGCTGGCATCTGGTATGTTATTAAGTAACTCAGTAGAGATCTGTTAAATGCATAACCTCCCTGCACAAAGGATACATTCTTTTACTAGATTTCTCCCTTTAACCCGTACTTCCCTTTGAAACTTGCATGCTCCGCAGTTGCCAACCATGATTTTGCAAACTTGGTTGAAAAATTTCAGTGGGACAAATCACCCCATTTACTCCCTGCCATCCTCACAAGTTTACAGTCAGACCCTCCACTGCTTTCTGTCTGAAATTTCCCTTTGCTTTCCTACAAATCCTAATGATCTTCGACTTATGTCATAAGATGCACCCAGAGATTTCACTCCAAAAGAACAAACTTCTGACAAAACATAAGGATTAAGGTCCATCAGCCATGGCAGGTGACCATAATGATAGAAAAAGAAAAAGATTGAGCAGGTGACAGGACTGAGCTGCATTTCATTCCCACTGGAGTGTGATAGGGGGGTAGCATTCAGAAAAAATGCAAGATAACTGTCATGAGGAAAACTGTAGGGAGTAACTGATATAAATTCTGTTTATTGAGTTTTACTTATCTTATAAAATACTGTAGCAGATGTAGAGGTGTCACTTTGACTTAGATTTAAGCAGGTCACAAGGGTTTACAGAGAGTTCGGTTTCAGGAATTTTGCTGTAGCCTATCTGAACACTGTAATATAATGTACAGCAGAGCACAACCTTACCTAAATGTGAGGTTTCGGTTTGGGCTGTAGTGAAAGTAAATGCCAGACTCATTATACTGATTTAGGATTAGCTTTGCCACAAAGATAAAAGGTCTTGCATCCAGGATGGGTCAGTTAGCATCAACCCAACCATCTTCCAGCTAAAACCGTAGTCAGAGTCTTAGACACCGTGCCTAAAGCCACGTGACAGCTTTGGACCTGAAGTTTGAGCCAGGGCTAACGTGGGGGTAGAACATCCTTGTCACTGTGCTAAACAGTGAGCAAATCCTTCTGCCTGGCTCCCTCCTCTCCATGTTTGTGGTTGTTTTACCCGAATAGCCTGAGAGCATCCCCACTGCCCCGCAGGCTGGAGCCCTGCGTGCTGCCAATGCACAGCTCTGCCCCTTCCTCCCCTCATGCTGCAAGACCTGCTTTAAGCCCCACTTTGTACCAGTTGTGTTATCTAAATTAGGGACCCTCACAATTAAATTAGCGACAAACAAAACCTAACTGCATTGTAAATAAACACCTTCTCTGACAAACAAATAGGCAGCACACTCCTGCGACGAGTAAATCTCCCTCGTCTTCCCCTCTCCCTGCCACCTCCTGCTTTGCTTTGGGGTGTAGGAAGATTGATGGGGACCTCAGAATGGAGCTGCCAATTCCTCACATTGCCATTGTCACAAGGAAAGGTCTTCCTTAGCATGGGAAAAGACAAATGCAAGAGCATGGCTGACATGGATAACTGAATCAGCTTAGTAAGTAGTGAGAGTTTGTGGCCTTCTCAGCTTTTATCTACTTTTTCTTGCACAAGTCTTGCAACAGAGAAGGATTTTGGATCTTTACAGTATCGGTGACTCCCAGTCTTTTGCACATGGCATCTACCATCATTGCAAGTGAAAAAAAGAAGCTGTAAATCTCAGTATCATCTGAAATGGTGCCAGTGGTAGCTGGCGTCGAAGCAAGCGAGTAGCAGAAGTTGCATGAGTGGACACGGTAGCTCCAAACTTGGTTTTTCCAGAGACAGAGAAAGCAGGATGTTAACATTCAGCCCTTGTCTCGTCCTCTTCCTCACAGGAGGTAAAGGTGATCTAATTATCACATGTTCATTATGAAGAGGGAGAATGTTGTAACTATACAGTTAGTCAGCTGTAACAGTAACCCAAGGAGTGGAACTGGCCCTGAATAATGCAGTCATTTAGCATCTATCTTAATACAAATGCTGTTGATTTGGCTGTAGAAAAAAGAAAATTAAGATCGTTAACATAAAATATAAGGAAAAGACAGAGTCTGCCTTTTACAGCCCCATACTCCTAGTCCTTACAGTTCCTACAACAACCAATACTCGTGGTGTTTATAAGAATTATCTGCAGAAGTACTAAATGAATTAGAAAAAATCACAAAGTTAAATATATACCCACTAACAGCAAAGGTCTGAACATATCCATAATTGATGTAGGGAGGGAACTGTGCAATTTACTTTAACTGTGGAGTGATCAGAAACAGCTTGCTCAGTGCTTCTGGGTGCTTTTCCAGCAGCATGGCATGTTTCCTTAATAAGAAATCTTGTACCATCCCGTGTCTGCAGGATCTTCTTCATTCTTCCACACTCCAGGGTTTTAGTACTTCCATTTGCATACCTCAGAACACTTGATATAAGGTTATGGACATTAAAGCGATCCTTTTTACTCACTTCCCTAGGGTTTAAATCAGGCCCTAGACATCTTCATCTCCCTGACATTTGCTTTCATAGAGTATTTGATTTTTCGTTACTTCCTTGTGTGCTGCAGACCCAGCTAATGTGGAAATCTCTGCTTCCCCAGTCAGGGGAGACCCACCTTCTGGGACTTTATCTTAACTAGAAATGATCATCTGGGTTATTCAGACACCTTTCTGTAAATAACACTCCTGACAGATGTCTGCATAATTGGAGTCCCTCATGAATATAATATCTTGTGGCTTAGGATAAAGTATTAGTTGATCTATGGAATATTCTAAAATCCAACTGGACTGTAGTTTATGTCCAATGAGTTTCTCTTTGGTTTTGCCTCCTTGCATTACATCCAGATAAATTCATCACAACCATGTTAATCAACGTTTCCTTCTAATGAGATTGTACTCTTCAAAATTCATAGCAGTAGTAGTTAGAAGTATCCAGATAGCTTTGACTTGTACACTGTACTGCAGGGCATACGTAATTTGCTCATTTAATAATGATTTTAAAATGTTTAAAATCTAAACAAAACAACAAGTTCCTACTCTTGTATTCAGGTGTGATTTATCCATCTTTCATGATGAGACAGGCATAATAATTATATAAGCCCTTGGGCTAGTATACATGAGCATTAAAGTGAATTATGACATGATCAGACTGCTAAGGAAAGCCACAGTTATTTTGCACAAATGGGGCCAAATTCTGCTCCCCTGTAACTGATTGCAATGCTATAGAAGTCAGCAGTTACCTTCCTGCAAAAGTTGTTCCATGCAACCTAATGTAAACTTGAGATTTTAGCGTTGTCATACTTGTACACTCTGCTGCCAAGATAATAACACTGAAACAAGATGATAATTGTTCCGTTTCACATTGCAAGTGCACCTTTAACACTCTGTGAAACAATGGGAACAAAACAAGAGATGACTCGAATACACAGATTTAAAATATGTGTGGTTTCTGGATGCAAAGCATAAAGGGGGGAAAACAAGAGAATGCTACAGTTACAATAGTTTGACCAAAGATCAGAGAAGTCAATGGGAGTCTTTCCATTTTTCTTTCGATGAGATTTAGATCAGATCCCTTTGGGGAGTCATAATGAAGTTTATTTCCATTATAAATATATACTTGATATGTCAAATTATACTACCAACATGAGAAAAACATTACACACAGAGTCACAGCCCAGCTGAATTTCACATGAAAGAAAATTACATTAAGTTACTATTGCCAAATTCTAATGGGAATGGCATTTGACAAGGAAAGCATTCATACTTCCCAGACACAATCACTAAATTTTATTCTTTCTGTGATGGTAAGTGTATTGCATTCACTAATGAGCAATCTGTCCCTCTTGAAGAGTGATCCTCACTGACTTTTCTTCCTATCTTCCTCCTGATCTTAGCATATGTCTTAACAGGAAGAAAAAAATCATATGTTTTTACGCAAAAATAGTCAACTGCTAGTGGAAATTGGATAAGTGTACTAGTTGTGACTAACTAATTTTGAAGTAAAAATTCTTTGTTGTCTCCATGGATTTCTTGTTTCAATGACTAGCTTGATTTAGAAATCAGCTTCTTTTTTCCTCTAGTGAAGACAAAGCACTAGTGTAAAAGTAATCTCTTTTTTACAGTCATAAACTAGACTGGGTTATGGCTTTCATTCTCTGAGTGTTACATGTATAGAAACCATATCCTACTTCAGGATGAACCACAACATTTGTGAAGACCTCTGTAGTTAAAAAATGAACAAAACCAACCAATATGTTGTGAATTACACAGGAAATTGTTATGGAAAAGAGTCTTTGACAATATTTACATCAGAATCTGCTCTTTCTCTTTTGAAAAATGAAGTGATCAACACACTTTCATCAAGCACTCAAAATTCAGAATTTTGGACCATTTCTACTCATTATAAACATAATTTGGTTTTGGTGGGTGGAATTCTCATTAGATCCTGAGCTGGTTGACATGTTTTGATAACTGAAAAACAAAGTCAAAATCTTAGCTATGTGAAAACAATGTTTATTTTCCCAAATGACCCTACTGAAATTCTGTCCCCAAATTAAAAAACATTCTAATATATACTGATAAGTTTCAGATGCCCCTAATTTTGAGGGATGTCATTCGTTTTGATTCTAAATTAGTAAGTTCTCCCTATGTTTCATATTCTCCCATTACTGTATGCACTGACAGGTTGTAAAAAGGACATAAGAGAATGAAGTCTAAGAAGAAAATTACAGCAAAGGGATGAAGGAGTGTTTTTTATCTGTCTGTCTCCTGAAGTCTTCAGATGGTGACTAGATGCCTACAGATAAGACATTTTTTAATCAAGGCGTTAGAGAACTCCGTAGTTGAAATGACATTGAGTGAGTCATACAGTAGATCAGACCAGATCATCTAATGAAATCTTCAGTTGTTAAAATATACATCCCTCTGAATGCAGATAATAATTCTCCAAGAGCCAAAGACCAGATCTTCCTAAATCAGTTATTTCAGTGGGAAGAGGAGCTTCAGGGGACCTACATGTCATTTTTAAAAAATCTAAATGTTAGAGCTGGCCTAGGACAATGCGACAGAAGACACTGGCTGAAATTCTGGCTCCACTGAGCCCAAGAGGCAGTCTGAATTCAGTGGGGCCGTGTTACCACCCAATGTGTCAATGGGAAAATTGCCAGTTTAAAATAAGAGAAAACAATATAAGATATTTAATCTCGGGAAGCAAAAGAGAAAAGATATTCCAGTCCCCCATCTCCCCTCAAACCCTCTACCCCAAACCAATGATATGGGCCAAATGGAGAGTGACATCAGATTTACTGGTCTGTCTCAGCACAAGACATGTGTGAGGCAAGTCTCAGCAGAAGACGTGTGAGGCAGGAAGTTCTTTTTTCTTCTTACATAAAATGGGTAACTAAGGGAGTGAGAAATTGCACAGATTGGACAAAACGAAGTTCATCAGTGGGTGCACAACATGACAGAATTGTTGAGGTCGGAAGGGACCTCTAGAGGTGATCATGTCCAACCCACCTGCTCAAGCAGGGTCACCTAAAGCAGGTTGCCCAGGACTATGTCCAGATTGTTCCATTTCACAGAAACATCCACGGACATACTCCACTCTTCACCATCAAAATTAGACAACAGTGCCATCAGACCTTTCTTCTAGGTGCAAACTCTTCCCCAGCTCTCTCAGTACTGCTGTTTCTCATTCACCCACGGATCTTCCAGCAGGAATTGCTCGACATGTTGGTAGCTAATAAACCCACAGTTGTTGTGAGAGTCAGGGCAGGCATAATTCTAATTAAAGGAAACAGGAGGAAGAAGGGGAGACTTTTGGAGTGTTTTATTGTAATTTAAGTAGGCTTCTAAGATACGAGAAGCCGGCAATCATGTCAGAGGTTACAAGGAGTTTTCGTGCAATTGCAAATCCATATTTCTCCATCCTAACACACAATCTGGGAAAAGGGCAGCCAGAGGTAAGTGGCAGAAGCAGGAGGAGGAAGAGAGCTGTTAGCCGGGTCTGGTTTGTCTCTCCCTCTTATCAGATCATAACTTCACAGTAGCAGCTTCCACAGCAAACTCCTTGCAGCCCTTCCAGATTAACTTTCAAGCCTGATTCCCTGGAGATGGGAAATTTCAGACACACGAGGCAGAGGAGCAGTTCTTTCTGGCTGCAACAAACTGCGTGGGATCCCTCCATGACGCAGCTTGCTTTCCTTTGCATACAAGGCCTACAGGTTCCCTGATGAGATGGACTAGGTTAATTTGTCATTTGTTATTAGGAAAATCCTGACAAAGATCAAGACCATGCTGTGAATGTTTGATGGGCACCTGTCTGTTTTTTCTAGTTGGCTAAGATTTCCTCTGCTGGATATGTATTTCAAACTGCTATAAAATCAATCCCCACTCAACTATTTCATGCTGGTAGACATCCCAAAGAATGTTATTGAATGAACTGAAGTAATTTGGGATACAACTTGGCATAACAGAACACAATAACTCTGCTGAGATTATTCCAGTTTTACATCTACTTATGAAACTACAACAGATATCTGTCCACTGGTAAGATTTGAATTATTATTTTAATTTATTTTTTTGCTTGTCAACCAGCTTTTCCAACATTTTAGATAGTATGTTCTGTTTTAATCCATCCGGGGTACAACTGTTGTTTTTTTTCCTTGCAGAAGGAAGGGCTGAAGGAAGAAAATGGGCATCAGTTAAGATTGTGTCTGCCAGGAAATATATAATAATGCTGTCATTCTTAAGAAAACTCTGCAGCAGCAGGCTCAGACAGCTACAAAGTGGAGCACATGCATGGATTTGTCATCCTGCCTTACTCTTAAACAACATTGGCTTCTTTGTCAATTGTGAGGAAACAAGGGGGAAAACCCCTTGGAGGTGAGCCACACATTTATTTGTTCCTGAGCTCTGATAGCAATGTTGGCTGCAACACAATCCTTTTTTTAGAAAGGAGAGGTGAGCATCTGTGCAACTTATTCAGAGAAGTCAACAGATATGTTTGACAAATGCATTTTCTTGACACATGTTGACTTGCAACATCCAAGGACAGGATGTGTGTGACCACATAAATCTGATGTTCATGACAGATCATGAGCACTACTGCCTGTCCCCTACAGCTCCACTTTTGGTATGAAGAAGCCATCAAGTGTGGGAGTGATCTATGGGCCAGAGGTGCCCTGCCACACTACTGACATGGAGTGAAGCAAACCTTGGTGACTAGGTGGGCAGAAACATCCTTTTTGCTCTTCTGCATCAATGTCCATCATCATGTTTCTATTCAAATTAGTAATTTAGTAAGACCGGATCTTTCACCAATTTTAGCTGAGTCTGGCAGGTCCTCCTGAGAAGGGACACATCTGACTTTACTCCGCCTCCTTCTTTTCCACTGTACTCAGAGTATGAAGAGGTTCAGCTCTACCTTCATCTTGTGGACAGGTGAATACTAGATCTATGGAGCTAAAGTCCTACCAGTTCCCACAATGCCTGCTTCCAGTGTGCCAGTGGGAAGCAGGTGCATTCAAAAGTCCCATTACTCAGTGTTGTAGATTATTCAGTATTTTTGCTTTCACCAAGTGCTTGGGAGATATAATAAAAAATATTTGTTTCTAACTGCAAAGAGAAATGCCTTTTCTTGGTATATTCTGTGTTTTTCTCAGGTCATGTGTGAGAAACAAAGCTCAGTGCTTAAAGATGCCATTTAGGTGGTTGCATTCTCCATCCTTACCTGTGCCAGAGACTTGGCCATCCCAGAGGCTAAGCAGTGCTCTGACAAACTTGTGACACAGGCTGGTAGTGGCTTTAGAAACTTGCTCTATGTGTCTTTATAAAAGGGTACAAGTAGTCTAAATCCTGACACAGGAGCACACAAGCAGCACCTCAGGGACAGTGCTTACACTGAGACATACACACAGGGGGATGGTAGTATTTTTAATGCCTCCCAGCAAGCACATATTTAGAGGTTTGGTAACCCAATATGAATTCTAAAATGTAGAAATACATTTGTGCAGAACCTTAATGAGAAAGTTCCTCCGAAGCACTCCAATAAACCACCTGCAACCTGTGTGACTGTTTTATATTGCCTTTAGATAATCACATATTGCCTTGTAATAGCTGCCTTACTGTTTAGGTTGATGTAGTTGCAGCTCATGGAGTATGAAAATAAGTACTGGTAATATTACTGCTATAAGTCCAGTTGGCAAAACACATTTCCCTTAAAAAATGAATGTCACAAGTGGTGGATGAAATCTAGTGCAGTGATGCACTTCCATACACATTAGCACACACTCTGCCCAAAATAGAACTACTCCATTTTAAAGAAAATGTCTGCAAGGGAAGGGAAGGGAAGGAAATACCCTCCTTCCTTTTTGGTGCATTAAGAAGGCTTGAGATTTCCCCACTCTCCCACTTGCTTTTAGAAATTCAGCACCTGTTAAAGTCACAAGCAGCATTGAATGTCCATTTCCAGACCTCCTGTATAAATGGAGATTTCTGTGCAGTGCCCCATTGGATCCCAACAACAAAAGATGACTAACAAAATCAATCTATTTAATAGCACACATAGCTCGGAGAACATTTGATGAAGCAGGCCAGCTCTTTTGCTGTTGCTTATTCACCACAGATGTCCCCAGCAAGAGTGCCCAGAGCTACCAGAGAACCCTGTAAAGCAGCTGAGGCCAATTGCCAATATTTAGGCATAATTCAGGTCATCTTATTCTAAAAAAGAGCCCAGGATAGACTGCATCAGGTGCTACCTCTTCCCCTTGCCCAGCCTCTCCTGGACCCCCACAACATCATCCCACTGGAACCTGTTCTGTATCACCTCTCCAGGAGATGCTGTGTTGCTCCAGAGCTCCCTCCCATCAGCTTCACAGCTAGTCCCAGCCTCCATTTAATAGATCAAAATAAATAATCATGATAGAGAATGAATAACTAACTAATTGAGGTTTAGAAAGACGACCAAAATCATCACAGAGCTAAGAAGATTTCCATAGCTTAGATTTGAAAAAAGTTGACAATATTTATCTTCTAATCCTCCTCTATCCCTTGCTCAGTCTCAGTGAGAGAAACATACCTTTGCATCTTTCTTGTCTTTTGTATTTTGTAGTTTTCCTCATTAATCTTGTATTTTCCCTTGGGTGAGTCCAGCTCTGTTCCCATTCAGCCTCAAGGCTGGGACCTGGAAAGTATCTTCTGAATCTTCCACAAGTATTTGTCTCCCTCGTCACAGTTCTTATTCCTCTCTTCCCTTAGGAAACATAACTCATTAAAGATCAAGAAAATTTTAATGCAAATATAGGTTTTATTTATGGCATTTCCCCCTCCTCTCCCTCCCCATCTCCACTGTATTTTTCTCAGTATATTTTATTTTCACCAGCTGGACTATCCTTTCAAAAACAACTTTCTGACTCTATAGCTCCATCAGTGTTAACAAAGTTATCCGGCATTCATAGGGAGAGTGAAGACCCCAGTTTTATATCTCTTTATCATTTAACCAGTAAAAGCTGCAGTTTACAGGTTATGCAATCTTTCAAGCTTTCCTTAATAAGGAGTACTTATGCTTGTCACAAAAAATGTAACCTTAGGATTATACAAGAATAAAACTTTCTTTTGTCTTTTCTTCCAGGTGTCCATATGTCTGCAACGGGGAATCTGGCCAGCTCGCAGAAACTGCCTCTCCTCCAAGAACTGCATACTGAGGCAAATTCCCAGCTTATTAAAAAATAGTTCTGTTATTTTGCCATCTTGTTTGTTCTGCAATTCCACTGTATTTTCCCCCCTCTCTTTTTTTTATTTTGCCTCTGGCTTTTGGGGGGGGGGGGGAGGAAATGGAAAAGAAAAAGAAAATCCAAGAAATTCTTAAATATATCTATTTTGGGCTTCGTATCACTTCCAAACTTCTGTAGGAATTGATAGGAACATCCCAATATTCAGATGCCATTTGTCCAGTGAAGAGCTGTGTGCATGAAGAAGCTCACAGGAGCTTCCAAAAAACCCCTAAAGATCTTAAAGTACATTATAAAGATTCTCTTCAGCTTCTGACAGAAGTGCCTTAACTCTGCTGTTGCTTAACTCTTTCCCAAAGTAAATTAAATCAAAGCTGGAATGGCTAAAACTTGAGTAATGCTGCCCCAGAGTTTAATGTGGTCCAAATACTCAATTTCAAAATTTAGGTTAGTTGTTTTAGTTTTCCTGAGTGATTCCTGAGACAACTTTTCAGTTCAGTGGTGTGTTTTTGGTTTTGGGGGTTTTTTTTTGTTTTGCTTTGTTTACCCCGGCTTATAACTTCCAGGATGTTTTTCTAGATTTTGAAGGTAAAATCCAGTTATGTTGAGATCCAGAAAACTGGTCCTTCAAAATAAAGGAAAATGTTATGGTCGGTGGCTTAGTTCATGAAGACACTGAGTTTACCATGGCAACTTACTACATATTTTTAATTATACTCCAGCCTTCATTTTTTTGGGGGGGGGGGGGGAGGAAAGGGTTAACATACAGAGAGCAGAATGCTTTATATCCTTTCTTTTTTGAATGCTACAAAAGAATTCTAGAATTTAATATTTTTTTTCCTAGTATACACTTGTGAAAAAATTGAAAAGACAGTGTAATATTTGATCATGAATCATCAAAATGGCACCCCGAATCCCTGCTCCAACACAACAGGCAGCTGCGTAGCTATTTGCAACTTCACTTAATTGAATTTTGCAATGCAGCTTCACAATGCCACTTTCTACCGCTTCGTTTTTAAGAACCCGGTTAGGCTTCTGAGGAGACTTTGAGTTCTGCCTGCTCCTGGCTTTTCATAATCTTTCACCGTACTACCTCTCCTCCCTGCCCCGGGCTAAGCTATCTGCACAGCTCATCCAGGGATGTTGTTTGAGGAAGGGAGTTACACCTCCCAAGCATAACACATTCTTATCCTTTTACATCATGCGGCGAACCGACAGCCTGATTCAGTCACTGACAGCCTTTGGTGTCTCTTCGTTGCACAATGGTTATGGTTTTAAGGCGGCCTCCACGTTTTTCCTGCTCTACCATAGCAGAGCCACAAAGACTCCTGTCCTCCAGCGGCAAAACACGCTGTTTTGGTAAACTTTTCAACCCCCCTGACAAGCCATAGGGCTGAACGGTGGGAAGAGCTCATTATGCCTTAATGGCCTGAGCGGATTCAGCGTAGGGCTGGGAGTACGAGTGTTTATGGAAGGAAGAAAAGCGAAAAAAGGGTTTTACGGAGAGGTATGATGTCACCCAGCTCACAGCCTATTTCTGGAACTAAGCTGTGAAACCCATGATACATTTTGACACATAAATGTTGCCAAGTAAAACTGATAATATAATTGCTAATACGGTCACAGCCAACTGTTTTTCAGATAAGGAGTTAAACTCTTCTATGCAATACAGTATTTGTGGAACGTAGCACCTAGTCAGTTCCATGCTTTCATTGGCTCTGGGATTACTTACTATCATATTTAAATAAAAAGACTAGATTATTGGGTACCATAAGAACAATGGATTGCTTAATGGTCTTGCGGCGTTTATCTTAAGTCAATACAAAAGTTTTGAGTTCCTAAGCCTATGTCAAGGGCAGTGAAACAAGGGCTGCATTCAGTGAACTACTAAATTGTTTGTTTTTTAATGCACATTTAAGTATCTTATTTTGGGGACTCAGATATACTTAGATGATTCAGTTAAATACAGATTAATTTTCCAAAAAGTTGTGTCTGTCTGAGGAACAAAATCTGATAGAAAATATTAAAGGTTATTATGTGCAATTTGTTCTAGATAAGAGTAATGATCAAACAACTTCCTCGTCTCTGCCATAGCGCCAATTCCGCTGTGATAGAGGTCTGTTTTGTATAGCATCCTTCAGACAAGCTTTATTCCTAGAAGCTTGACAGGGCTCCACAATATAATTAGAGAGTTATTAGGAGTAAATAATACCAGAAAAGAAGAGATACTCTGGAAGTGTAGATATGGAAGGGAAGGGATAGGTTCAGATATGAAACAGAGAGAGACTGTAGCCCAGAGACATATGAAAACAATTCAAAGGGGCTTAGGACACAGAAGCAAAGAATGACGGCCAGGACTCAAGGCGTGCAGGGAACAAGTGGAGGACTGAAGGGTGAAGCCTGGGCTTGAAAAGCAAGTGGAGCATCTCTGCCACCTGCAAAAATGCAGGCAGACCAGAGTTTAACAGATATTTCAGTGACCACTTAAGAGTTTCAGAGAACCAGAAGTCTCCCTGGGTCTTACACTCCTACGTGCTCCTCAAAGGCTCATAATATCCCTTTTTTCCATCTTTACAGACAGACACTTTTAAGTATAAGGTTATAAAATCTTACAGTGTTTAATTTTTAAAATCAATGTTTTCTACCCCTTGAATTCTGAAATTTCTGATTACAGTGAAATAAAATCAAATTTTTGTCCTGGTCTGAAGTGGATCACTGCAGTTCCTTTGCAGCTATGGTCAATTTACTCCATTATAGAAAGAAAAATAGGTCTCTGGTTGAGTGTTTCCTTCAAACACAGAATAATATCTCTTTATTGCTGACCCTTCCCTCTCCCAGTGTGAGAATGGAGTGAATGGCTTTGGCCATCAACACACTGCTTCTGACTGTGATGGTGTCTGAAGGTCCACGAACAATTCAGATGGGAGCAATTTGTGTTGGTGCTATTCCCATTTCCTCAAAAGCAGCTTTTCTGTGATGAAGGCAGCAGCGTGAAGGCGATGCTGTGTTATCACTGAACTGGGGTGCAGGGGTCGTTGGAGGCTGGGGCTCTGTGGTCCGACCCACGCGGCAGGATGGTGCTGCCTGTGCGGAGCTCCCTCAGCTCTGCTGCATTTTGCCAGCTGCTCGCTTGGCTTGCAGCACCAGCTCGCCGTGTTCAAGTATCTTTAATGCACAATCTCCCTGCTGCAGAAAGTGATCTGATGGCGTGATCAGTGAGCTCCATCAGACCGTGTTGCATGTAGTTAAGGAAAGGACATCTAAGAAAGAACAACTTCTACCTCCTTGAGCCCAGTTCTGTCCCCCAGCCTGTGTCTTCACCTTGCCCAGCAACGCCTGCAGGAGAGCTTGTCTTTCTCCTTTCCCCTGCTTACTATACAATATCACACCGTTTTACTCAACTAGCAGATAAGCTTGGACTCTGTTGTCCTCTGATTGCCTGCCTTGAGCCGGAGCTTCAAGTTATTATTCTATTGTGCGCTGATTTATCTTTTGCTTTCTCAAGTAGCAGTTTCCCAAATAATGGGTCAGGGGCTGAATGGGAGCATGGAAATGGGCTGCCAGAAGACATTTATATATATTGTTATTCCTTACTGAACACAGAACATGAATTCCAGAGCATTCAGTATTGCTGCCAAGTCAGCATCAGCTCAACCCTAACCTTTACTGTGCATCGAACAGTCATTTGCCAGAGAGCAGCTAACACCAGAGTGCAGTCTTGCTTGCCGAAGCTTGGATTTCTGTGTAATTGGTTCCCGTGTTACTGAACTTACAAGGTCAAATTACATCCCCTTGCCTTAGCAGGCACCTTTCCATTGGCAGGGTGCCAAGTCTGACTGCCACGCGTCTCCCATTCGATAAGACCTGGAGGACCAAGCTCATCCACTTGCATTCTTGGGCCTCCTATCTCCTACTAGTTGAAGACCTTCAAGTCTAGGAGACTAGTTGCAGGTCTTCAAGTGCTGAGCCTATAGGAGATGCTCATTGCAAAGACTTAGGCAGAAGTTAGGCCAGATGAAGGCAGACCTTTTTAGAGGGAGCAGGGGGTGGTAATTTGGAAAGGTTTATTTATTTGTTGGTTGAGGAGGTTTGGTTGGGGACAACACAGCTAATGTTGCAATGCAGAGATGGAAAATTTGCATTTATACCCTGAATATCAACTGTTCGTGCCAGTTGTGGGAATTGTAACACTTGTGGAAACAGGTGTTTGTTCCCTCCAGTGTTCACAGAAGGACTCTTTTCCCCAGAAGAACCTCAGTTTGCAGTGAAAAGGCTGTTTGTACATAAATAACTGCTATGCATGTTTCAGATTCCTAATGTCTATGAAGTTTCAATTACCCAGTAAAGGAGAAAAAAAAAAAGAAGAGTATCATGTGACCGGTTCATTTAAGAAATTATATGGCCCCTCAGCACTTGGGGATCTGTGTGTAGCTGGCCCTGCTATGCTTGTTTTCCTCTCATTATCAACCTCTTTGTACAGATGGGGACCTGAGAAGTGAAAAGATGAACTGCCGTATGACAGCCAGGCAGGGAGACTGTGGCCGAGTCACAAAGACAACTCAAATTTCCTGAGGAATAAGCACTCAAAGCCATTTCTAGGTGACAGAGGAACTGGGCAGGGAAAACCCTAGCAGACCACAGAAAGTCAGAGATAAGGGAAACATCTTAAGGACTGGTGTAAAGGTAGCATGAACTGGTCTCGCTGTGTGATTAAACGATTCCCATCAGCGGCGGTGTCACAAACAGAAAACATGTGGGCATTTCTGCCATTCCTCAGCCCTTGGCAGCCTGCTCTCCTTGGTACTTCTCAAGAGTCCCACCTCTCTCTGCGGCACTTGCAAAGTTCACAAAAATCAGCAGGAATTAAGGTTGGTCACTTTTGCCTTGTGAGCACAACAGGTAATTGATGTTGGGGAAAAAAAAAATCGGGAATGAAATGGTAAAAAAGAAAGCAATCCCAAATACCAGTCTTGCCTCTGCTCTTGCTTCCCCATCTCCTGAGGTGCCCGGTGGCCAGTGCATCAGTCGGCACCATGGATTCCCAATCCACCACCACCAGAAGGATGGGAACTGCTGTCAGCAGCTGCGGCTCTCCAGGGTGGGATTTGTTTTAGGTGGAGAAAGTGTCTGCTTTGGCAGTGGCTGATCTGTCTGACATGGCACTCCCCTGTCCCCACGTCTCCATCCTTCTCCTCTGCCAAGAGCCAATTCCATCATTTGTGTGTCCGCAGCCTAAAAAAGTGGGTGAAGGCCACAAGCAGGGAGAAGATAGGAGGATGGGTAGGACTGGTGGAAAATAGGATAGCACGGGACCAGAGTAGTGGGGCTAAACCACCACAGCTGCCTGGTGCTTAGCTGCTGGCTGGGGTTAAACCACGACAGTCCTTTTTGGCACCCAAATTATTAAAAATAATAAACCAATTATCTTTGCCTAAACCGCCATTAGTAAACCAGTTAGCGCTGGACGGCCCCAAAAGGAGTAATTCCTTCGGGAGAGCACGGCCAGGCCGTGTGTTGGCAGGGGACATTACTGAAGTGAGGCCACTTCCCAAGTCTCACCCACAACCTGGATGGAAATGTCTCCCTCCACATGTCAGGGCAGGTTCTGGTGCTTCAGTTCAAAGGCAACATCAGCCAAGCGCAGGTTTCTATTCCACAGGAGTGTAGCGGTCACACTGCTTTCTTGTGGCTACGGATGGTGAAGGAGAAAATAATTCGATAAGTCTGCAGAATGTTTTTATTGTCATGTCAACAAAATATTTTCTGCCTCCACAGACTGTGGAAGTACT
The DNA here is from genome assembly GCF_947461875.1 of Haliaeetus albicilla. Taxonomy (NCBI): domain Eukaryota; kingdom Metazoa; phylum Chordata; class Aves; order Accipitriformes; family Accipitridae; genus Haliaeetus; species Haliaeetus albicilla. Next base: position 19,190,907 of record NC_091504.1, on the reverse strand, counting down.
TAGCATGCAGCATCCATCCAGTTTTGGAAAACACTTGAAAACCACCGACAGAATCTCACTATTCCTTTTTTTAGCTACATAATGAAAAAGCAAACAAGAAATATGCTGATTCCCAAAACGAACTAATTTTTTTTTCTGAAGCAATTTAATTTTTTAGCTTTGATCTGATACCAGAACCCAAAGGACTTACTTGCTATTTCTAAATAATGAGTCTAATGTTTATGCTCTGAGCCTGAACTTTTCTGGTTTTGGAAAAAATGTGACTTTACATAAAAGTCCTTTGATTAAGAGATCTGCAGTCAGAGGAGTTTTCGATACAATAATGAAAAGGCCTTTCAGATCGCTAACTCGAACGCTGCTCAGCACGATATTACTCAAGGAGGGGAGAAGCCGACAGAACAATCACACTATTAGTCTTTGCTTTGCCAAGTGTTGTGTTAGTCATGTTCCTGGTCAAATCTCCCAGAAGTGGCTAAGAGAAGCCTTACATCGCACGGAGTGATGCATGCCTGATAAACGCACCCTGACCTGGGTGGTCTGTCGCGCTGGCTCTCTCCTTTTATTGTTTTTTAACCCTGTTTCATTGAGGCTTTAGGAGGTGACTGGAGGAGAAACAGAGGCTATTTCCTCTCACTGTGGTCCAAATTCCCCTGCAGCAGGGATGGGACGCGCAGCAGGCTTTTCTTCCGAGCAGGATCACAGCCCAAAACGCGGCACTTCCCTACTCGCGCAGTGGGGATCCCATTCCCTGCCCCATCGGAGCAGGCGGGCGTTGGGCAAAAGAGGCTGCTGTGCACCCATCTCTCCCTGGGTGCTGGGAGCACCCAACACCTGGGCTCATCCCAGCTCTGCTGCGAAGGTGACCCCGCTGCCCTGGTCCCCGCTTTCTTAGACGTGCGATGGAAAGAGTGACTTTCGCCCCTGCTAAGTAGGTTGAAGTTTCGAAGCTGAATGCCTGTGTTATTTATGCAGAACTGACACGTCTCTTTGTCCTGAGCCATGTGGCCCAGATTCCAGCCCTTGTATCTACAAAACATTACTCATGTGCGCGCTCCTCTTTCAAGTCCTTGATTCCAATGGGATTACTCACATGTGCATGCATACCACGACTGTGCGCCTGATCGCAGCTCATGTCTCTGCAAAGCAGGGGTAAATCCTGCTGCTTTCAGCTGACTTACGCCAGGACGCCGGAGATAAAAATCTGAAACAGGAGCAGCTCGCTGGGAAAAGAAAGATCAACCTGATACCTGTTTCTCCTCCTTATTCTCCTTCCATGTTTCCCATCTCCACTGTCACTGCGCAGCCTGCGGGAAGGTCTGCTCCTCTGTACCATCAGGGCACTGCTGCGTACTAGGGGTTAAAATGAGAAGGCACTTTGTTTTTGGAGATTTATTGCTTTCCTCCTGCTATATTTGTAAAGCTCATCATTACAGTCAGCCATCCCCACCCCTGCAGCTGTCTGTACATTTTTTCTCTGGTTCTAGAGTTGTACTTCACTGAGGAAATTATAATTATTAAAACACACAAGGTCACGCTCTAGATGAACTTGGAAACAGTTCAAATATGTTTCAGGTTTGAAACTATTTAGCAGCTATGGCCAAGTGGTGAGTTCATAACAAAAGAATGGTTAATTTCACACTTCAGATAACATTTCCCCCGGAAAGCGGTAAAGCATGTTGGTACAGAAATTATTAAAGGTCGAAAAGACTGGAGACACATAATCAGTCATTAGTCCTGATAATTAGATATTAAAGGCAGGCTCAAGGAGGGGGCAGAGTGGTTCTCCCTGAATGAGCCTGTGTCTGCCCCTTACCTTTAAATCACTCTTCTAAACTTTTTCATGTTCAGAAAGGCACTGTGACTTTGTGGACGTCTAATGTGGGACATCTCAAGAGCTATCCCACAAGTGGCTCTTCTTCCCCTGCTGCAGATGACACAGTTCTGATTGAACGTCACTGGACAACATCATCAGGCCATCGCTAGAATTAAAATTTGCAAACCATACACTGAAATAGCAGCAAAGAAAACACCGATATCCCTCTCCCTGAGTTACCTTCCCCTGTGCATTGGGATGGTGGGAGGAAAGCAGTGGCAGATGTTTGTGGCCTCCCCAGCCATCTGCATTAAAAATAATCACTGCTTTTCCCTTGCAAACTGCGAAAGGGATTTTGACAAAGCAAGTTTTGAAAGAGCAAATCTCCTTTGTGCAGACAGCAGCCTGAAATGTTTCTCTGTAAGCCTATGTGAGATTTGTGGCTAAAGCAGGTTGATCTTTATTGGTTTTCTTCCAAAACTCAGGCTCTCCCATGCAAACCTCCCCTCCTCCATTAACCTGGATCTCACTGTTGAGGTTTATCAGCAGCCCTTCAAAAAAAATCACTTAAAAGAATGTTTCTTTTAAACAAAACAAAACAAATCCCCCAAGCTATCTCTGCTTTCCCGGGCTCTGACATCCAAAAATGAATGCTAGATGTTACAAATCCTTCCTCAGCAGCTTTCCCCTAGAAACAGCAATGGCCCAGCCAGGGTCACCCAGACAGACAGCCTCAGCTGTATCCCCAGGTCCCCGGTCTCATCCTACACCAGGGGAAAACACACAGTACATTTGACTTTTGCAGCTGGAGTTGTGAAAATCTACTCAACGGAAAACCAGGAGGTGACTGACTTTATGAGCACATCTCAGAGGCACGTCCCACTGCCATGATTGGGAGGTGACATTGGACTCCCCTCTGTGGCTCTGGGGAAATCAGTCACACCCTCAGCTGCTGGGGTGGGGGGGAAAGGTGATGCTTTATCTGGGTTATTGCCCTAGCTGAGGATCTTTTATTTTCTCAGCTGTGCACTGCTACGGACATGCCCACAGACTGTCTCTGAATCATGTCCTGGCACTGGCTATTCAGTTGCACAGCGAGGATGTCATGAGGCTGAGCCTTACCTCTGAATTTTCCTTCTGTCCCAGGTATCATATTTTATTTATAATTTAGAAAGATCTTGCTCATATCTTCATAAAAAAAAAAAGAAAAAAAGGAATGGCAGTGAGCGTTCAACACTAGTTTCATTTTTCATCACCATTATCAAGGTTTGGATTTTAACTTTGGAATATCCTTATCTAAAATGAAATCAAACAAACACTTTGTGGCAGGGGGTCCTACACTTCCTCCTCACCTAAGGGAGCTTGTGCAATATGTAGCATTTGCCCCACTGCTGCATGCTTGAATCAGTTCACCGAAGCTGACATACGTACTCATCTACCTACATGTAGTGCCACAGGCACATACAGAGTTTAAAAGGCAAGGGGGTCCATTCTGAACCTCATCACTCAACGGGAGGGTCTCCCTGACAGTTTTGTCTGACCCTGTTCTCTATGCAGTAAATATCAAGTGAACCTTGCCATCAAATCTTGTTAAATCGCTATTGCATTTACTATCAAACTTCGTTAAATTGCTGCTTTCTATCAACAAACATATTGCTACTTCTCTCTTACGAGTGAATTGCGTCACTCCATCCACGACAGTGCACATATGGCTGGTAACATATATTATCCATGCTCATCAGTTTACACCAGAGCAGGCTTCCCAACATCGTGGTACAAATAAGAATGCCTGTGGGTGCAGTTAAGCTCATGGACAGATACCCAAGCAAAGTGAAATACATGTAAAACCCAAAGCATATATTTAATGACGGTAGTGTGGCACACGACAGGACACAAGCAGGACCCCATCCTTGTGATTCACACAGAAGCAAGCTCTGCAGAACAGAAAGCCTGACTCTCACACCTCTGACTGTGCTGTGAGGACCTGGGAAAGGGGTTTACTTCATCCAGCCTCATGACTCACGTGCTTCTATAGGACATTACCAACTCTAGCTTCTGTCAAAAGCTGGACGCGGGAAGAAAAGGGCCCAGGGACCTGGAAATGGACTGAATCCACCACATGACCAGACCATCCAGATGGGCTGTGTGTTTGTGTGCCCACATTGTGGACAACTGCCAAGTTGGAACCGAAGAGCAGCCTTGGGCCTGGGCTTACTTGCAAATATGGATGCAGACACCTAGTTTTCTCCCAACCCCTTTCATATTGTGAAAGCTCGCAAACAAAAGCAAGCTGATTCCTGCCTCTGCTTCTACCACATGAGGGATGGACAGAATGAGCCCAAGCGTTATGTCATCTGCCTTCTGTGGGGTGGGGAGAGCTCAGCTGAGTCCCACGCTCACATTTGGGGGTGCTGGCAGTCCTCTGGTTTCTCGGCAGCTTCCAGGCTTTCTTTTCATCATGAACCTAATGGGTGAATGGCAGCAGAGTTCATCAGGATTTTCAAATGAGCTCAGAGGAGCTTGTTCATGAGAATTTGAATCCTTGGCAAATAGCCCACAATAGCTGATATTTTTCCAGTTTATGGGGGAGAGTGTTTTCCAGCTATGCGTATTTTTTAAACTCCCATAACCAACACATTCTTTTAATGCTAATTCCTCTGTGTCCCCTCTGGAACCATGTGCACACTTTGGAAGGACGCATGCCCCTGTCTGAAAGATTCACGGGCTTTTCACATGGGTGTCCTCTCACTCACTCCCATGTATGAAGTTTGGCTCCTGGTAACCAGGTTACGCAGAAAGTGAAGCTGCCACAGGTTGACAAAATGGAAGGGTGAAACCTCTAAGATGCGAGTTAATGACACATTGAAATTGATAGTTGAAGGATCTGACAAACCAAATAAACAAAAATAACAAAAGAAGTGAGGGGAGGAAGAAGAAGCAAAAGACAGGTCCCTATCAGCCAAGTGTTGACATTGCTCTCCCGATCAGTAGACTCCAGTGAACCTACTGCCCATCTGCATCCACACCTCAGTATCGCCCAGGCTGCATGTTGTTGTCTGAGTAAATCTTGCTTCTTTTGTCTTTTATAAACATTGAGCCTATTATCTGCAATATTCCACCCTCATGTCATTGAAGAAGAATGTTCTGAAAATGAACCACTGAAGACTATAGGCTTTATAAATACCAAAAGCCAAGAGTCAGTTCTCGTGTAAATCCATTGCCTTGGATAGAGTTACTGCAAGGGTGATGCCCCCCCACCCCATCTTAATCAGTACCATTTCACTCTAATTTCTGTAATAGTTTGGAAGTAATGCTGGGAAAAGCTTTAGCTGCCTTTTTTTTTTTTTTTTTTTTGGCAAAACCATGGATTCAGCAACATGAAAACGTTTTGTGAATTTGCCTCATTTCTTCTGAATTGTTCCTGCTGAGGCAAACAAACAAAGATTCAGAAAAAGCGCCCTTCAAAACAGAATGTTTTGATTTTCCAGTCAGAACAAATATCTTAACACTTGCCACCATCCTTAATGCCAATTAAAAATATAAAATTTTAATGAAATTACTCAAACTTGAAGGGAAAAGTAACATTTTGTCCCAGACAAGCTATTCTGTTGGTCTCAAAGCTAGCTGTAAAATTTATTTGCTTTTTCAGCTTGCTAAAATATGTAAATCTTTGTTTTCTGGGTTGATCCATTAATTTCGATATTGTTTTATGAAACTGTCAGAGGCACAAACCATGAAATAATAACAAGCAAACAAACAGTGATTTCGTCCGGCTCTACATGGAAGGCTGGAAAGAACATGAATGAGTGAACTGAGTTCAGGAGTTGACCTATACCACTACAAACTCAGCGCTCAAGTGAGATGGGAAGGTGAGACCATGTGGTCCAAAGATGACCTTCAGCAATATGCTGCCTTTACAATGCTGCTTCAGCTTTCAGAATTCTCCAGTTGTAACAGGGATCAGAATTTGCCTGTGCTATTTCAATATATTGATTTTATACCTTCGCAGTTTGTGAAGGTTGTACCTAACCTGCTGTGTCATTTCTTTTCAGTTGAAGCAATAAGCGGAATTGTGTTGTTTCAGTGTTTGAGTAAGCCTTGGTCTCATCTCACTTTTACCGGCATGAATCATAACACGACTGCTGTAATCAGGGTGGCTACATAAAATAACCTCAGGGCAGTCATATTTCTTCCAAAATCAGGGCTGGTAATTCAGCAGCAATCTCCCGATTTGGGAAAGGTTGGTTTTTCTTGGATTTTCTTGCATGCCAGGAACCAACCTGAAAGCCAAGACCTCACCCTGACTCACACACACAGGTTGCTTTGTTAAACAATATGAAAGTTTCACTCCATTGCTTCTTCTTCCGGAAGCAATGAACCGACTACTTAAAGATGAAAAGTTGTACAAACTTGTACAAACAACACAATTTACAGCACAATTTACAATGCTTTCATTCAAAACCAAGGATTTCCCCTCCGACTTGCACCAGGGCTCCTTTAGTATCTCTCCTCTGCACCATATCCTTGGCAATTCCCACCAGTATACCTCGATGGTGAGGAATTTTCAAGATTTTCAACTGGTGGATGACAAAACTTTTTTTTTTTTTTCATATCTGCATATCTTTTGACATCTCACGTTCACAAACTTCTCTGCTAAAAATGTGAACATGTGTTTCCTGCTCACCTTTAGCGGATTCTTTCAGGAGGCTGCAGGCACCAAGAAAAGGAGGAAAACGGATGGACCTGGAGAGAACCACGGTGCAGATCTGAAGGGGAACGCTGGCTCGCTGCCAAACATCAAAACTGCTCTCACTGCACGCCCTTTATATAGCACTGCCCTCTTCAAAGAATCTCCCAGCCCCTTTGCTGCATAAATTAACAAGTTCACCTTGAACTACAAAAACGATGTGGACACAAATCTGATCTTGTTTACACTGCTGAGAGGCAAGACCCTCTATTCATTGAAATTAAACCATTATAAAAATAGTGTAAATGAAAGGGCACTCTAGCCCTGTCTATTTTGGTAAGGGCTGAAAATACCATTAGTCTGTAAAATGATGGGCTACTATCTGCTTTTAGAAAAACACCTGGGTTTCCAGTCGGGCAGGTAATACATTGGTCAAGTTGCAAGGACAACACATGCCCATGGCAGCTTCTTTCGTACTTTCCTAGTTTCACATGTACTAGAAGAGCACGCTGGAGAGAAGCACGGCAAAGAGAAGGTGTCTCTGAAGTCCACAGTCCAATGTAAGTTGACATGGCTCTACCATTTCTCTATGGTTAATTTTGCATCAGAACAAAATGAGTCAATTTAACTCATTGAAGAGGTGCTGCTTTAGATGTGGGACTAATTCAGAAACCAAGGGAGGGAGCTACTTGCTTGCTGTGAGAAAATAAAGCTCCTTTCAAGTTAATGGAGTTACACTAATTCACTTCCCTGGGGATTTGCTCCTGTTCTCAGAAGTATCAGCTCACAGTAGTTAATGGGTGCTTTGGCATGGAGTTAGGAAAGCCTGAGACTCGTCGCAGTTAGTAGGTGGTGATATTAAAAATAAAACCAGGATAACATTGAACAGGTAAGCCATGATTTTAGTATTATTCAAGATACGTAATCTGCAAGATAATGAGTTTATTAAAATATACTAGAACTGGATATTTCAGGTACAGTCTGTGTTGTGTCCGCCTGATGACATCTAAGTGGGTTATGCACTTCATGACTTGTCAATCCATAGTCAGTCATTCTGCTGTTATAAAGCTCTAAAATTGATCCAGTTAACTTTATCATTATCTAAAGAAAGAACTTGAGTGGCTGAACAAAGTGCTCTGAACTCCATGGCTCCATCCATCATCTTGTCCTAAGGACCTTGCTGTCTTGCTTTCTTGGAACTGGCTCCTGTTCAGAAAGAGATTAAGCAGCAAGTCTTCAAAAGCAAGATAAAAAGCAGAACTAGGGGCTGTGCTTGGCTTCGTTCGGCAACTTCTACCTCCCTTCTTTGGAGCAAGGAGGAATGGCTGGAGAAGCCAAGCTCTGCAGCCGAACAAGGCATGGGGTAGAAGAAATCACGGCGTCGGAGAGAATAGTATGCGCTGGCATGCACTCAGTTACAACTGTGTTAACAAGCGGATGTTGTTCAGGGGAAACATGGTAATCAGGTTTATCTGCACACTGTCCCTGTTTAGGTTTCACAGCCATGTCCCTTATCCCTGCAGGAATTGGCTGAGACACCAGCTACTAACAATGGGAATAACTGGGCACTGTGCGCTCCTGGTGTCAGCCTGACCCTCCTTTACTCTTTTATCATTATGTTAACTAAACATATTTACTGCAAGGACGTTCTAATACATCTAAACATTTCCTGCTGCCTGAAATACTTTCCGTCAAATACAGCTGAGACAAGAGCAAAACTAAGAGAAATGCCCGAAGAAATTAGGAATTTCTAATGCCCTATGTGATGGCCAATCAGATAAGGTGTTTGTAAAGGTCTTGCATACTGGGAAGGGATATAACACTGAAGACTGGATGCTGCTTAACACTGTTTGATGTATGAAAAGGGAAATCCTTTGGAAAGCGTCACTTCTGTCTACTGAAAGACCAGCAGTAACTTTTTTAAAGCAGACTAACAGCACAGCTAATGATATATATACACCAATAAATCATAGGATGGACCTGATTTAAATGACACTCAGCTAAATGGTGCTGCTTAGGGCTGCCCCAAATGTGGGTAGTGTGAGGCTGTGTGACCCTCATCATCTTTCTGTCAAGATGCAGAAACTGGGTGCACATTGCTGACTCACAGCACTGGTGGGTGCTGGAAAGACTGTAAGGCAAATATAAAGGCACTGTTGCTCCTGTAAGCATCAGTTCAAGGCAAGATATACTTCAATGCATTAAAAAAAAAAAGAAAAAAAAAAAAGTAGGCACAGCAGCCAAACCCTCACTTCCTCCTTGCTATCCAGTTTGGGGGGCTGAATTTTATCTAGCCCCCCATGGGAAAGGGTGAGGCAGCTCCTACTATGTCTGCTTGGTAAGCTGCTCTGTATATGATTTGGGTTGCAACTGTTGACTAGTTTTCCCCTTGATGGATTTATATGGGATGCTACAGTAATGATTAAGGTGTCTGAGGAGGAAATGAGGATAAGGTCTACATCTTCCTTGAATGTGTTGTTCAATTAGCTAAATGACAAGTAGAACATCAGGCACCTGTTAAAGTGTGATATAAGGTAATAGCCCACAAAATTGCCTTACTGATTCCTTCTGCTATTTGAACGCCTTCCGTGTAGACTCTCCAGGATATTCACAGCATTTGGAGAAAGAAAGGTTTCATTTAAAAGCATGAATACTAGACCAAGGGCACACAGAAAAGACGTGCCTGAGGGATTTGTTCTGTCCTGAGCAAAGGTGAAAGACTCCAAAGCTCCGAAGCAAAGGATGTCACCAAGGATGTCCAAGCCCAGTAGGAGCTTGCCTCTCCTTATTCAAAAAGCAACTATAAAATCCCGAAGGCATACCCTAGAGTCTCAGCTCTTACATATTATTTTCATGAGTGATAATTGTTAACCTGGTTAAATGAGGCAGTTTCCGTAAGAGATTCCAGCACTATTTCTTTCTGGTCCTTCCTGAGTGATTTATATTAATTGTTGAGGAAAACCAATATAAAAATACTGGGCCCTTGAGACTGCAGGCTTTGTGGCAGTCTCAAGCAGAGTACAAATAACTAGTTGTATATGGCTTAGCAGTGGGCATGCACTCTTATGCAATTCAAGTGGCCAGGAGCGGAGTATTTTAGTCTTTCAGTTTAGGGCATTTGTCCAGGAATTACATGTTAAAGGGTTGAGAAATGAAATCCACTGGAGTAACTGATGTGCTGTTGTTGTTGGACTTGCAGAGGAAGATTTCAGCCAAGATTCCTCCTCAGACATAAAGATCAATTTAACTGATGGCTCCTTTCTTGGAATCATGTTGCATCGAAGATTTGAACTGCAAACGACTTTGTTTCTGAAACAGAGCCGCCAAATGGTCCGAGCAGCACACACAGGCATCGCTACTGCAAGGAAGGCTTTGCGTCGTGCATGACGCAGCCGCGAATGTTTGGACTATGTGCTCAGCCGAGGTAAACTGCCACGGTCCTACTCGCTTCAGCGATGTTATTGCAGCTTTCAGTGGCTGTTTGACTTCTTCAGGGCTACCAGGAGAAGGAAGGGCAGAGCATGGGGTTTGGGAGAGAAGTGGTGGATGGTCATGGTAGACTGATGTGCTGGAAGTTGCCCTGGATGGTGAAGTCTGGGCAGGTGGTTCATGTGTTTGCCTGCAAGCAACGGCAGCACTTGGTGTTAGCAGTGATGGACAGCCCTGCACCACCTGATAACTGGTCCTGGTTTTTATTCAAGGGACATTTCTAAAAGCCTGACTCAGGTGACAGCTTATTTCACTCAAGCACCTTGGTTACCCCCAGAAAGTAATGGCAGTAAGAGGTGTGACAACCATATTCTGCTAGCCAGGATGTACGTGGCCACCACCAAACAGCGGCAAAAGAGACTGGGCAGCTGCCAGGTGGTCCCGAGCGATGCGGTGGAGTGTGCGACCCTCCCTGTTACTGCAAATGGGTGACAGCAGGGTTAAAACGCTTTACTGGGCGCTTTCCTGCTAAATCTGCACCTGTCTGCTTGCACATATCTAGGCAGTAGATTGAGTGCCTGGGACATAAATAAACTGCTTCCTGGCAGGTCATTCGAGATGGTGTAGGATGGTATGTTTTTATATCATTCCTTCCAGTCCTGGAGATATGAGCTGATCTAATCACTGAACATAAGCAACATCAGGTCTGGTCAGTACGGAGATGAGAGACCTCCAAGAAAAACACAGGTGCTCCAGGAAATGCCGCTCCTGATCCAGTGCTGCAGACGGCGCTGCATGGGGTTTCTGGAGCATGGCTGCAACGGCAGTGAAGAGTCATAAATCCCTGGCCCTTCTCATGGGAATGGGGTGTTAACTCTCATGTTTGTGCTGTCATGTTGTAATTCCTGCATGAGAAAGAGCTCCTGCTCTGCGCTTCTTCTCGTGCAACTACTGACATACCAGCGTGACTACGATGAGCACTCTTGGAGCCCTTCACCATGGCTGTAGGGTGGTTTTAAGGGGCACAAATCTCTCAGATGAACCACAATATGCATAATTATTTGACTACCTAAAACCTGACCTGCGCCCTGTTGTTTCTTGTGGCTCATTTCCCCCCCTGCAAAAGGCGCACCCCGTGCCTGGTGCAAACCAGGTACCCTGCTCCACCCTAGAGGTGGGTGAATGTCAGCCCTGAATTTGTATTTCTGCAGAATGAAAGATGATAGGAGTTTATTATTACCTCTAGAAATGATGTCGCAATGTTGGTCAGTCACCACTGGCAACTGACTCTGGATTTATTCTCCTTTCTTGTTTTGGGAGGAATGGATGGCAAGGCAGTACTTCAGGGATGAAGTAAAGTACTGTTTTTTCATACTGTTTGGTGGTTGGGTTTTTTCTTTTGGTTTTGGTTTGGTTTGGGTTGGGTTGTGTTTCCCCCCCCCCCCCCTTTTTTTTTCCCCCTTCTGCTGGCAATTAAACTGGTAGACAAATATCTGACCTTACTGGAAGATTTAGGCAACTTTTGTGTTTTGAAGTCTCACTCATTTTCTAAAGAAAACTTGAATGTTGCAATTTTCCCAATTCTGAGAATACAACCTTCTGTGAATTAACATTTCACAGAAGCTGCAATTATGTGTTTTGGAGGAGGAAAAGGTGGGAGGGAAAAAAAAGAAGTGAAGAAGATATACAAAGAAATCTCGGAATTGTCTGTAGTCCTCACCAGACACATGAGAATGAGAAGTGTACACAATTTCTAATATGGGAACTGTGACAGTTGATTTATCCACACAGAAAAATAGAGTTATATTATGCCACAAGGTAGACTGAACAGCAGCCCAGTTTTATAGTTTAAATGGCTTGGGAGCTTCCAGAAAAATCTTTTGCGTCAAACCTTTACCACTATTGCCACCATGTGGTGAAATCCGACAAAAGGCTCCTTTAGCTGCCACAAAATTTATTTGTTCATTATGATTTGTCTCACATCAACTGTATTCGGAGAGATTTGGAGACCAGTATTAATAATGACAGGAATTACAATCTTATTTTGCTTTGTCAGAGAAAGCCTTGCACTGGTTGCAGCAAGCTCCTCTGCGTTTCAAGTCACAGCATCTGTTGTAAAGTTCCCCAAAAGGAGCGGGCATTTTCGGCTGCACCCGAGCTCTGGGGACGAGGGACCCTCCAGCTTTCCAGCAACGTTCCCAGCCTCTTCCTAAGTGTCTCAGGCTGTCAATAATCCCCCTCTAACCAGCAACGTCATGGGTACTGCAACAAAAAAATGTGTTTCCATCTGGGAGAACTCCCCTAACCTACTTTCCCCAAAGATGCAGATGGACACAGCAAGCAGCCGTTCCTCTGCTAACCCCCTGGCACCCGTCGTGGGGACCCATAACCAAGCTGGAGAGTTTCAGCTGATGCAATAACCCCCATGACAAGCAATGCCGTGTTGTGCTGCTTGGATGAAAAGACATTGGATGAAAGGTAACCCGATGGGACTGAAACCGCAGGGCAATTCTGGTAGCTGTCTGCGGAGCTCTACTTCGCTTTCCTTTAATATATGTCTAATAGAGATTTTTTCAGAGAGGAGGAGAGCAGTCAGCTGCCTTACTACTAATGCAAACCTACAGGACTTTTTTTTTTTAAGGTCACAAAGCCTGTATTTTGGTTATTTCAGCAGTTTGCCTAATATTTTAACCAGTGGGTTAGGGAATCTTCCTACAATGTATTTCCCAGTTGGACTATCATGTCCATTTCCCCTCAGGTCTGGTTCCTCCACTGCTATTAAGCACATTTTAGCAGATAAAACAGTTACCAAGCATTTGATCCATACTTATCCCCCTGCCGTTTTCCTTCCAGTTAACCCTGGCCTGTGTCCTGTCTTTTTTTCCTTAGTCATTTAAACCAGCCTGGTTTCAAACATTTAAACTGGGGCACCAGTTTTGCCTTTCTCCCTTTGTGTGGCCGAGGGCCTGTACTGAGAGCAAGGGTAAGAGCAGGGATTGTGGCCAGTGTCCGTATTTCCTGTGCTATGGGTTAGGTCTGAGAATACAACTACCATCTAACATGTCTGATGCTCCAACCCTACACGTGGTCTAATGCATCTACTGTTTGCCCATTTACAAGGCAGATTTATTGAAGCCTGTTTCCAATTCGGGCTCTGTTTAATGGTTCCTTAGGGTTTTTTTGGGTGGGAAATGAGTTCATCAGTTTAGTGTCTACAGTTAGTCACCCTGCATACCCTGTCACAGTCCACTTATAGAAATGAGCACTTACGGCACCATTCAGCTGACCCAATTGAGAAAGCTTCATCAACAGACACAAGTCACGCTTAGACAGCAATGAGTGTCTTGACTACATCTTGCTTGGTAGTAAAGGAAACCCAAAGGGCAATCTTATATGTAGGTACCATACAGATGCATATATCACCATCTCTCTCTCTGCATGCAGTCTACTGCAATGAGCCCCATGTTCAGTCAGCCTTCTTCTTCCATCCTTTGCGAGGGACGTCCCTGGAAATCTTGGCTGCTTCAACTTTGGCTTAACTCAGACCAGACCAGACCATGCTGAAGCTGCCTGTCCCTCTTCTGAGCAAAGAGCTCCTCCAGGCATCACCCAAGGATGGCTCGTGGGTGCCACGCTCCTGCCGGCTGTGGGAACAGGCTGTCCCCCTCGCTGCCAGAGAGCTCCAGTGACTGCCCTCCTTCCTCTTCAAGAGTTCAACACGTGGGAGAGGAGCCCCTGATTGATAAGCATGGGGCATGAAGGACCTGTGGTGGTTCTGAGGCCAAACTGGGGAAAAAAAAAAAAGCAAGACTGGGGGAGAAGCTGGTTGAAGAGAAAGGGGCTTGTGGAAATTTTTGAATGAAATGAAGTAAAATATACCACCCCCACTCCCACCCCCACCCCCACCCCCACCCCCACCAATTTTTCATTTTGCTTAACCAGGCATGTTTTTGTTTGACTGAAAATGCAGTGTTGTCTTTAATCTTCAGGCTATTTATCCGTCTCAAGGCTTGTGAAGTGATTTATGAAAAGAGAACCACTGTTTGCAGAACAAGAAGTCAGAGTTTAACTTTGGGAAGCGTCAAAATATGAACTGCAAAGGTTTTCAGAATAAAACATTTTATATAAGAAACATTGAAACCATTTATTTTGAAATTCATCAAAATTATTCCCTTGCCTTTATTCCTTCTTTTTTTGACTCGAAAGATTTCAGAGCAGTTTTTGTCCTGTATTTTATTTTTTACTCATTGAAAAAACAGTAATTGGTTTTTTTGAAATGAGCAGATTGGGTTTGTCTAAACCCTCTCATCCCTTAAACGGGCAGACATCTGTGTTATGGCCAGTTATAGGTGCAAAAGAAGAAAAGGATAGGCTAAGGGGAAAATAAAACCTTTCTGCTGTCCTGTATTTACCTGTCTATTGATGTGTGCTATCCATGCACCATTGCTACCGTAACAACTTTTTTCTGTGCTGGCTCATTCATCTGTTTTAGAGCTGCTGATCATTTCTCAGCCATAGCAGGTGGCTCACCCACATCCTAAAGCACAGCCATTTGGCCAAAAAGTTGCTTTGCTGCCCTCACCCTCCCCTTGTCTGATGACTCCAGTGGTGCCTTTTTTTATGACTCATGTTATGTTGCTACTTCTGCCAACCAGCAGTTGCGCTTCTACCCGAATCAGCTGCTCACCCCCAAAGCTTGGGCTGGGGCTTGAATGTTTTTCCTTTTATTTTATCAAATGTATCCATGGAACCCTCTGAGTACTTATAACAACCACAAAACCCCATCAATTTACTGAGAAAGCCTGCCACAAGTCTCGTCAAAAGATAATAGGGCTTTAATCACAGCAAGACTCACTCTTTTGAACTGTGCTCTTGAGCAAAAAAGTACATGAGGCAAACACAGTCTTTGGCACATCTACATGGAAAAACTTCAGAGTGCTCCACAGCTTGGCCTCCTGAGCACAAGTCTGAGCTCTTGCTCTGTCAGTCTGATGGGATTTTACTAGAAGTGTTTTTTTTTGGTTGCTCCGTTTTTGGGAGAGAGGGAATCTCTAGTTGCCAGGTACCAAACTATGTATGATCTTACTGAGCAGTCAATGAAAAAATATATTTCCCTTTCTATACATGGCAATGAGAGAGCTCTTGCTTTCTCCAAGCTTTAGTCTTCTCCAGGCTGGATTTTAGGTAGGTTGTAATGACAGTCATTCAGTTTCATGATGGAAGCTCAGGTCCAGAGTCTCAGTTAGAATAAAGTACCTTGCAATTAACAGAAATTTTATCCCAGGATCTCAGAAGCATTGACCAGGCTAAAGATACTGTTGTCAGCAAGGAAAGCTGCTAGTAGTGAATTTAGCAGCTATTCCAGCTGAAATAACATCGTGACTTTCTTTTTTCCTCTTTATGAGCTGAACTTCAGTGTGACTCCAGCATCTTTCCTTCCAGTGTAATGCACCCTGTTTTTTCTGTAAATATCTGTACATATTAATATTAGAGACAAAAAGTATGTTAAACTAACATTAAGAGTTCAATGCCAGTAAAAGCAAAAAATAAAAAAAAACCAAACCCAAAACAAAACCCCAGCATTGAAATGATTACTTGACTTCAAACTCACTGTTTGCTTCTGGCAGGGTGCCAAAGCGTATGATTACCAAGGTCACGCACTTTGATGAAGTTCCCTGGCACAGTGGGAGAGTTAAAATAATGTATCGTAGTTCTTTTTGCTGTGGGGTAATATTACAAACATTGTTTATTTGGTATCTCTCCTGCCTCCAGCCATCCCACTTCAGACTAGGAAGGAATCAGCTCTCATGAGGTAAACAGGGTCAAAGCTGGTGAGGTGTTGGGATGTGAACTGGGTGAATGTTTGTGGCCAAATATTTTATTAGCAAAAAAGAAAAAAATGTGGATGTGAGTCCCTCTGACAGGCTTGTAAATTAAATCACATTTCTCAGGTGCTTCAGCCAAGAGAAGATGATAGCTAACAGTAATTCAAAATAATAATACATAATGCTCTAATCTTTGCTTTCCAATGTTCTCAAGATGAAGATTTGCTTTGCTTTGATTCCAACATTTTTGTTTAGAGATGGAACTAAACATGCTTGTGCTTCAAGGAGAGAGGAATAATGGAAATTAAATATTTCATGGTTGATTTTTGCTTGGAATGTTTTGTCTGAGTGAAAGTTAAGATTTTTTTTCAGTTCCAGTTTGAGTATGTTAAAAAATCAGGTGGAACATCATGCAAAAATGATGTGGTCACTTGGCTGTTCAAAAACTGAATTCCTTTCCTACAAATGCGTATTGCAGTTTTGCTGCCCAGATGGAATAGTGCTGGAGGTCTGGTGGGTGGGTGCTTTCCCTTCGATAACGTTGATTCGCTGCTTTGGGAAGTTACTCCTTGATACCTGCTGTTCAAAGCTAAAAGTGAGGTGCTCTTTGCTTGTAGATATTCATCTCCTGGTACTTCTTGAGAAAGCACATTTGCTAACTAAGGACTGGTGCATGGGGGCTTCACGACATTTCTCCAGTACCCCGCTTAGTTGTGGCCTCCTCAGACCTTCCAGCTCTTTGGATCTCAATGCCAATCTTGTATTTGATGTATAAAAGTGCCCCAGCTCCTGGACCTGAGTCATCATGTGACAATTTTAGCTTTTCATTACAAGAACGTCATCTTCAACCCTCTGGATTTATGGGAAACAAAACTTGCTCCATATATCCCAAGTCACCCCCCATTCTCAAAAGCCTGATGGCAAATGAAGAAAACCCAAAATGCAGAGATGGTATTGACCTGGGGGGGGGGGAGTGTTTGAGCAAAACTGCAGGTATTTTAACCAGTTTTTGTTCTTGCTTCTTGAAGTGTTGGATGCTGTAAGGCAGGCAACGTTCCATCCTTCCCCCGGCTGTTCCCTGAAAGTTGCTCACTACACCTAATGAGATACTGGTTGCTTGCCTGGAAGCGGCTGCCTTTCAGCAGCCTTTCCTGGTTTTCTAGTTTGTTGAAAGGTGCTAGAATGTACCTTAGCATGGTTAATTTATAGCTGTTATTGTCTGTCACGGTAACTTTATTTATAGTTGATTAAAGCTCTTGGTTAGGGAGGCTGAATTCATACAAGCAGCTTTTGGCTGCTCTACATTAAAGCGAGGCCAATATTTATGGAAAACAGAATATGGCAGAAAACTTGGGGCTTTGTGGTTACTATGGAATGTCCCCATTGTTTTCTTTTCTGGTGTGCTTCCCTCACCGCTCGCCTTCAATGACCAGGTTTGCTTTTGTTTCTTGACAGAATGGCTTGCCAAAACCATTGTTTTCTGATTAATATCACAGTCTGACAGCACTTTGGATGGATAGATGGAGATCTTCTCTCTGCTTCTTAAAAAGAAAATGGCCCTGAAATCCCCATGCTGATCCCTTTTAGGTGAATGGTGCTGCAAAACAGCCGGCTTTGCATAGCCAAAATCAAAACCAAGAGCCTGGGAGGAGTAAGGAGCTCTCAGCCTCTCCAAGGGAAAAACCACCTTCAAACCTAGATTTTTCCTGGCTGGAGCATTGTCTTTCTTTGTATTTTGCCTTGCAGAGCTGCGGAAGAGCTGGAGCTGGTGTCCCAGATCTGGGACGATCAGGGAGGAGGTGCATGCCTGTGAGGCATCCCTCGCTCTCTGGGGGCTTGAGATGGGGGCTGTCACTTCCACCACTTGTCTGTGTGTGAGTAAAGGACACGGGGGATGTCCTAAGTGGCCCTCTCTGGAGATGCTTTCCTTTGAGGACAGTGCTGGGTTTTGCCTGGTTTCTGTTGATACACGGTTGGGATTTACGGCAGGCTCATGGGAGCAGTTGGGGGTGTGCACATCCATGACACACAGCACGCTGACAGCGGTGTCCCCTTCCTCCAGCCTGCTCCCACCATTTGCCCCCTGCTCTGGCACCAAACCCAAACCCCCTTTCTGCCCCACAGACCCCACCAGGCTGACTCAACCCCCAAACTCAGCAAAAGCAAACCAGGAACATGGAGTGACCCTGAAAGCCCAAACTGGGGGCCCTGCTTTTAATCAGAGGATTAGTCCGAAGGAGGAGGAGAGATCCTTGCAGCTCTCCTAATTTTAACCATAGTTAGCGCCTAATTAATGAAACATTTAACTTGTCTGGGACATAGGCTTGGTAGGGGGGAGAGATACCCCGGGCCAATCAGCACTGATGTATTCTGTTTCTCTTGCAGTGAGGCAGAGCATTTCTAAGTGATGTGTCTGTGATTGCTTCCAGATTTACGATTACTTCCATCCTTGTAATGCTGGATTAAAAAAAAAACAAACCAAAAAAAAACCCCAACTCCAAAGAAGTTGGTTTGGCATAATCTAATTTTCTCATGTGAAACAGTTTGTAGACCAGATGACCCCAAACAATGGGAGGGTTTGTCTCAGCCTGGCTGTTCTTGCTGCAGGCAACCTTCCTCTCTGCTGCCCTCCTGTAACCAAATGTGACAACTGTCTCATATTTATCCTTGTCAGCTCTGCTTGGGGACTTCAGTGCTGCTGCCTTAACCAGGTTGCAGTCCTGGCAAGTGATGAGCACGTTAGAGCAGATGAGACGGGAGGTGTCTCCTGCCAAGGAGAGGACCAAAATCAGACTGAGTTAGAATTTTTTCCCCACTAAATAGCAGATTTTGGAAATTCTTTTGGAGGCTAGCCAGGGGTTAAGGGACATGACCTCGGACTGGTAAAGATACAGATGAACTCAAGAGCTTTTAAAACCCATCTGACTGAATTGTGTCTAAAATATCTCAGTTCAGATAGCTTCCCTTAGCTGGAAAACAGTGTTTTATCCAAGGAGTTACCGAGAGGCTTCTGTGAGGACTTCTTGGCTGGCAAGGAAAGAAAGGTCTTCAGTGCTTAAGGCTTGTCTGTGGAAAAAGAAAGAGCCTGAGGTGTGGGAAGGCTCCAGTAAGCTCTGCTCACACCAGAGACAATCTCCTCTGCCAGGACATGACCCTATTAGTATATGGAAATTAGTTTAAAATGGAAAGTAAAACATTTATAAGGCTAAAGAACTGCTTACCTGCCCTGCCCCCTTCCTTTAATTTGTTCCACATATTTATTGTGTGTTCCTTGGTTTTCATGCAGTAGCTTTGACATCTAAAACTGGGTAAGGGACCCTGCTCCCTGCACTAAATTTGGACATGGAGAAAGGGCCCGGACCTCAGCGTTGTGGTGCCCTCTCACACCTGGTCTGGCTTTGGCCTTTGGTAGGTGTAGGTGTCATCCGCAGTGGAGGGGAAACAATAGCTCAGAGAAAAGAATTAGCAAATAGAAAGAAAAAAAAAATCCAAGTTGTTTTTAATTCCTAATGAATCATTTAGATGCAGTTCAACTCTTCTGTGAGCAGGGTATAAAAAAAGGAGCAGAGAATTAGTGGTCCTCCCGCTCCTAGCTTCTGTGTCTGTGTGTTCTGTTCTCTTTCCTTTGTGGTTTTTTTGTGTTTTTTTTCTCTGCTTGTTGATTTATTTAATATAGAAAATAATTCAGCTAGACAGAGGAATGCATGGTTTGTTCTAAAGCGAAAACGTTCTGGGTATTTGTATTCAAGCATCCCAAGATGACAGTAGCAGGGCAAAACCCAATGTTACTCTTGTCTTCACATGCCGCTGATGCTGGTGTTGCCACACCATATAAAACTTCAGATGGGGAGTTCTGCACATAATTAAATGGGGTCACACCAGAGCGGGTTCAGCACAGTAGGCGATATCACTCCTGGTGTCTAGCATGAGATTGATAGGAGGACTTGTTCATGGATGACTGTGTAGTTTGTTGTATAGTTTCTTTTTCTTTGTGAGTGGCCAGATGTAAGCAATGTCTAGGGTACAGATCCTTACAGGAGGAATCTACACTTTCTAGTCCTGAGCTGGCAAATCCAAGGGTTTGAATCAGTGCCAGAGAAATCAAGGAAACAATTTCCTAAAAATTTTTTTAAAAAAAGAAAGCAAAGCAAAGCAAAAGTCCAGTGACATTTAACTTGGAAAATCTCACCGAAGCATTGCAGTGATCAAAGTGTTTCATCTGAGATGATCCAGGGGTGAAGATGGAGCAGGAAGGAATCTTTCATCATCTTGAGGTGACTGGTCTGAAAGTCTGATAACAACCACCTGTGGCCGATCAAACTCATCGCCATGGGGTAGAGACGCAGCTCAGTTCCCAGCGCGGCACCCGTCTCCCCAGCTACAAGGGCACCTCAACCTCTGCAGACTTTCTTGCCCTGTTTGTGTTATCCTTGCCATTTGCACTGGCCCACGGGACAAGAACGTGGCCATGAAAACCAGTAAGAGAGCTGGCCTCCAGGCAGATTGTAGGAAGAATTCCCCAGAGTTGGTAGTTTCAGAGGTCCCTCTCCATCCAACACTCTTTATTATTCGTGTCCTTGAGATTTACCCCAGCCACACTTTTTTTGTGTTTGTCTTTGTAGCTTATTTTGCAATCCTTCCAATTAGCATACGAGTGAATGACATTGTGAATATTAATATGATTTTCATTTATTTCCAGAGACAATAGCCATGCGAATCAGCAGGGCTCCACTAATCTACGCTGAAGATTTCAGAGTTGTTGAAGCTAGTTTAAAAGTCATGGGAACTAGTGGCTGTGGAGTAGCTCATTATACACTCATTACGATTTCATTCTTGAAGATGAGGAGTATTGAATATTTGATTAGACCTCTGTATATAAATAGGGCAAATGTAGCTGAAGAATGTGTGAATTGTAATCTTATGCTAAGAGAAAAAGCCAATAATAAAAGAAAGTCCCAGACAGAGTGTGGACGGAGAGATGGACTTATGTTAGCATAGAGACTTGCTCTTCCCAGCAAAATATGTTGTAAAGTTTATCAGAATGCCTTTCCTGCGTGTGGATCTGTGGTTCATGTTTGACTGCATTGCTTCAGATTACAAAGACATTTTTCCACTTCCTTCTGAGGCTGAAATGCAGAGCCGTGGGAGTTGGTTGGAGGTCAGGGTGGTCTTAATCTCCTTCTACATCTCTCCTTTTCTGCCCTCTTCTGAAGACCTAATTTAGATAGCCACGGCAGACTGTCCCCAGGGCTTAGTGAACGCCAGCACCGTGCAGATCTGCTTGCGGAGCCACGCCGTGATGTTGGAGCACATCACCCTCCGGCCCCATGCTCTCTGCCTTTTCCCCAGCCCTTTCAGCCTCCACAAGCCCCTTTGAGCTGTCACGGGAGGGCAGAAGCAGAAGATGCAGCCAGCTGAGCTTGAGGATATTGCCTTTATTTGCTGCCCTCTTTTCTGGTGTCGTACCTGTGCCCATCGTGGCCTATGCACTGGGCTGCAAAGGGCAGTGGGAGTTGCAGAGAGGGATTCACATGTGTCCTGGGATTTCCCTCCTAAAATTTCATATATAGGCCAAGATCTGTTGGAGGTAAATGAAACATTTCTGAAATGTCTCATTACATTCATGAGGCTCTTGCAAGCAAATGTGAAAACTAGGTAATTTAAGGAATGTGTTTTGTCTCATTGTAATCTGTGTGCACAGACAGAGGGAGACAGACAATAAAATCTCCTTTTCAGTGTTGATCAGGCAGTGGCTCAGAGCTTAAAGCCATAACGAGTTAACTGGCATACCCACATGGGAAGGTGCTGCCCAGTCCATCTCCGTTGCTGAAATACTCGGCTGCCATTGCTGAGCTTCGGAGAGTCCCGTTACCGCAGAATGAAGAACTTTTGGGGCATCTTTAAATTGACCGAGTCTTGTGTTCTTACATGTCTTAATCTCACCAGAAGCATTCTGGATACCTGTTTGGATCGATGCCCTTCAGGAATCTGGGGGAAAACATTCCCACTGCCGGCTCTGCTAAATTAAGCAGAAGAAAATGATTGTGATCTTCTACCTGACTGCCTTTAAAATACTACTCCCACGGACTTCTTGCAGCGATTACCCTGTTAAACCGTATCATTTGTGATTCTCTCTAAGAAAGAACTCCGATGTAAAGACTGAGCCAGGGACTCTGCAGTGTTGGAAGTGCAGAGTACTCCCAGCTTTGGCAGCCTTCAGCACCCTGCCCACCCAAATGACAGCTAGTAAAAAAGCTGGGTAGCTTCCATTTTTGGCTAATAGCTCGTGTTCTTGATGACTTGCTTTTGCAATTCCCTTGGACAGATAGAGCTAGAAAGGTTGCTTTCATTTGTATATATTCGGAGGTCTGGTGACCTGATTCTCATTTGCACTGAGCGAAGAATTCCCTGGCCTCACATTTCTTTCATGAAGGGTAGTGGAAACAAACATTTCCATGAGTGACCATAATGATCTTTTCCTTGCTGTTTTGGCGTCAGTCACTGTATTCCATTCTGATCTAATTTGTGGCATTTCCTCCTCATATTTGTTGTTTTATATTATATATTTAAATATGATGTATCCATAATATAGAAAATATGTTCTATACTTCTGAGCACATTTACACAAAGGCTAATTCTTATGCTGTAATTTGAAAAACATGAATCAAAACCAAAAATTAAAAGGAACAACTGCCTTAAACATATTTAAGGTAATGGCATACTTTCAGGAAAAACAACAGTATATGCATTTTCATACCAAGTCAAATGTACCCTGGAAGAAGATCTGGATATTAATATTCACTTATTTTAAAATCCATGATATATCATAACTTAAACAGAATGAGGTAATCAATCTTTATATGGTTACATAAATAAAACAAACTACTTAATTTGTTTTCAGTTACAAAGACCTGGACTCCTAACAGGAATCAAGTGCATTTGTGAATTTATGTAACAAACATATCACTAGCAACACCAAATTACATCTCAATCAATGTTAAAAGGCATCTGACATTTCCCTTTGATTTATGGATTAACCTTTACAGTTAATACAGTCTAGCATTTATTGTTTTCATCAGTTTGTGGTTTGGTAGCAACCCCAGAGTTCATTGCAAGGAACTGACTAAATTAATAGCTTTTCTCACCATGATCAAACAACTAATGAAAAAGGTCTATTTTGCACAGCTGGTGGATGCTAATATTTAAACAAACAAAACAAACCTTTACGAAGGACAAATGAGTCTTGGGTACTGATTCTGCTCAGTAAAGTTATTTATCTTGGGAAACCAAGGTGCGCCTATTGACTGGGGTTAAACCTGGCTAAAATGTAATGTATTATAACCAAAGTGACATGAAAGCACTCCCAAAGCAGCAGCCAGAGGAATACATTTTATTTCAGGATCAATTTTCAGGCAAAAAATAGAAAGTTTGCATACCTCATTGTCTGACATGTTCTCTCTTTGGCATGGAAAAGATTGGGGAAAAAATTACAGGTAGTTTTGCCAAGTTCTGCTCCCATTAATATTGTTCAGATGCTGAGGGATTACGTATTAGAATGACAAAGCATTAAGCAATTATCTGCATCACTTTGTGGAAATAATTCAAATACAAATGAGCTTCCTTGAACAAAGCATAACACTGCCTTAAATAACCAAGCTAGTCCTCCAAATTACCCTGATTGAGGACTAATTATTTTAAAAAGAAAAACATTATGCAACTTAAACTGATTTTAGTGATGAAAAGTCAGTTAACTGGGGACTTTTCATTTCAAGCATCACTTTACACACATGTAATCAACATAAAATTCCCATTAACTTTTGTATTGCAAGCAAAAAGGGATTAGCACCTGGTTGAGTATAACACAGTCTGGCTCCACATAAGCCATGGAGAAGATATGACAGGCTTGCCCAACTGCCAGATACACTCATCTTCCACTTTGTTATGATCAAAGTTAAACTGAGACTAAGAGCTTTGAGAAAATTGACAGATTTGGTTACATTTGTACAACTCTTTTGAATTTCTCTTATTTTTGTCCTAGATGCCTCATGGTAGCAGTGAAATTTCCACTCTGGCCCATTTGGAGGAAGGAAAAATTCACTAAGGAACGTCACTGTCATCGTATTTTGGCATGTCTGCTTCCTCTCTCTATTAAATATTCATTTTTCTTAAGGTTCACAGAAGTTTTCCGAGCCTTAAAAGTCAGGGTTCATTATAGCTAAGCTTTTGTTTGAATTGCAAACATCTGGCATTGCAAAGAGACAGAAAATCCTATGCTGCATCCTTATAGCTTAGAGTGGCCCCAACAGATGCTACCTTACACCTTCAGCAGTGGCTGCAGGTGGAGGATCTCTGTAATTATAGCGCAGTTTTATCTGTTTTATTCACACTCACAGCTAGTTTTTGCTGTGGCTTAGTCATACATGCAAAGCCCCAGGGACTTCTGAAGGATGGAGGAGGGCAGAGCTCATTAGTAAAAGCTCTTTTCTCACAAGTCACACAGGCAAGTAAAAAAACCCCAAACCAAACCCAAACAACTTTCCCACTTCTGCTGAACTTTTCTTCTGAAAAGGTTGGCCTGTCGAGAAGCCACGATCCATGACAATCCACTTTTTCTCAGCCTCTGCATAACGGATGGCCATGGATCATTACTTCAGGATGGCACCAAGACTAGGTTTGTAGCAAATGCTGAGTAACGAGCTTGTTTTGGCCTGGGAAACTTCTCTGAAGGCAAAATCAAAGCTCTCTTCTTGTTGAGCCTGTATAATTGGGATATTGAATACTAGTCCCCTCTGAATAGGGTTGGGAATAACACAAGAAGAGCCAAGCTGGATTCTCCAGGAGATCTTGTATCCACAGAGCATCCACTATGGCAAAATTATTTTAAGCTCCTGCCTGGGTTCCTTGGACCATTACAGAGATCCTTTGAAGAGAGTGGTTCGATAACTCGTTGCAATACCATCATTGCTTATGCTAAAGACTCCTCTTGAAATTATGGGGATTCTCTGCTCATTTTTGCTGCCAGTAGAAGGGGTTTTGTTTGTGGGCATTTTTGGAAAGAACTGGCTGTAAAACGCTTCTGCTTGCTACAACAGCACAATGTTTGGCGATGCAGGTGGCAGTGTGAGTTAATATGCGACATGAGTTGGAAAGTTTCTTTCATTTAGCTGCAGACATGCTTTACCTCATCTTGAAAATGAGGAACAAGAAGATTAGTTAAAAAAAAGCAACAACATTTCCAAGCCTTGTAACCTGATCTCAATTCTCTTTGTATGTTTTTGTGTTCTTAAAATTCCCACTCCTGGAGTCATGTGAAAGTGGAAGAGCTGGTAGTTTTTATACATTTATGCACTAGTCAGTCCTCTGCAAAACTGATCTGTGGCAACTGGTCAGTGGCAGGATGGATGAAATGTTCAAGTACTAGAGAAGATTAAAGCAGAGGCAGGAAAGGTGACAGCAAATGAAGAGAATGTAGAAGGTCAATAACATAAGGTTGCTGATATAGCATGATTTTAAGAAAATGCTTTGCAAAGGTGAACTCTCTGTACTGCCTTGCAAATGGGGGTGTGAAGACACAGAGACATAAAATTAATTCCCCCAAGGCATTGCCCATGTTTTAGACAAAATAGACCTGAATCTCTGGAGCCAGAAGGGTTTTTTTTCAGGCTATTCCATAGAAAAGGCTGAAATACAGAATCAAGCAAAATGTTTTCTTGGCTGTGGTTTAAAAAAGAAGTATAGAATTTCCTGCTATCTCGAACGAGCGCATTATAATCAGAGTATGGCTAAATCTAATAAAGGAGTCCATGTGCCACCACTAGCAATACTCCTTTTGTAATTGCCTCCAGCTATTGCTACTAGTAGTTCAGACTGCAATTTCCTTGTACCGTATGTCAATATTACTGGATCACAAGCGAGGAAACAGGAAGCCTGATAATCAATTTCAGTAGATATACAGTCATTTAGCTTGTGAATTCGGCAGTTGGAAAAATTTTAAACTTCAGCTCCAGTAATTGCAACCCAGAATTAAGACAGAGATATCAATTTCATATGTGCTGTACACACACCCACATGCCTGTAGAGCCCAGTACACAGAAAACTCACTTGCTAATAGGAATATTCCTTACAGGAATAAATTGCAGTTGGGTTTACAGCTCAGGTATAGTCTTTGCTCTCCAAATTCAGCTTATGCTGTTGGCTTGATATAGATGATTTAGATTCAGGCAGGCTTAGGAGTAAAGAAAAAAGTTCCTATACATTAACATATATTCATTTCTTCTCTGAAATGTATGTCTGGTGTTAAGTAGCAAGCTACAGCTTTATGATGCTGTAGCACAGACCTGCCATAGTTATTCATTTTGTCTTACAAAACATCTGCTAAAAGAAGAACTGAGCCTCCTCTCAAATAAACATCTGGCAAACAAGGAGTGTTTCAGGTGAGAGCGCTTCGTTACAGAATCTCCTCTACCAGAGAGTGTCAGTGGACATACTGGTGGTACCCACACCTAGCTCCGCTGCCTGTCCCCATCATGGGCAAGGACAGTGCATGCACTACACAGCATGTGGGCAGCAAATGTCTCACGATGAGAAGATCCTATACTGTTTTCAACCATGCAAAATGTGCTACCATTTTTCCACCAAGGAACTCAGCCCCAGGCACAGATTAGGCAGTGGTCGCCAAAGATGAGGTGGTCTGTTCCTCACACGTCTTTCCCAGTGGCCCTATGTCCCTTCTGCTGTCACCTGGTGGGAAGGGACATGAGTGAGAGCAGGCTGCTGGGAGCGGGGATTGCCTAGGAGCAGTTCATACAGCTTGTCCCCTCCATCCATTCCTGGGAGAGAAGTCAGGTGAGACCAGGCTAAGGGATGGTCTTTGAGGTATACATGTCCTGGGTGGCAAAGATCGTCCCAGCTGTCCTTATAAAACAACAAGGGACACCATGCCTATGGAAAATATGTGTTTCCCATCCCAGATATGAGGTTCCCTTAAAGGCAAGGGCGATGTTTTCTAGAAAATAGCTCCACCTCTGCCATGTCAAGGTAAGTGTGCATCAGCAGAGGATAGAGATACTTTGACATCAGTCCTTCCTTCGTGTAGCTGAGGTTGGAAGTCAGGCAGGTTCCCTGAGCCATCTGCTGCCCTGGGGGGCTGCTTGCCTTCCCACTGTAGCCAGCCCTGAGTTCAGCTCTTCCCCAGCTGCTCCCCCAAGCACAGGTGAGGACCAGCAGCTGGAAGAAGGACTGAATCGCCCCCCCCTCTTCTCCTGACCCTCCCGTCCTGGTCTGGTGTGGGAGCAGGCTGCTACTGCCTTTGGGTCATTTCTTCTCTGATTGACAAGAAATTTGTCTTCTCTTCTCCCTCCTCAGTAAACCTAGCTGCGTGCTTCCCACCCGGTCTAGGCTTGTCTTGGTTTCATGCACTGGGAAGCAGAAAGAGCCAAGCTTCCTCTTGATGTCAGGATCAGAACCTAAACCGGATTAAAATGTTGCTGCTTGAATTTTAAAATGCTGTTTTCCATGACATGATTATGTGACCAACCTTTGTTTATTATAAATCTAATACCACAAGTTACAGTTCAATGAATTCACATTTTATTTGAAATTTTTGTCTGAAGTAGCCTAAAGCTCTTCAAGAAACAATTGCACAAAACCATATGAGAGCTGCTAATTTATAATCTGCAGCATCACAGCACAACTAGCATTTCATTTGGTTAAAAGGAAATGGTTACTTAAAACAACAAAGCAAACCATGTGTCCATAGTTTATATTAAATGCCCTTGGTATTTATTAGGGATACACAATGTATCATCTCAAAAATATTTATTTTCCTGTAATTTCAACAACAGCAAAACAAAATAGAAAGTAATACAGTGTCATCCCATTGCCAAGATGTAGCAGAGCTTGGGACAGTTTCTTGTTGAAAGAAAATGTGAGATCCCAAGTCTCAAGCCTAAGTATTAGCTTAGTGTAACTTGTTTATTTGAGTGTGTACACCAGCCCCGGATCAGAGGTGCTCTCAAAGAACATACAAATATTTTTGCACCCGGAGTCTCGCCCCTGATGCCAACATCTGGTTCTGCTGCGTTTGGCCCTTGGGCTTTGGGGAACTTCTTCCCTATTTGGATACATTTCCCATTGAATTCAGGAAGTATTTTGTCTGGCTGAAAGACAGAGCCAAAGAAACCTTTGGAAACTAGCTGCTATTTTGTCTTGAGAAGACACCAAGTAACTGCTAGAAGGTATTTAATTTTCTCTGCAGTCCACATGGCCTTTAATCTGATTAATCTCTGGTCTTGGCAACAGAAGATGAAGTTTTGGTCCCTTGAACCCAATGGCAAAACTCCCATTCATTTCATGAGAGTCAGGATTCAACCCATGGAGCCAGTCCCAGATGCTCCAATGCAAAACAATGTTATGGGCTGATTAGTACTGAAATGCCTCCCAGGGCTTGATAATTGCTCATATAGCCCTCAGCCTCGGAAAAGCTTGAGACAGATTAATCACAAAACACAGCTCATTGCACCTGTTATTTTCCACATTCATTTTTATGGGAAGTACTGCTTCTTTTTCCCAGTCTCAGAGAGGCCATGCTGGAAGGAGAGGATGGCAGCAGAGGATGCTGGTTGCAGTCAATACTAGCACAGCGTAACGCCTTAAGGCAAAGAGGAGAAGACAGGGAGCAATTTTGTTGTAGGAATAAATATCTGTGGCATGAAACCTCAAAAAGGATTTTCAGCTAGAGCAGATCTTGCTTGGGACAGATGGCTAATGGTCAGTGGAGCCTTTGGGCTCAAGAGGAAAGTTGATTCTATCCTAATTTTTTTCCCGGACGAAGGAAAACATGACAGTGTTTTACCATTAGCAGCTATGGAAACTGGAGCTTCAAGGGGACAGTTAGATCCACAAACACGGGGCTGTAAGGGCAAGTTCTAGTAATAACAAAAGGTTTTTATGACTGAGGGAAAGAGTAGCATTCCTGTAGCTGTGCAAATTTCAGGAAGCCTAATTTTTTTAATTAGAACCACTGATATGACTATGAAAATTGAACAAACTTACAAGCCTACTAAGTCTTCATCGTGTCTTCAACAAAGACCCAAGAGGGAGCAGCTTTTGTGCAGAACAGTTAGTTTGTGGAGCCGTAGCAAAGAGAAAGCTGCACTGAGCTGCACCATACAGGCTGACAAGTCAAAAAGCATTTCGGTATCTTATTTCCAACCTGCTCAGAGCAAGACAAGAATAGTATGTGCCTAATGTAAACACTGATGGTGGAGACTGGCAGCTCAATTCTGGAGTGCAAAACTTTTTTCTGAAATACTCCAGCAGAACAACAACCCCCAAAAGATGAAAGGCTGTT
Source organism: Haliaeetus albicilla (assembly GCF_947461875.1). Taxonomy (NCBI): domain Eukaryota; kingdom Metazoa; phylum Chordata; class Aves; order Accipitriformes; family Accipitridae; genus Haliaeetus; species Haliaeetus albicilla. The sequence continues at coordinate 19,161,802 of NC_091504.1, read as the reverse complement.
CCTGTTGCTGCACACTGCCAACCCCTGCTATGAAGTGACAATGAACAGAGAGAGAAACACTCATGACAGAAAGTAAGTTGGTTGGGCTTATTGCAACTTCTAGTTTTCTTCTCTGACGGTACTCTGCAAGTGCTATTTTCAGTTTCATAGTTATGGTGAGAAACATGGTGTGTTTTGATTCCTAATTTAGCCTGTTTATCCTGAGAGATTCCAGGATCTTCATTTGAAAGATAAATTCAAACCTTGTTTTTCCTTTGCAGCGCACATTCCATAACAAAAACATTGCATGCCATACTTCATTACAGGGTTTGGAAGACCTTCATGACCATAAATTTAGGAACTTGTGGAACACAATGGACTTCAGGATGGAAACAAGCCAGTTGGCCTATCTGGTCAGGTCCATCCCTTCTGTTTGAATTAACAGCTGGATTTCACAGTGGGAGAAATCCGGCAGTTCTTTCTCAGGCAAAATTCTCACAGTTGGATTTGCCTCCAACCGTTGTAGCTAGGGTGGGAGGGAGCACAACTTACTTTGTTATTTTATGTTAGCTCTCTGGGTAAAAAAATTCCAGTGCAAGTTCCATAGGACTTGGACCTACCCTGTTCTTTAATTTAATGACCCTAAGTGCAATAAGAAAGACATTCCCAGTAGAACAGAGACAGAGGGTATGTACTAGGTTCTTTGTGCATTGCAGTGCATATGGTGCCCATATTCTGGAGAAAGCAATTAGAAGCTGGATGCTGAGGCGAAATAAAGAGGCAGGACCATTTGTTGCTCTGAGAATGCTATCTAGGACATGAGTTACTGGCACAGTTGGGCAGACTGTGTGAGTAGAAACGTTGGGTAAAATATCAAAGTTCAGTTTCACATGTGCTATTTCAATTAAAAAGTAATTGTACCAAAGTTAATGGAATTGCAAGGATTTACACCCGCACGGCAGGGAGGACAATGCACCCCAGAGAAGACAGAGAGGAGAGAGGCCAGCTGCAGTGAGTAGAGCAGGATTTCCATGTCTTTGGTTTGGGATCTGAAGTGCAGATTACAGGCAGGGATTTGTGTTACGCTGTCAGAGGCAAAGGCTAAAGCCCTGTTTTCTTAGGGGCATGCGGGCTAGGTTCCCTCTTTTGCCTCAGCTTGTGTGTGGTGGGACACTGGGGAGATGCTGCCCAGGATTTACAGTACAGAGACTTGATACGCAACCCCAAGGGCCCTTGCACTTTACCGTTCACAGAGTCCCAACCAGTTCTGTACCACAGGAAGAGGTGTAGCAGAAATTTTTCCCCCAAGGCTTGTCCCATCAAACCCCTTCCCCTCTCAGGGTGTCCACTCTATGGGTAGAAAGTGGAAAGGACACACAAGATTTGGACCTGAACAGGCAATTGCTACCCAAAAGAAAAACCCTCTGCCAGAAAATTGTGCAAAAATCTCAATTCAGCTTTGAGGGAGCATGCAGATCGCTCTGCAAGGTAGCTGAGAACCAACCTGCTGTGCGGCTGAGGAAGGTTGTGGCAGCCCAAGCAACGAGATGGAGGACAACAAAGCAAAGGCATGGGGAGAGCCAGCTCTCCAGGGTGGTTTGACCTTCAAATGCTCCTTGAACACAGCTTCTGTTTATACGGGGAGTTAATGGGTCTCAACTAATAAGATCTATCTGATTGGCAGAAAAATAGGGGAACTTGGCTTTACTGACAAAGAAAAGGTTTGTTTTCAGCTAGCCTAGTTTGCATTAACACTCCCATAATGAGGAGGATGTTCTGCTGAGGGACAGGTTCCCGTAGATGCGGTCAACCACTGGCCTGCATTGGGTGTTATCTGGCCTCTCTTCACTCATGGTGGGAAAACAAAGTGCTGCATCCTTGCCCAAGTACTTTGAATTTCATTCCGAGGCAGAGCATCATCTTGCTGTGCAAAAACCACTTCTGTGACACCAATGAGAAAAGCCTAAGAAATCAAATCATTAGAAGTCAAATTGCTGCAGAATAACCTGGCGTGGCTCCATCGAAATCTTTGTTTTATCATGGGAAGCCTTCCTTTAAAAGGATAAGTAAACAAAACACCCCAGGGTCCCTCAGTGAGGCCGAGTCTAGCTTCTCCCCAGAAAGAAACCTTTCATCTTTCCTTTGCAAAGGTATTTATGATCCCAAAAGGAGAGGACAAAAGGCTTGTTCTCCCCCCGCCTTGCCCACCAGCCCGGCAGGGAGGAGCTGCTCTCCCGCGTCTGCCTCCTGCCTCATCCCGGGCTTGGGACAGGCAGAGTCAACCCCCCAAGGGAAGCACCTCTTTTGGGGGTAGGAAATGCACGACTCATTCTGGGTCTCTCTTTGCAGTCAGGAAGACCCCTCGGGATGAGGAATTGAGCCGAACACCAATACCTTTGCTCATTTTGGCTGCTGCGCACAGCCAAACCAGCCCGGTGATGGCCTTGGTGGGGTGCAGAGCCCTGCCCTGCCCTGCTCAGCCCTGGCTTCAGCTCAGCTTTTAACCCGTGTACCAAACCAGCTACAGCTGCAGAATATTCACTTGCTTCAACACAGAGCAAAGAGGGATGTTCCTGTGAGATTTTCTTTTTTCTTTCATTATGGCTTTATGTAAGTGGCTGACAGGCTGTGATGGAGCCGAAGAAATAGCTCTAGACTCAGAGTGCAGGGATAAAAAGAAAAAAAACTAGACTTCATCCCCCCTTCCCTGAGAAAAGGTAATTTACGTAAATTTATCCACGACCAGCATACGGCAATAGCTCACAACTTTGTTAATGGAAACCTGGTGATCCATAACACTTGTGTGGGAGACATTTGCTCGGGGGTAATACAATATTAATGTTAATATCAATGATCGATCAGAGGATTTGCAAGAAAGGCATAAAGTATTTAATTATAATTACATTGGGAATGGCTTTGTAATGGCTACGACATTTGAATAAGGTCACGTCTAGCCCTCACCCCTGTTATGTTGTTCTATATTAAATGCCATTCACTTTAAGTGCTGGAAACCTTTCTGGAGTCGTCAGAATATAATATACTGGGTAAATTGAAATATGTCCCTTCATTTTTTGAAATATGATTGATATCCTTTGCAAAACAAATGTTAACACCTATTTGTACACAAATTTCTTTGATTATATGTTAGGGAAACTCAAGTATGACTGTCTCTCCTAGCAGGCACTTTACTGTGAGCAAAGGACATGGCTATTTGTGAATATTAATTCATCTTACTGAAAATGGTTTTGGATCTCTGCTGTAAATCCACCTGGGTGTATTTCTGCCTTTCCTAACACATTTATCCTATATTGCTTAGTAGCCATAACTGTATCTCCATTAGCCTCAGCAGCCCACTGTGTTCACCTGGGTAAGGTGTATGCTTAGTAGGAACTTTCGCTGTCATTGAGTTACCTTTTGCTAACAGCATTAACAAAGAACACATAGTAAGAATCATATCTGCACATTTCACAGCAAAAAATATATATTTCAAATATACTGCAGATGTGTACTATCAGCCTAACAGCAGCATTGCCATGTTTAAAACAATCAAGAAAAAATCTGCATATAAAGCATGAATATATAAATGTAGGGAGGATCCTAGAGGTGCACACATACCAACCCACATGTGAGTGCATGCATACATTGAAGTACTAAATGAGGACATGCTCTTCCCACATCTATTTACTACTGAACATAAATACTAAAGGAGCAAATCCTTGTCCCTCTTCAAATGAGAATCCACCTGCCCAGTGACCCCAGAGGTTTTCTTCTTTTTCTAACATCAATGTAAACAGCAGATCAATCAGGTCTAATGAGTCAAATTTTGCTTTCAGATAATTGCCCAGCATAACCATTGATTCACAGAGAATGGAAAGCTCCCATTTGAAGGTAAAATTTGGTCACAAGAAATCATCCCTTCAAAGTTTGGAAGACATGCAGTGATGTAACTGACATGATTTTCCATTTTGTCTATTTTGAAGAAGAAGCAAAGACTTTTGCATGCTATGGAAATGCCTGAAGATAGCAAGTTTTATAGTTTTCCAAAAAATGAGCATTTATTACCAATCAGTGTGAAATACCACTGATGGTAAATTTTAAGTATATGGCAGGAGTTTCAGCATCATGACAACATACATCATGCATTTTTACAACATATAAGTGCAGTGATATTGCTCCCTTTCTCAATAACAATATATAAGAATATATAGTATAAATGTACAGTATATATTAGACACAATGTAAAATAACTTAGTGAAATGTCAAAGCTTCTGCATAAAAATTCAAGTCATGCCTGAGCATACCTCTAGCACAATTTTGCTTAATCTTATCTCATATACCTTCATTTACCTTTAGTTCATGTTGCAAAGATAATTTTACCTCTCTGTATATAATTGCTTAAAACTGCCAGAATCCTTGTCTTTTTTTCTATTATCTGCAGTAGGTGAAGATTGTAGTAGCCAAGCCAAAACCAAGATTTTGTGGAGTCTTTACTAATGCTGCCCAAGGTACTGGGAAGCAATTCATTGTGAACAAGTTGTATAAAAGCAAGTTCTTAAATGCTCATTACAGTTCATCATTGTCCATCAGGTTCTGTTCTGAAATACCTGACCGCATGTAAATGGTAAAGAAACGGCTTTCTTTAGAAATGGAGCTCATGATCTAACATTGCTATCTGTAAATTATAAATCTCACCAGCTTTGCTGAAATCGTATCAAGTACTACTTTGGTAATTGCTTCCAAGAAGGATCAATAAAAATCTATTTAATAGGAATATACAACTTGTCTCAAAGCAGGTAGGTAGAATTTTGGCTTTGGTCAACACTGGATACAGCTTCTTGCAAAGCTGGGTGTCCCTTCACACTTGCTAAATGAAATATATTCAAGGACTTTCCTGCAGCATCTCAGGAAGCTTTCTGATAGTACAAGGGGAGAGGGTTATTTTTTTTAAACCAAGGCATTAAGAGGCCCTGTGCCTCTGTCACATTACCCATCAAAGTCAATCAGAGTTCAACAGCCTTGCGATTAGCTTTCTTGGAATTATTTTGAATACAACTTCACTACACCAGTTTAAACAACTCTGCCCTGAATATCAACAAAAATATACTTTAAAAAACATTAATAACTACATTTTCTAATTAATGATGAATTAAAGCTGCACAACAGCTTGAAACGTGATGTTAAAATAAAAAATAAGGGAAGACAGAGTGATTTTCTGTGATTCCTTTTAAGAAAACTAAGCCCCCCCCCCGCTTCCCTTACATTCTCAGCCAGTGTAAGTCAACAGAATTACACTGTTTTAGATCAGCTTAAGTTCTGACCTATATACTTCAGTGGAATTAATCCTAATTTCCACCAGTGTAAGTGGAATCAAATTCACTTTGTCTTTAATAAAGCAACGGGTGATAAGCAAGTCTCTTTTCTGTCAGATTCTGCTTGAGAAAGGAAATTTTTTTGTGGTGTTAAATGATGTCCACGACAGTTAAGAAAACAAAGCTAGAATTTCATGAATTTCAGCGTAGTGAAAACCGATATTGGTAACTGTTATTTATGCTTTAATCTTAGCGAAGTTCTTTGGGTACAGACAGAGTATCAGCTCGTGAATCGGTAACCCTTTCTGAGTACTGCTCAGGAAGCAAACGAGGAGGCAGGCGCCTGAATTTCAGTGACATGAAGCTGCTGAATACACTGCAGCTCAGATTTTGTTACCACGAATAAATAACATCACATTGTCCAGAACTGGAGATTAATTTGCTGGGCCTCCAGGAGATGATATTTATTTTCTTGCCTATTATATTGAGATCTCACGACAGGCAAAGGGTCAGGGGCTGAAAGGATGTAATCGATGCTGAATTTAATTTCAGAATCCGATTTTGCTAAGGAGGAATTGCTTAGGCTTTGCCTGTTGGTCACGCTGTTTGGAGCAAACCCACGAGGCTCCAGTAGTCTTGGGCCCGATTCAGTTCTTCCGTGTTTACTTTCAGAAGAAGAAATGTTGTTTAAAGCAGAGTCCACAGAAGACATATCGGGGGATGAAGGACTTTTCCCTCTGCTTGGTCTCTGCTCCTTATGTTCCCTTTTCACATTCCTCCTCCTCCGTCTTCGCCTGTAATTCCCGTTTTCAAAGAGATCCAGCATGGATTCGCATCCCGTTGCAAAGCTCCAATAGTTTCCTTTCCCCTTCTCATTCCCTTCTGTTCTGGGAACCTGTATTTATTTAAAGGCAGTTCAGTATTTGTATGTGTTACAGATGCTGCTGCTTAACATCTGCATTCATTTACATTCAAGAATGGTGTAAACACATATGACAAGACTTTTAAGCCTATTCTCTTTCATTATACCAATAGGATGTAAACTCCATCCTCTTCAATTTGTTATCTATTAGCACGCATCAGACAAGCATATACTCTGTATCTCTATAACTGACGACTCGAGAGATTTTAAGTGATTCGCAGTTCAGCTGTTTGTTTCCCTTCTTTCTCAGTGATGAGATTATTCCTGCATATATTTTTTTTAGCCACGCACAGTGTGTATGTAAATATACAGTTAATGATCTTACCTTTACAAAACAACTGTTAAGCGATAAGTTATGTCGGATGGAGTTCTGCCAGGCTCTTTGATTTGATCTGTAGTAAGGAAATTTCTTCATTATAAAGTCATAAATGCCAGAGAGGGTGACTTTATTTGAAGGACTTTGCTGGATGGCCATTGCAATTAAGGCAATGTAGCTGAAAAAAGGAAAACTTGCTGTTACACCATCGCCTAACACACTCAGGTTTTGGGACCACATGGGTGTATCTGTGCCTATATCCTGCTTCCAAAAGTTCTCCCAGTGGATCTGCGCCCTGACCCGAGACATCCCAGGGATAAGTCCCGAGCGGGGTTGCTGCCTCTCCAACCCGAGCCCCCGGGGTGATACTCAGCCGTTACTTCCAGGCAATTGAGTCCCCACCGGGCTGTTTGCCCCGGCGCTCAGCACAGAGAGCTTAGATACAGGAGGATGGCAGAAAGATCACCCACCTCTCAAACCCCATCAGAAAAGTTTTCCTGAGCTGGAAGGCTGCAGTGAGACAGACCAGGCTCAGAGACACCGTCACTGGAGACCTTGCCTGCTCGTGGCAAGGACCTTAGGTGCCCCCGAGAACATTTACACCGCGCATCTTCCCACCACACCGGGGATTATCGGCATCCGTTTCACCCATTGGCGTGTCGCGCGTTTAATTCCCCTTCTCCCTGGGCTCCTGGAGGTCGGAGGAGACCATCTGAGGTCTGGTGGCTCAACGGCATGCCAGAGTCGCTGTGACCCCGCACAGGAGAAAACAAATCATGAACACTTCGAACAGGGAGAAGGGGGGAAATCTGCCTGCTGCGGTGCCTGCGCCGGGGCCAGACCCACCGCCCACACCTGGGGAAAGGTCCCACACTCCCCCAGGAGCTGTGATCCCACCATCCCAGAGCTCAGAAACCTCCCCGGAGATGGGGAGACTTGGAAAAACTTCATCTTACCTGTACGCCGGTCGGGTGAATTTTTTCTCTTCGTCAGAACTACAGGTAGGATAATCATCCCCATCATAATTAAAGCAGTTATAGGGGTACTGCGTGTTGTCAAACATCGTCCTGCTCCTTGCTCAGCTCCTGTGGAGTGAGAGAGATGGAGTGATGTTTCTCAGAGCTTGGACTCCCTCCTCCCTTCTTCCCTCCCCTCTGCCTGTCTCGTTGCCTCTCTCCCCCCTCCTCACGCTCCCTCTCCTCCGTGCACACATACTCTCCGTGATGGGGTGGGGATTGTTTTTGCAATTCTCGCGTCCCAGACAGCCTGTCTGTTAGGATATTTTTTTTTTTTTTTGGGGGGGGGGGGGATGTTATTGTTGTTATTGCTGTTGCCTCCAATGGGGTGGCAGAGCCAGGCGGCTGGTGACTGATGGAGCTGGTGAATTGGGGGTGAACCTTTGAACCGGGGTGTGCACCGCCAGTAGCTCCGCTCGGCTCGCTGGGTGGTCTGGGCTGGAGAGGGGCCAGCGCTCCCCCCCCCGTCACATCCACAACGTGACAAAAGCAAACAGCATGATGTTAATAAATCATGCTTCAAGGTCTCTACTTGGAAATTAAACTTTGAGAACAGAGTGCAGCTCCCCCCCTCCAGCCCCCGAGTCCTCCCCCTTTGTATTTTTCTCTCCCCAGCGAAGCAGGGTGGCTTTCTTATTTATTTATTTTTAGAAACCCGACGTTCAATAAACAGACGTTCCAGGCGGTAATGCACGCTTGTCCTGATCTGCAATCTATAATACAGTATAATAGACATAAATTATATTTCCATGACTAAAGGAAAATGTGTATGTTCAAAGAAAGTAGAACAGAGGGATATGAGGGACTACTGTCAAGCAGGAAAGTAAAAGGAAAATAGCTGTAGGCAGGAGAGCTGCCTGTGTGGGCTTTGATCTGAAGGATGAATTAGACTAATAGCCCTGTGTGTTGGCATCCAATACTGTAACAATTTAATGGTTTTTCAATGCTTTGGAGTGTTTTCCAACAAGTGATGTAAACCAAAGGCATCACGCACCATTTCAGGGGGGACTAAAAAGGTGTATGGCACATGATAATTAAATTATTTGAAGACAGCTCTGTCCCAGGAACTAGCCCCAGGAGGAAATGGGTATTGGAAAAGAGAAAGCAAATTGGTGTGCAGAGAGTTACCTGGATGGAAATATAAAAGCAGAACCACTAGCAATGCAACTTTTGTTTTCTATAGCATCTTTCATACAAAGTATGTCCCCAAACCCCTTTTGGAGTTAAAGGATACAATTAGGGGAAAATTCATCTGAGTGATACAGAGCCCTTGAAAGCGATGCTTAAGTGGCTCCTCCAGTTTTGATATAGATGGACATAAGAAAGCTTTTTCTGTGGAATATAACAATACATTATAGCAGGAGTAGGGGGAAATACGTGGCATGAAAAAATAGACACAAGAGGTGTTTTCTTAGGAATATGAAGCCAGAGCAGGTACCCAAAATAAAAAATTATCTCCACTCTAAAATACATCAATAGGCATGTGCATGAGGCATCCACTGCAGAGGAGGTCTTAATACAAAGGGTCAGCTACTGCTGCCTAAGGCATTAGCAGGGCTTTAATATTGAGTAAGATAGAGCAGATTCAGTGGTGGAGAACGAAATATATAATGTCTGATCTTCATTCATACTCTGTCCAGCTGGACTAGAAGGTTTAAAGCAAAGAAGAAGCTGGGCCACAGACTTGGAAAGATTTTCCCTCACTAAAACCCGTGAATCTTGAGCCACAAGTAAATGCCTACTTTGATTTTTAGCAGCGGCTCTTCTCTTTGGAGGTATTTTATCTCACTGAAATTCCAGTTATTCAAACAGTCTTGCTTCTGATCTATAAAAATTTTTAAAAAGCAGAATTGGGTTGGTGGACTCTGATTTTACAGAACCTGTTAGCGCTCTTTTTTTCAGTTCTTCATATTCTATTTATGAAAATTGCCTTGCTAAGAAAGTCGGACAATACACTTTGACCAAAATCCTCACATATTTACTGGCAGTATATAATAGCTAAAGTTTTATCTAACAGGAATTAGAGCAAATAATTGTAGTGTCATACGTTTAGTAATGCTATTTACCTCAATTCCTGTATTTTCTTGCTGTGGTGAGTGTAATCAGCTCGCCCATGTCTAGCACATCTATAACATGCATTACAGCTGGTGGTTAGGTCTACTCTCTATGCAAGAGCTCATGGCCGCTGTATTCCTCACCCATTTCAGTGGAAAATAACACTTAGATTAAATTTCCATCTCAGCAGATGGTTTGTCAGCCTAAATTCAGCAAATGGAGGTGGGTCATAACAACCAGTGCTGATGTCCTTGAGCAGCATCTCAGGGTGAGTGGGACCATGGGTGGGTGCAGGGGCAGCTTGGCAAGATACATGGGAAACTCCCACCATTGCCATTTGTGTAACACATAATCTGTGGATAAATATTATTATTTCCTGATAGCCAGCAGTGGGCTGGAGGATTTAGTTTCTGCCTCTGTAAATATCACTAAATTCACCTGCTGAAAATTCATATAGACCATGAGAAGAATGCAGACCATTTTTGAATTCTAGATGATCAGAAACAAATTATATATTACCTCTCATAAACTTGCTTCTGAAATCCAGATATGCAAAACAGGCTGAGTATTTCTCAAGGTATATTTTTAAAGCCTGCATACTGATATTTTATCCCCAAGTGAATGTTTATGGTCCAGTTATAACCCTTGAAAATAATATTCATAAAGAAATGCTAATACCCTCTTATATGTACCGTGGTGGGGCTAGCAGGTGCCATGCTTATGGTGGCAAAACATGTTGTACAATAGCTTTTCCCTAGCATCTGTGCAGCCATTATAGTTTAACTAGAGCAACTATAACTCATCCCTGTCATTATCATAAAAGCATAATTTTGCCAGGCTAGTGTTTTCTTACGTTGTATATTTTCAGAAGACAAAGTTGTAAACCATTTGATTTGAGATTGTAAATAGGCAATAAAAATGTTGCGAAAGATTTGCCTATTTTTTTAACATTGATATTAAAAAGTTATTTGCAATTTTTGTAATTATGACACAGATTTTGAAAACTGTACATGAAATTCAGACTGGTCATAAATCCAAACAGGGATGAATTACAGGTCATTATAGCTCCTTGGAATAACAGTGGATACCTCAGTGTGTAGGACTGCACGCTGATAACCCGGTCCTCTTACTGGTGTAGACTGGAGTTTCCCAGCAGCACAGCTTCTCCTGCTCTCTCTCACTGACTTGGGAGCCAGACCTGGTTGCAGTTTAGGACTTTATCCCAAACCTTTTACATTTATCATAGAATCGCAGAATTATTTGGGTCAGAGGGGACCTTTTAAAGACCATCTAGTCTAACCCCAACCCCCCTGCCATGGGCAGGGACACCTTTCACTAGATCAGGTTGCCCACAACCCCATCCAACCTTACCTTGAACATTTCCAGGGACGGGACATCCACAACTTCTCTGGGAAACCTGTTCCAGCGCCTCGCCACCCTCATAGTAAAGGTTTTCTTCTTTATATTCAATCTAAATCTACCCTCTTTTGGTTTAAATCAGTGGAAACAAGTGGTGGCCTTCAGCAGGCTTTGGATCACTCAACGGTAGTCTGTATCACCAGTAAACTGCTTTCTTTTTAGTACAAGATCCATAGCTCCAGCAAACAAAGAAGAGGATGGGGAAGTGAAGGTGGTGGTACTTACTTTCCCAGTTGCTTTGATATGGGATAAGGAGGAGAGTTCCCCAGACTTGGCTGGGAATTTGGCTGCAATGGCACCTGATTGAATTGCTTTCCCTTGTGCTTCTCTTTTGTGTTCATACGTAGAACTTCATGGAAATACAATTTGCACCAGAATTTGTGGTTTTCTGCTGGAGCTCAGTGAGAATTGTTTATATTTCCTAGCTAGGGGATTATTTGGAGAAGCATTCTTCATCTGCATGCCTTCTTGCTGCAGCAGTGTAAAACTCACGCATAAAACACAGCGCGAGTTTCTACTGAAACAGGAATGTGGATAAGAAACCTTCAATAACAATTCATCACATTAGAGGCGGTAAATAAGAGAGCAAGTACATAAACGAGCTCAGACATATTATCCCTGCCCTAGCTAGATATGGAGATTCACAAGGCATATGTGAAAATCCATTTCTGGGGATGCTCAGTGTGTTTAGTAGTGAAAAACAGGAAAAGAAGGGTTTTCAGGGTGAAAAGCCATTTCTCCTACCTGGGTTGTGACTATTGGTCAAAAAATCCCCCCCCCCCCCCGAAATTCCAGCTGGCCAAGCTGAGGGCTTTGCACAGCTCTGTGAGCACATTGTCACCAGGATAGACTGTATTTCCCTTTGGGCCAGGGAGGAGTTTAGACGGTACTTTCTTATCTGCTTGGCGTGCAGATGTGGTACCCCACTCCATCACTCTCCAATGCAATGGACTGTTCTTTTTTCTAACATTATCTACCTTTCCCAGAGAATAGCAAATCCTTTTCTAGTGAGCAGCTCTCAAACAAGTGAAGTGACAACCACTGAGTGGGCAAGAAGCCAGGAGCTGTGGAGAAAACCTGCAGGTCTGGGAGACCACCTCCTGAGAGCGCTGGGTTTCCTTCTGGAGCCGCTCACACTGACGTTCGAGGGTTGACTGCGAGTAATATCGCACAAATTAGCACTCCAATATATTATTTCTCCTTTGCTCCCTTGAGGTCATGGCTTCAAAGACAGTGGAGGGAGAACATGGACAGGTCTCTAGCTTTTAGCCATTTATTAAGTGAAATTCTTGAATTTGTTTTTACTCATTTTCTACTTAAAACCAACAGTGATGGAAAGAGATTTTAAAAGCTTTACAAATATATATATAAACAATTCAGTTTAGGTTGGACAGAATGGTTTGGGTTCACCTAAAAAGATTTTCAAAATTTTACATTCTGTCCTTGGTTTGCCCAGCACCTTTCTGCAGGAGGGATGCTGGCGGTTAAAAGGACACATCCCCATTTCTTTATTTGATACGAATACATGAAGCAGATGTTCAGAGTTTGCTTGCTTGTGATTTGGTATTCTTCTCCTTCTCAGTGGTACAAAATTACATCCTTCTCTTTCACTTCTCAGATAGATGGGATAAAACACAGTAGGGATATGCAAGGTTCACAGGAGACCTGTCCTTCATGTTGGTGGGATTGTTCCTCCCCAAGCCATGAAAGTCTCTGGAATCACTGATCCATGAGGCTTTTGGAGACAAGTAGGAAGAGCTGGAGGGTTTGAAGAGGAGATAAATTGAGAGGTGATGCCTATTCTTTGCCACATAGTGCACCTCTTGGTCTGGTACAACAATCATGCCTTGATTCAGTCTACACTTGTTTACCAAAAACGGACATTATCTTGGCAGCTGCCATACCTCATCCATCTTTGGTCATTTCTCATTTTAGCTGTGCACAAAATCATTTGGCTATAGGCCTCACTTCATACATTGTTTGAATTCTGCGCCAGACACAGCTAATAACTCGGGCCAGGAAACTTGTTCCAGATGTTAATTAACTCCCTCTGCATTAACTGGAATCACACAATTAAGGCCTGATTATTTATAAAACCATTTTGTCGAGAGAATTAGGAGAATGAACACAAACATCCTGGCTCACACTTTCACACAAATGTCCATGTGCTGTTAAACTGTGGAAATTGGCACAAGTTGTCCCACACATTTATTTTCAGCCATCATAATTATTCCAGAGGAGAAAGGACAACAGTCAGCCAGGCGTGGAGGAGCAACGCTGAAGCAAAGAAGCTAATTCCCAGCTGAGCTAAGGTCTACTGTTGTGGCACCAACAGGCATCAGAGATGCTTATCAAATATCCCATAGGCAAAGCGGCTCTCCTACTGCCGTAAAGCTAAATGACAGAGCAGCCTCATTTTACCCAGTCATAAATTGCAATATTTACAAGTTGGTAGCTACTCAGGGGCTGGAGGGCCTGCCCAGTGTCTATGGTGCTTTGTCTACTCTCTACCACACGTTCCTTGGTTTAAGGGATTTTTGGGATGTCACACAAACACTTGACGGATCCACGACACAGCACATTCAAACCAGTTCAAACATGTCTCTCCCATCTGCCTTGCACACAGCTCAGAGACAGCGAATCAGGGACTTTTTATTATCTGATATCGCAAAATGGACAAATACAAGGCAAGCAAATACAAGGTGCAAGCAAGCTGGCTGGACGCACGTGGTCCCGTAATTGCAAAGGTAACTGCCCCGTGGTGATGCAGGTCACCAACTTCTTGATGGATGAGGAGGTGGGCTCTGAGCTGCTGGAGCACATGCACAGCTCGTCTACATGTTGTCTGTGTCTCCAATCACCAGAGATGGTCACTGTGAAAAGCTGTGACCCTCCAAGGACTGTTTGAATCAAGTCTGAATCAAGGGGCCATTTGAATCAAGAATCCCCTCACTCCTGAATCCTCCCTGTCCTGGTTTCAGCTGGGATAGAGTTAATTTTCTTCCTAGTAGCTGGTATAGTGTTATGTTTTGGATTTAGTATGAGAATAATGTCGATAACACACTGATGTTTTCAGTTGTTGCTAAGTTGTGTTTATACTAAGTCAAGGATTTTCAGCTTCTCATGCCCAGCCAGCGAGAAGGCTGGAGGGGCACAAGAAGATGGGAGGGGACACAGCCAGGGCAGCTGACCCAAACTGGCCAACGGGGTATTCCATACCATGTGATGTCATGCCCAGTATATAAACTGGGACAGTTGGCTGGGGGAGTAGATTGCTGCTCGGGAACTGACTGGCCATCAGTTGGCAAGTGGTAAGCAATTGCACTGTGCATCCCTTGTTTTGTATATTCCAATCCTTTTATTATTATTATTGTCATTTTATTATTGTTATTATTATCATTACTATTTTTTTCCTTTCTGTTCTATTAAACCGTTCTTATCTCAACCCACGAGTTTTACTTTTTTTCCCAATTCTCTCCCCCATCCCACTGGTTGGGGGAAGTGAGTGAGCGGCTGCGTGGTGCTTAGTTGCTGGCTGGGGTTAAACCACAACGCTCCCTTGGACAAGCCTGAGAAGTTTAGTGGTGTGTATTGAGCTGGGACCCACACCTGTAGGGCACAGGCAGGCTGAGCAGCTGGTGGTCACTTACTGCCTCTTTGTGCACCCTGTTGGCACCTTTAGCATTACAAATCCTGCACCCTGGGGAAGAGAAGAGATAGGGAGAGGCAGCAGTGTTGTGTTTTGCTGATTCTATTTTCATTTGAAAGTAGTAATTCATTCCAGTTCACTTACTCATAACTCTCACCCACGCAGAAGTTTTCTGGGAGCTGCATGAACAATTCCAAAACAACGCAGATCAAGCTGGCAGGACAAAAGTAACTGGAAACTGGCCCCTAAGCAAGTGCTGTTACTGAAGAAAGGGATGGTAGGCAGTGACTCCTCCTTTGTTCGTAACTGATCTGCAGGATTACCTCTCTCCAGGTTCTCCATCTACCAGTTTCCCTTCAGGCATAATCCTTTCTAATTTCTCAATAAGGTTGTGGTGGGTTGACCCTGGCTGGATGCCAGGTGCCCACCAAAGCTACTCTATCACTCCCACCCAGCTGCACATGGGAGGGAAAATATAATGAAAGGATTGTGGGTCGAGATAAGGACAGGGAGAGATCACTTGCCAATTACTGTCACAGGCAAAACAGACTCGACTTCAGGAAAATTAATTTATTACGAATCAAAATTGGAGTAGGATAATGAGAAATAAAACCAAATCTTAAAACACCTTCCCTCCACCCTTCCCTTCTTCCTGGCCTTGACTTCACTCCTGATTTCCTCTACCTCCTCCCCCCAGCAGCGCAGGGGGACGGGGAATGGGGGTTGGGGTCAGTTCATCACACGTTGTCTCTGCCGCTCCTTCCTCCTCAGGAGAAGGACTCCTCACACTCTTCCCCTGCTCCAGCGTGGGTCCCTTCCACAGGCCACAGTTCTTCACAAACTGCTCCACTGTGGATCCTTCCCCTGGGCTGCAGTCCTTCAGGCACAGACTGCTCCAGTGTGGGTCCCTCGCGGGGTCACCAGTCCTGCCAGAAAACCTGCTCCAGCGTGGGCTCCTCTCTCCAGGGGTCCACAGGTCCTGCCAGGAGCCTGCTCCAGCGTGGGCTTCCCACGGGGTCACAGTCTCCTTCGGGCACCCATCTGCTCTACTGCGGACCTCCGTGGGCTGCAGGGGGACAGCCTGCCTCACCATGGTCTTCACCACGGGCTGCAGGGGAATCTGCTCTGGCGTCTGGAGCATCTCCTCCTCCTCCTCCTTTTGCACTGACCTGGGAGTCTGCAGGACTGTTTATCTCGCATATTCTCACTCATCTCTTCTCCAGCTGCAATTGTGCAGGTTTTTTTCCCCTTCTTAAATATGTTATTCCAGAGGCATTATCACCACTGTCACTGATGAGCTCAGCCTTGGCCAGCAGCAGGTCTGTCTTGTAGCCAGCTGACATTGGCTCTGTTGGACATGGGGAAGCTTCCAGCAGCTTCTCTCAGAAGCCACCCCTGTAGCCCCCCCACTACCAAACCCTTGCCATGCAAACCCAATACAAAGGCGCAATTTGTGGCTGCATAAACATCCTAGGATATTCCAGTTTTCCATAATACCCATCTTTAAGATAGGATCACACTTTGAAAGATGTTTCCCACCTCTTAGTTACCAAGTGGTAATAATATTTCCCCATTATGATTTCTTTTTTATATAACCCACTCCTCCTAACTGATAGATCTGATTTGATGTATTTCTCCCCATAAGTAAGTTCAATTGTCAAGGTTTTTCTTCATTCTGAAAAAATTGCATGTTTTGATAGTACCAGTTAAACTACTCGACTTCATTCCAGGATAAACACTTGATGGTTAATGAGTCAGGGACATCTGATTACATCTTCCTCAATGCCAGACATAAGCCTTCTTCTCTTCCTCTGAATTAGAATAATCATTCACAGTTCATAATTTATCATCCTTCAAGTATTTGTCTATCTATCACATGAAAGCAACTCTCAGCAGAGAGCCGTCAGCTAACATTGTATTTTGAGGTTTTTGCTGATAGCTCCTTAAAGAGGTGTAAGCTCCCTTCTTGCTTTTCCATCCTTTTCATCTTATGAGAGGCTTTCCAATGCACACAGCAGAGTCTAAAAAGAAATAAGCTTTGATCTCTGCCACCTGAAGTGTATTCTCACCATTAGTAGTTTCAGGTGAAAATATTTGTAGTGTAATGCTAGTCCTGGGTTCTGCTGTCTTTAGGAAGGTTGGGAGCTTTGCTGTGTGTCTATTTGTGAAGTCATATTTTATGTTTGAACTCGGTTAGTGTGATAAAAAGAATATATATATATATAAATATAAACCAGTTTTGTTTCTGTTTCTTCTCATTAAGTTTTGACCTTAGTTTACTTTTCTTCATCAGTATTTCAGTTTGATCAGTTTGAAATGTCTTTGGGATTTAAAAGTGTTTGAAGCCAACTTGTAGCGCTAAAAGTTTCTCACTTGCCTTATGCTCAGTGTATAACTGCCTTCCTTTAGACAGCTGAATTTAACAAAATGAAACCTTTAAGAAGCTGACTATTTTAATGGAAGCTCAGCTTCTTCCCACATATTTGGTGTGTGGTGCTTTCAGGTATGTAGAGGTAAGTTCTCAGTAAACCTTGTATCTTGATTAAGAGTTGAAGATTTCCTTATCTGAGAGTCAAATCCTGTGTATTTTCTGACTAACCTATTTTTGCAGTAGTATGCTAGACTAGGTGCGTAAGCAAAGGCATGGTTATTTACAAGTATACCTCTCAGTTAATGAGTATTTTGTGAGAGTATTTTTCTTTAGTGTCTTCTTTATTTTCCAAGTTGTTCATCAATTCTGATGAATAATTCTCAGGACTTCAGAATTTAGAAATATTGGTGCTAATTTTTGAGCTCTGGATAGAACACTTTTGGGGAAATAATAGAAGATGACTTACACATATTTAACTGCTGGTGTGAATTTCTAGGCAAACAGTAATTTATGAAACTTCTAGCATTCAGGGACTCTGTATTTGGCTGTATGCTCAAAAGCTAACAAATAGGATCTCAGAAATCACAGGGGAGCAAAGTCAGCACTTCTACCATGCGAAAGATATTCCTAAATCCAACTGCTTATGTGCTCATCTGCTCTAATACTGGTGAATGGTCCCCAAAGTGAACAAAGCACAACATCTCTCCTTAGAGCTGCAGCCCAGCCATATGGTGAAAATGGTATTGTATGAGGTATTTTGCAACGTGAAGCTTCACAAGCAACAGAGCTAGGTTTGTGCCCCATTTGCTGCCCACGCGACAGTCTGCAGCCCCAACTCCAAGGGCACCCAAAGAGCCCAACGTTGTACTTGTAAAATAGAGCCACAAGCAAGGGACTCGTATCAATCGACACCCCAGCAGCTGCTTGGGGTGAGTGGGAGCAGAGAAGGTGGAGATACGTGGGTGGTGACAAAGGTAGTGACATGACCCAGGAAACATCAAGGAATGTATCTATATTTAATTGCAGATCCTGTTGTTCATGCTAGTCTTAAGTAGGAACTTGAGTGTTACTATTTGTAGACTGGTCCATAAAGGGGTGATCAGTGGGTGGAGGTAAGACATGGGGATGATTTCAACCATTCTTTCTTTATAGCTGCCTGGGAGTCTTGACAAATTGCCCTTTTTTTTTTTTCCCCTCCTTCTTCAATACCAGTCAATTTGGAAAAAAGATAGGCACAATCACAAAAAGGAATTTTAAATGTTCTAAGACTAATAAGGAATGTGCTGACCCTCCAAAACACGTACTGCCACTGCCCGACACAGAGCATTGATCTGAAAGGAAGCAACGATACAACACAGTCCTGGATATTTTGCTTCATGTCTCTAGTTTTATCCCAACTAAACAATGCTGTGCCCATGCTAAAAATGAGAAGCTGTGATCTGCAGTAGAAGTAACCCCACTATCCAAGCTTTTCCAATGCAGTGTCTGACAGCAGGAGAATAAGTACGGCTCTTTTCTGACTTAGTTGGGCTCGATGGCACTTGGTGTTATTTATTCAGCGTACTTGGGAAAGACTTGAAGCAGCCTCTTACCTGACATGGGGCTCTGGGCTGCTAAAGGTAATTTATACTGCAGAAGCAGCCTATAAACAGAAACAATCTTGAAAATTGCTCAGATGTGGAGAGATGCATGGGTATTGACAAAGGACATCGGGGTAGAATTAGGATTTCTAGGAAGCAGGATGCAAAGCAGCCAAATTATCACTTTAAATAAGCAAAGAATCCTATTCTGGCACATACTGCAGAGATATCTGCTGGCAGTGCATCGCTGTGTGCTGGCAGTTGGGAAAACTGTAGTGTGGGAGTTTTACAGGTGACACAATGCACTTTTGAGCTATTCTACAATAACTAAGCTTGGGAGAGAACACTTCTTTTTGTTCATTTTATTTAATAAGTAAAAATCAGACACCAGGATGAGAAGATCACGGAAGGGCTGTCTGAATCGTGAACTCTTATTTGCATTTTGAAATAGAACTCAGTAGAAATCTTGGATCCCAATAACTCTAAATTTGGAGCATGCAGAATTCATTTCGGTCTTTTTGTGGTTAAGGGCCTACATATCTCTTGCTAGCTTTTGTGGGGAAAACTTATTCTAAAAAAAGGCATCGTGACTATTTATGTTTGTTTGTTTGGTATGGGGTTGAACAGCATCAAGCAGAGAGCCAGAGATGTATTTAGATTCATTCCCCTGGAATACGGGTGGGGATGGACATGTTCTTAATTAAAACTTGGAGTTTAGAAGATTGTTTCCCAAGGTTATTTTTGGTTGCTGGAGTCTGGATCTGAAGCTTGTCGCCTGGCTCCAACTCCAATGCATTCATATCTGATTCGGACAATTTAGAACTTAATCTTTATTTCGACGCAAAGAACAGCAATTGTTCACTTCACAGATTTCAAGGGAAGTCCCCAGACTTCTGTAGGACAGCGTAAAGCTGTTTGAGCAATCTGAGTCTTACAAACGCATCCGTCTTGCAGCTTGTCGATGTATTTTGTTACTAGATGAGGGGTAGACTGGGAAACCTCTGAATTTCCTTGGGGGGCATCTAAGGAAAGGACAACACCTTTGTGTAAGAGTACCCGTCTGAAAAGTTTTCTCATCCCATTGCCCCGCTCTGGCATTGGCTCCCCTGTGCAATGGTGCTCAACGGCATGAGCTGTGCTATGATGGGAGGAGTGGTGGGAGGGGAAATGGTGACATGTTGGAAGGGGAACCGGGGATCATGGGGACAGATCCAGCACCTTCCAGAAGCTCCTGCTCCCTTCCATCCATAATGGGAAAGGCAATCCACAGATCCCACAGAAGGCAAAACATGACATGTATGAGCGATTACCTAGCACAATTCACAGGGGCTGAAGTGCTGAAAATGCTCAATATTCAGAAGAAATAACTAACTTGTCCATTCTGAGGAAACTAACCCAGTGGAGCTAATGAAATCATCATGAGACCTACGTTACACGAAGTCGTCAACAGCAATTTGGCTTCAAGTCATAATGTCAAAGTGCATTCAGAAACTGGCAGTATTATAACGCTGGAGCAGGTCGTCACCGCCATGACGTCACCAAAAAGGGTTTGGCTGCATCCCAGGCCACGGCATTGGGATGCTCTCATCAGAGCGCCGGCATCTGGCAGAACGTGGAGACGCGGCGAGGGACCGCAGAGCCTGCTGCAGGGCTCCCTGCCAGCTTTGCCCCCTCTCTGCTTATCTGGGCGACCTGAACAGGCTCGCGTGGGTTTGGCTAAGGGGAGAGCACAGGGTATGCCAGGCTAAGCAAGAGCGGAGGCTCCCTCGCTGTATATTCCGTCAGGATGCTCACTGCTCAGGATCAAATCCCCTTTAATCCCTTGGAGGGAAAGACCCCAGATGCTGCCTGCTTGGTTTCATTACACGGGAGCAGAGCTGAAACCATTAGAGAGTCCATTTCCAAGCACAGCTGCCTAAAAAACTTCATGGTGCGTACTCACGCCTTTCCCCCCCCGGACGGCCAAGCAGCAAGGACTTTTTGTGCAAAACGCATTTAAAGATTTAACTCAGCTTCTGCGCTGTGCTCCCTGAGGAGGAAGGTCAAGGTCCTGCAAAGATGAGAATGACGCTAAAAATTATTAAACTGCAAAATGAGGGTGACCATCACTGTTCTGGTCATTTAGTTTGTACGTTTTCTTCCTACTCCCCCTAGCCTCTCGCTGTTAGGCTGGTTGCATTAGAAATGAGAATTACATGAAGACATTGTCTGTGTGCAGGTATTCATGCATCAGGCGGTTTCTTGCCTCAATCTCTAGGCCTATTTCAAACAGTTTTTGTAGTAGTTGAGAATTTTATTTAATAAACTTTATTAATGGTTTATTTATTATCTGATGGGAAAGCTGAGCCTGGACACATCTTTTGCTGGATATCTGAGACATCACATGGACCTGCACTTTGGAGACAGAATTGGTGGTTCTGCCAAGCTTCACTGCTCCCTGAATCATCCCCTGCCATTTGTAGCAGCAGCCCAGTCCTCCCCCACCTGTGTAGCACCTAATGGCCATCAACTGATAATGCAACAAGTCAATAAGAAAATTAAGTTCCCACTGCACCACTAGGTGCCCACCTTTCTAGATAAGTGGTCAAGGGACTGGAAACAGGTTTTTCCGCTTTGAAAGATAAATATTCTCCAGCTGTCACAGTGTTCAAGAGTGGTTTTTTGCTTCGCAGGTGACCTCAGTTCAAGCTAGGAAGATTTCATGGATCACTATGTAACCTGGCAAAAATATTCATCCTCCTCTGAACAGTGCATTGATGAATACAGTAGCATGTGCTAATAACCTAATAATAAACTGGTTAATGGTTTGATAAATCAGTTGTCACATAGCAAACCAGGAAATACTTCCCTTGCCAAATAAGAGGTGACTATTAAGCTTAAGGTGAATTTAATAAGAGCACCCATGCAACTGCTGGCTCCAGATGGTGGTCTGCTCGGCTACAGGACGTGCTTGGCCACAGTGAACTTTCACGCAGAGATGGTGAGGATAGTTATTTAAAAAAAGATGTAAGCAGAAGAAATGAAAGAGGTCTGTATACATCGTATTGTATAAAGGCTTCTTACTGGTTAGAGGTTGACCATAATAACAAAAGGTCATATATATAAAATATATTATATATATTATACCTATAATTAAAGGAAGAGTCTGATGCTAATGAGGGCAGGGAAGAATTACCGTGGTCAGGGTCACGTCCCTGGACGTATTTCATCCTGCCGCGGTACACCCAGCCACTCGCCTTTGTGCACCTTGGCAGCAATTCGCAGAGAGCCAGGAAAGCCTTTTCAATAGCACACGTTCCTGCAGAGCTGCGCCGGCTATAGCAAGGAGGGAGTGAGGCTATAGAAATATTTTCTATACAGTGGGATGGAGAAATACCTTTGCAGTGGTGGTACGCCCTCCAGGAGCGGTTCCGAGCTGGAGCTGGGTGATGTTGCTGCTGCCCTCTAGATGGTGCAGTCTGATAAAAAATTTGAGAAAAGACTGTCATTTGCTTTGATTAGGGTCTCTCCCACTTCTTTTCTGGACAGAGATTTTTTAATTGCATTTACAGGAAGGCATATTGCCAATGACGGGGAACTGGAACACTGCACCACTGGTAATTCCCTTAAGTGTTGGATGAGAGCCAGATCCATATGCTATATGCATATTTCCTAAAACCTGGCTCACCATACTGTATGGTACCTTGAGATATTTTGCACATTAAGTTTCTACCTAAACCTTTCTATTTGATTTTTAAAAAAATTTTTTTTTTTTAATCCAGGAGTCTGTGTCAGGAAATGCACAGCGTTTCAGAGGTCAGACTGGGAAATATCAGAGAGCTGAGTAAGAGAGCTGGTTTAATGGTTTTCAGTATTTATAGCTCAGAACCACAGGTTGCTGACTGGAAATTTTTAGTGAACAAAACCAGTAGTGTATATGTTGTGCTGCAGAGGAGATATTTCCCAAAGCTGATCGCTGTCAAGTGGAACTGGTTGAAAAAGAAGAAGGAAAGAATATGGGAATAAAAACATGCCAATTCTTAAAATGCAAAAAACATGCAAAAATTCCACTTGAGACAGAAGACAGCAATTTGAGGTGAAAGTCCACCTTCGATTCACTGATGAAATAAATGCACGCGCTAGAGTGAAAAAAAGCAACCTATACCACATGAGAAAGAGTTTGTGCATGAATAGGCAGCAGCAAACACAAACTGGAGATCATTTGGTCCAGAAAATGAATGTGAGGGGGAAAAATATATCCAAAAATGCAGAGCAGGAAGGGCTAAGGAAAATAAAAGAGATTTGTTTTTAAGCAAAAACATATCCTAGCAAAATCACAGGCCTAATGTTAGGTAGAGATAACAGAAGCTGACATAGTCATGGGAAAGGGGGAGGTATCCAATAGATACTTTCTGTATTTGGAAAGCAGCTCTCTTCTCACATGAGCTCTGCTGGTACCTCCTGGTCCATCCAGCTAGGAAAATGCTAGGTATCATCTGCTAGTGAAAAAATCAGACTTAATTATTCTTGCCACTAAGCATCTCGGAAGAATCGGCCGAGGAAGTCTCTGGCCCATGAGAATTTGTTTTTTGATAGCTTGGACACAGTAAAGTCCAGGACTAGAAGGGTGCTACTGCTGTGTCAGTACTTGAATGGGGCCAGCCATTCCTGCTGGTGGGACATCTTGTCATCCAAAAGGTGGATAGTGAATCCTATGAAGATAAAATGCATGGACAGGACTATAATTAATGCTAAATAAATAGAAAACAGATTTTCTAGATAAGGCCTAAGTTTACAGAGTTGGTAATTGCCTAGATGTGGTCTGATTGCTGGACTGGAGAGTAGGTAGATAGGAGAAGGTTCTTTTGCTTCTGATCAAGCACGTGTGATGCCAGCGATGGGACCGTTCACGTGTTGAAGGGTTTCGGAGTGCTGATGGGAGCTCAGAAGACTGACACTGCCAAATTGGAAGAGCTTAGCTGAAGGGAAGGTTGCAAGGGCATGCGACTGCAGGATATATATAACGTGGTGAAAAAGGACATAGCAAAAAAGTGACACATTCAGACTGGAGAGAATGCACCCATGTTAAACGCAGGGCATCAGAAGAAGCTGCCGAGGGAAGCAGGTCACTTTGCCATTTCCCTGTGGCTTCAAATCAGCTGTAGTTGCCTTCAGGTAACTGCTTTTGTCAGATAATTACTGGGCTTAGCCCAGGGATACCTGGTGAAACACTGACATAAGGAAGATCAGGTTTAGATCGGGTCTAAGGTCCCCTCCTGGCCTTTAACTCTGAAGTAACAAAAATTGTCTCTGAAGAAAGGTTGATAGAGACAGTGCATGAGAGGAAAGGATAAGCTGGGGATTTTCTTCTCCCTCCTTGTTCATGTAACCTGAATTTAGTTGCTTCTTATCTCAAGCATGGTAGGTCTCTTAGTCTGCAGAAGAAAATAACAATGTTTGCAAAGGAGAGCCTCGAGAGGTTTTTAAAGACGTTCAGCACCTGTGAGTGTTTGAGGACACCCAGCACCGGCCCTGACCCAGCTGCCAGCCAAGTGCCCCACAGCTGTGTTGGCACAACGTTACACCTGAGCTCAGGAGCCTCAGTGAAAGGCTCGTTCTGGCACATTTCGGCGATTCACTGTGTCCTCCAAGGTGACACGTCCCCTCCAACACCTGGCAGGTCAATGTGCCACTGCTGGGAACGGAGGGGTCAAATCCGAGTCTGTGCGCAGGTCTGGGGACCTGGACAAACTGCTTGACCGTGGACGTCCCTTAGTGGGGTTGGGCATGTCCACACCAGCAACCATCCTGCCCAGCAAAGCATCAAAATAAGAACTCTGGTGCTGGAAATTTGAATGAATTTTTGTGGGTTTAATTATTTTATTTTTTAATCTTTACATTTTCTTCTCCGTGTATAATTGCTATTTACAATGAATTCTTCCTCTCCTGCCCTTTGAAGTAACCTTTGCTCAGACCTGATGGCCTCTTCTCCGGTTGCAAGGGGGACAGCATGACTGGAGCAGCTGGGACTTCTTCAGATCAGGGAATGTGGTGCAAATATGGCTGGTTTTTGCAATAGACTGTAAGTTCCAGTCCAGTGGGTTTTTAAAAGTATTATCAGAAGTGAAAGGCTACATTTAAAAATGTATAAGTGGGGACTTTAAGCACTGCATGCCTTCATTCATAATTCACCAGTGCTTTTTTCTAAAGAAGATTTGATATTTTTACAAGGTAAATGTACTTAAAAACCTTTCTTTACTTTGCAGTGAATGTGCGATTAAGTGAACTTACTGAAAAGGAGGGGAGGGAAGCAAGGTTTAGAATAGGGTTGCCCAGATAGCCATGAACTGATTGTAATTTTCATGTAATTCAGCTGTGATTGGGAAAGGTTGTTGCATTCCTTTTCATAGTACAGCCATGGGTTTGGTGCTGGTAGAGTGACTTTTCTGAAAAAATCTCGAAATTCTTGGCTGGTGACTATTATTACCTGCACCTTTATACCCAAAGCAAAGAAGCTGCTTGGTGAAGAGGACATCATTCTCATCTCCCCCCGACATGCCAGAGGCACACATTGCTGAAACCAGTTCAGCAGACTGGTCTGGCCTGAAAGTTGCACCAGTGTGTCCTAATAGCTAAACCAAGCCCAAAGACCTGTTGATATGTAGGTACAAGAGAGAGCTCTGTAGATGCTAAACCAGACTTGGCACGGAGCAAATTGTCCACTGAGCGTAAGACCATTTTCTCAGCAGACCAAAGAAAGAAGTGATTCCAAGTCCCTGCCTCGTGCCTGCAACCACGAGGTCTTGCTTCTGCTCAGCTTTGGTGGTGTGCTGAGCCTGGGCTTGCTGATTCCTGCAGGCTAAGAGAGATTCACTTGTGCCACTTGCTTTCCTCCCACGGAGCAAGGATGCAGGCTGAAGTTGTTCAGGTTTTCAACGATCTTCCAATGCATTCCTTTGGAAGTAGAGACAAGGTTTTCCTGTAAGTCACTGGGAAAGAGTTATAGCACATCACGGGTCACTGTAAGCCAGAAGCTGAGTGGACAAACTCTTGAGAAGTTGGGGCAGACATCAAGTCACAGCAGTTTAGGTCCAGTTGTGCAATATGGCTCTTCACATTTCAGCTAAGCTACCCCAAGACACAGATATGTGCATACTTGATTTAGCTCTGTTGCATAGAGACAATAAATTAATTTGTCCAAAGTCACTGCCTCTGGCAGAAAAGGGAATGGGACTACAGTTCAGCCACAAGCTGGGTCCGACGTGTTATGTTGTAAGCGCTAATGCTTAAATGCCAACACGTAGCAGCTCCCTGGTTCTGGGAAGGCTTGGGCTTGGCATGACAGATCAGTGCTGTTGTACCTTGAGGATCAGCTCCAAAAGAGCTGGACTCTGGTCCACGCAGGGCATGAAGTCCCCTGAAGTGAGGCCGCTTAGTGCTGATGGAAGCACATCACTTTACTCAAGTCCATCGTGCTCAGGCTCCTGCTGGCAGTAGCCAGCTGGTACCTGCTACGCTCCCACCTGGATGTGGTCTGCTCGCCCAGGTCCAGTGCTGGCACTTGCATACATCTGAGCTGGGGGAAGGACTGAGAAGATGTTTACTCTAATGAGAGATACCCACCGTTTCGGTCTCCACAGTAATTAGGAGCAAAGCACTTTTAAAGCACCTTCCCTGCACCTGTTATATAGGCACAGTGTGCAGCCATTAATCAGACAAGCTGCTGGAGATAACTGCTAATTGAGAGCAGTCTGACTCCCTAAAGTTTCCCTCCCTCTTTCTACTCATGCTGAAATATTTAATTTGTTCTGTACACTGGTGTTCGAGAGCAGGTTGTAGCAGGTTGTGGTTTTACTCTTCTACTGCGCAGGGGATCGGAGGAGGCGATAAGCAGTGTTTATACAATAATAAAGCGTTGTGTGTCCTAAATGCCCCTGTCCATATCTATGCAATAGTGTGGATGCTGTGTGTTCGTATTCCAGTTCTGCAGGAAGAGGTAAGAGTGGGTGGCTGATAGGAAGCAACTGGAGAATTTCCGTGGACATCTGACTTTGAATGTCCAAATCAGTGGCCACCAGCTCACCAAAGCAGCACCAGTACCAAGAAAGTTTCCAGCTGGTGTTGGAAAACTCAGCATGCTCAACTCATTCGCTTAATGCAAGACTGTGTTGCAATATTCAGTACTTCAACATGAGGAAGGCTTTCTTTGCACTGGTAATCCTCTTAAAGTCAGAGAGCCACTTGTGGATGAAAGTGGTGCTCACTAGCAGAGCTCTAGAGCAGGACTAGCCGGCACTAAGTAGTGAAATGAAGAAAAAATTGTAATCTCATGTATGGTTGGATATATCCAGTGGAAAATTCATGGAAAGCACTGGAGCTGCACCACGGTGAAACCGGAGTAAGAGGAATCAGTCAGGCCCCGTGTCCCAGATGTGCCACACCACGCTCGGCAACCTCCGGACAAGGTCACTACTACCTCAAACACTGTGAGTCAGCACCTGCTGCTTTATTTTCTCACCAAAATCAGCATTTTTATCCTAATTTTCATTTTCTGCCAATAGATGCATTTTTTTCCCCCATCACTATCACGCGCAAAGGGTGCTATTAAAAACTGCACTAAGTCGGAATTCACTAGGAGAGACTTTTGATGTGGCACTCTTATCCTTCCTCTTTGCTGCTGGCTCAGGTGGGTGAAGAGGGACATTAGCAGTTTGGGCTCCGTTGTACGAAGGCGGGTGGGACAGTGACAGTCCCCCATGTTGCATCTGAAAGGGCGTCGGGAACTGTCACTGGTTGGACCAAGACAACTCTTTGTGTGGGGTGTTCCTGCTTGGTTTTGTTCCCAGCACAGTTTTATTATCCAAAGGGAAGTCTTTCTGGGGAAAATATAAGGAAAAAAGCCTCTGTCCCTAACAAAGCCATTTGGGGACAGTCTCTGCTTAAACTTGTTCCCATGTAATCCTCAACTGGATCCGGCTTTTTTTTCCTTCACTGCTCGGTTCTTCATCCTTTAGGAGTTGCCTAGGACTTAGCGATGAAAGCCTGCCACATTCCCTCAAAGGATCAAATCCATTTGGCCTGTTTTCCAGCCTGATTGATGTTTCTATCTATTAATTGTTTTCCCTCTCATTTTCTGATTTCCTACTGATATCACAGAAAGCCCTGAAGAAAACAATCTTTGA
Organism: Haliaeetus albicilla; assembly: GCF_947461875.1. Classification (NCBI taxonomy): domain Eukaryota; kingdom Metazoa; phylum Chordata; class Aves; order Accipitriformes; family Accipitridae; genus Haliaeetus; species Haliaeetus albicilla. The sequence continues at coordinate 19,134,025 of NC_091504.1, read as the reverse complement.
TGGAGAATAACATATTTCAGAAGACAACTTCCCACCTCCAATGTTTGTGGATAATTAGAAGATTGAGTATAAATGGCTTGCAAAGCTGCTTATTAATGTATTTTTCCTTCCATTACCTAAACCAGTTCATTTCTCCGTGCATTTTAGACATCCCAGACTCTTTTCCTTGCAAAAGACAGAGGTGACCCCCTCTACGCCTGTTGTCCATGTCCTGCCAACTGTGATTTTAAGCAATATCGAATTTTTAGCATCTCTTGCGAAGATGAATCCTGGCGTTTACATACTCCTTTATCTTCCACATGCATTAGTAAATGAGAACAGTTTAACCTATGCCCTTCCCAAGACAGACAGGTCCCACGAGTTTCCATAGATGGACAAACTGAGGCGACAAAACGTAGTGATGTCACAAAATCACAGGAGAAATCAAGATGAATTCTGGAACTGGAGATTCTCCTACCTGGTAGGTTTTGGCTTTAGACAAAGGTACACATAAATGATGGGATGTGACCTCATCTGAGTCAGGTTAACGTTTTCGACTTTTAACAAAGCCCAAGCTGGGAATTCAGTGGAAAAGGACTTCTGAGTCACAATATATGGCAAACTCATATTCAGGACAGATGGCATTTTCTAAAAGTAGCTGTTTACTCCTAGAATTACTCTTCTTCCTTCCTGTGGCATTTCTTCCTCATTCTGTGGTGCTTCTGCCCACAAACTTGTCTTTTTCAGCATATTTCTGGTGGCAATTTTAATGATCTTAAAAAAACCCTGAGCTATAAAAAAACCCTCTCTCCCTCTCTTTGTCTTCTTACCTTCATGTTCCTCTCTGGCAATGCCCTAATTATGGATAAATGTACAATATTCAGTTATTTTGGAAAATGTCTTTTGTCTTCATATAGGAGGTATAATTAGCAGCTTAGTTCATCTTAATTTTTGTTCACCTAAATGTCACACTCTCTATTTGTGTTGTTGCCTTTGCTTCCATCTAAGTAAGGAAATCAGGAATAGATTGCAAAAAGAAATATATCTTGTTTCATTTTCTTTTAGAGAACTGCTTTCAGCTGCACTCTCCTCTCCTCCTTTCACCTTTCGTAAAGGACAGCAGACTGCTTCAGATGTCTGCCACCGTGACCTCTCCCTTCTGACAAATCCCATCTGGTTTTATGCCAGTGTGCAAATCAAGAGATCAGGATTTGGCCCAGCAAACCCAACAGGAACCATACGCAGGGCTTGACCCAAATCGTTAGGCACCTTATGGGGCAGAACTAGACCCAATTAAGTACCTTGAAGGTGCCGTTTTGTGTCAGCCTTATAGTCCTGTGACAAGACTCAGCTTTTGTATTCCTCAGCCACAATCTTGAACATTAGATTTTCTGTTCTTTAAGCCATATTTTCTTTCAGTTTGGATGATGGCGACTTTCCACTGGCACCATATTCACTAAACCGCCTGCGAGTCCACAGCAGTATTCAGAAGTGTTGCTCATTAAATCTTGGAAAGCAGACAACCTTTCCTGTTGTATGTTGGAGAGGATGAAAGCACTTGCAAAAGTCTTCTTTCTAGAAATAAAAATAGTCCCAGAAGCACAGCATTTTTTTTCTTCCTATTCCACACAGGTTGCTCTGCTAACAATGGCAGCTATGTTGTCTTACGTTATTTCCAGATATATTTACGATAACCCCAGAATAATTTAACAGAGATTCTTCTCTTCATGTAATTAACTAGCATTCTTGCTGTAGTGTCTTATTGGTACCCATCACCCTGGTTTCAACACTCATTTCAGAAATAAAACTAGAGACACAGATGCTGAATTTCGCACTGTTCACAATGCTGAAGTTTGCTTTGCCTGCTTTTATCTTTTAACTCTACGCTTCTTATAAAATTACAGACATCCGACCTCTCAAATTATGGAGTTGCACTTATTTTAGGGATAATGGAACAGCAAATGTAGGTATTAAATTGTTTGCTTGAGAGAGGGGTGGAAAAGTAAGAGAATTATTGTTGGTACTGCAAAAGAAATATGGAAAAAGCGCTGGCTTCAGATTACACGTAATATGTGACTGAAAAAATGGAGCCAAGTGGGAACCTGCAGTGCCAAACTGTTTGCAATTAATCCCAGCTCACCAAAGCTTGAAAAGCAGATTTTCAGCTGATATCTATTACATAGCACCCTGGATTAGGCAGGCAGCGGCTCCATTCCTCTGGCAAAACAGTTGTCGGTAAGAGAAGAATTCATTTGTGCAGGAGCCTGAGCTTTCTCTGAGGTTACGTGCTGTGGTCCTGCTGAAGAAAGGGGCTGCGGGAAACCCTGCTGCTCCCTGCTTTGGTCCGGACATGGAAGTGTTCTTAGGTTTTGCCTTCTCCAGTGGAATCAGAGTAACGGGATCATTTAAAGTGGGGAAAAAAAATAAACCCCCAGACAAAATACATACTTTGCTATGTGCATACTGCACTGGCTGAGTAAAACCACCTGTGACAGATGTCAGTCATGCAGGACAGGACTGGAAAGTGCCCAAATACTCTAATGGTGGCAACAGTATCATTACTACAGCCTCACAGCCGAGCAGGCTGGGCAGGAATAAGCAAGAACAGAACAATAACAGTTTTCAGTTAAAATGTTGTTAGGCCACTTTTTAGGAAATAGTTCTGTTTATGAACATTTTCAGCATTTTCTTCTTGTTCTTGTTAATTTTTCCCCTGTAAAAGAAAAACTTTTCCTTACTGTTCATTTGACTTTTGGTCTTTGGAGTGCTATTTTTCATAACTACTTTGTTTAATTTTTCAAAAAATGGTTACGCTTTCCCAGATGGTGCAAAGATTGGGATCTGAGGAGAACACAAATCCCACTTTCACTATTAATTAAAAAGAATTTTGAATATATTGTAGGATACTCCTGCTGCTGAATTTCCAGTGGAAGACTTTGTCCATCTTCCTTGCCTGGGTGGGACCATTCTCCAGGTCTCTTCCCAATGTCCCTGTCCTTGTTTGGGTTTAGTCTTACATCTGTACCGCTATTTTATGTTGCTGAAGTGAAAGCGTATAAGTTCTCTGTTGAAGTAGTTGCCTTAGACCCAGTCAGTTTTTCACCATTTAATAAACCTGGGCATGTAGAATTTCAACAGTCTTTAATGCTACTTTAAGGGTAGGAAAGAGCAGCTGCTTTCATTCACAAGCACCAAGCATATTACCACAGTCAAGCACAGACCGATGGTCTCACGAGCAACACTTATTTCCACTATTGCTCACACTCATGCCAAAGATTAATCTCTTTGCCCACAGGAGTCTACTTGTCTGATTTATTTCTCTGTATGAAAGGGACCCTACCCAGGGCTCTGGCTCTGTGAAGTCCTTGCAAGGACATCCAATTATCAGTTCATCATTTTAGTTTGATTAAGTGATAGTTATGATGAACAGCCCCACTTGTATTGTGTCCTCTGCTCTTCTGCGTTGCTATTAACACACGCTTAGCACTGGCTGCACAAGAGACCAGCTCTTGCCTTAATACAAAGCCAGCTGGACTCAAAAAGGGCTGCCTTAGTGACTTCAGGGGACCTTGGATCCAGCCTCTGATATGAAGTATCATAGGCTGGTAGTCATAATAATTTGCTTTTTCAATCACAGGAAACTCCATGCTTCTAGATACAACCAGCTCACACAAATACATATTCAAATGAGTGCGCACCATAGGTGGGAAGATAAATATAATTGCACCCAATTTTGCACTTGCACTTGTCCTCTAGGAGCTAAAACGAGATTTTTAATGTACTTATTATGAATATGTGCATCTGCTCTGCCATTTTTGCATAATGAGCACATTTCTGATACTTAAAGAATTAGCTTCCTCTCTCTCTAAGAGATAGGCAAAATGAGGCATGCTGTTATTCATGTATTTATTTATTCATTCATTATTTTTTGCCTGAAGCATACTGGGCAATCCATCTTGTTCCCAGGAAAACCCCAGGGGATATGGAGAAGGCTCAGCCTTCAGCTCTGAACTCAATTACCACAAATCTCATCCTATAAATTAGAACATGTTGCAGAGAAAGAAGAAAATGCAGCTCCCCATAGTACATTCCCTGAAAGAGAGAGAAAAAAAAATTGCTTTCGGACACTTGCCTTGAGAAATGCAGGGGAGGGAGATTATCCAGCCTCCCCCAGATGCATGCTGCAGGAATACAAGGAGCTGCTAGCTGTACTTCCAAACACATTTTTGCCACATCATGGTTTCATACACTGAGCAAAGTCCAAAGCAGCGGCGATAAACGTGGACAACGTACATCAGCCTCGACTCAAGTGTCTGGAACTCAGACATGACCCTTCCCTGAAAGGAAAGCAACTTTTCTTGCTTGAGCAAACCAAATTATGAGCTTTTATTTCCCCCTTCGATGACTCAGAGGATAGTTCTAAAAATACATTATTTTCCGAAGTAATTCAGATGCTAGAAAGCCATCAGGAGAGCATCTACAGGTTATATCCCTGCAGTAAGACTTATGTCCGTTATACGTGACACAGATCCCTTCCACAGTCTGCCAAAACCTGCTCCACAACTGCACGATGTGCACCCACACCTCTGAACACTGCCACGAAGCCAGTCTTCCAGGAAAATAACCCCAGCTCATAGGTTTTGAAATGTTTGGCTGCACCAAACTCCCCGCTTGCTAACAGATTGATATAGCCGATATTTTCCTTCAAGTGATGTTCATAAGCAGATGTGATTTGTAACCAGGGTGATTGTTGTAGTCCTCTTAATGACTTCATTTTCAGCAGAAGCCAGACACCCACTTGTGCCTGGTAATAGGGGAACAGGGTGCGCAGATTGTGCCGATGCAGCACAAAAGCCGTGAAAGTAGGAGCTGCTTTTTAAAACTAACCGATATTGGTGCATTGCTGACCTCTTTATGCCTTTGCTTTATTTAAATAGTGGTCCTATTTAAACAGGTTTCCTTGTTTTAGGTAATTTTTTAAACGTGTTTGCGTTCTGACTTAATCCGGACAACTGCATTGGTCTTTGTTGCAGTGGGAGACCGCTGCTCCTGCTACCTCTGCAGCTTTGCACTGAAGGCTGAAGACAGAACGATGGGCCTGAGCTCCCCAAATAGCTCGGACAGCCCACACCTCTGTGTTGTGCTGGTTTAGACGAATCGCTACAAAGGGGTTTGACGGCTGATGAATGAACAAGAAGCTTGTTGCCTGGCTGAAGTGGTGCCTAACCAGTCAGTTCACCACAATTTCTAGCTACGCAGGAGAATGTGTAAGGAACGGGCTCTTAGGCTGCTGTGGGATGCAACGTACTGCGAGTCGCCAGGACTCAATGTCTGAATTATCCAGTCTGGGGTGTAAAGTGGGGAGACCTGGTAAATAAGTGTCTGAACCTGTTAAAATGCTAATCAAGCATGGCACGCTTGAGGTAGGATGCTCTAATAAGAGCAAGGATGTGTGAGATGCTCTCATAAATATGCAGCAGTTTGCCAGCTGGTTTGTATCCTCTTTGCAGACTACACAGGACTGTATAGTCCATATATTTTTCTTCTGATTTCTTAGCCTCCCACCTTGGTTGGTAACATTTATTTTAACCTGTTGCAAAACTAAGCCCCATGTAAACAGCTAAGGGCTTACTCTTTAACCAGGAACCACCTATACCACCACCAGGTCAAATAAAACACTGGTACAACCATTAAGGTCTTTTAATTTTTAACATCCTTATTTCCAGGGTGTTTCTCAGAAGCTCAGGCGAGCAGCTCTGTACCACTGGCCCTCCACAGCTGCTCTGGGCTGGATCCAAAGAAACTTGAAACCACGGGGAAGGTTTCCATTAACTTCACTAGATTAGGTCCTCTGACAGGAAAATAAATACTGATCATTTCTGGGGAGTGTGGAGGCTTTGTGGGATGGCTCTGCCATTGCCTGTTTAAGAGGTGAAAAAAATCTACCGTGAGGACCACGTGTCCTGAACGCTACAAAAACTATTTTTCCACTGGAGCTATCATTCAAACACCCAGGGCATGACACAGGTTTTCTAACCCTATTTTGGCTTTTTCAGAGAGAAGAGCTTCCTTCCACTTCTTCCAGCAAACCTGAAGCTAGCCAACAGACTCCTCTTGCTTACCCTGCTCTTAACAGCTGTTAAGAGTTTTTAGGAGAGCAAGGCAGCAGGGGGACTCAGCTGAATTTCTAGTTACTTTTTTTACTTCACCTGTTGCCAATACATGGAGGAAAGAAGGCATAACAGCTACCACGGCAGAGCCACCCCCTCCAAATACTTTGGTGATAGAGCAACGCTGAAGGAACAAAAAACACCCGTTTCAGTGAGACTTTCAGGATAACAACTGAAGCCAGGAGGATCTGTAGGTACTGAATCAGTAAGAATTGGGTTTTGCTTACACCAGAAAAGCGGGTTGCTTGTGCCAACCGTACTTGTGGTCCCTCCTGATGAAGAAAAGAAGGGGTTTGCTGTACTGAATTTAAGGAACAAAGTTCAGCAAGGCTTTTCTACGCGTACAGAGACAGGGTCTTCATCTGTGCAGGTACAGATAGCGCAGAAGATGTCCTCAAATATAGCCCTCGGAAAATGAGGGTAAAGCACTTGGTCAGGCTGTTACAAATGGGCTCTGGAGGAATAAGTGCTTTCACAGGAATTATCACCCAAGCTCCTATAGAAGTCTACCAGACGTGTCACAAAGCGAGGGCTCTGTAGGCATGACCAACTTAAGGAAGCTTGCTGCAAACAGCTGAGTCTAAAGGCCACTCCCGGCATTTAAATGAAGCTCCAATTACAAGGCAAAGACTTGGCTATAGATGCCTTAATTTATAAATAATGAATTTTGGAGTTCCTTCAGGTTAAAAAAGCATCCATTAAAAATGGAAACCTAGTGAAAATCAGTGAAGCAAACAGCTAGAAATATAGAGAAAAGATAAACAATAATAATAAATTATTTAAGTGTAGAGCTAAGAAAGCCATGAGAAAGTCAGAGAGACTATTTATCTGTAAATGGAGCAGTGAAAGAAGATAATGGGCCTAAATTCTGCTTCTGTAAAACTCTCACTGACTTCACTGATTAGGAAGGAGTTGCTTAAAAGACAGCTGAAAGGGTTCTGCTTTGGTCTGGAAAATGATGCAAACTTGCCTCAATGGACTAACCAGAAAAGCCTTTTATCGTCACTATTTATAAAGTGCTGCCTGTGGCAAAGATTCCTGGTGCTACACTAAGAGCTTGCACAAATTGTTATGGTGAAGGACTAAGGAGGATATGCTAGAAGGAAAGCTGCTTGCAATTCTGGATAGCCTGATTTGCTTAGTTTACAAATCAGAAGAGGATTTGTCCTCCATTTCCAAAGCTCAGCCTGAGATCAGAGCAATAAGTGCTGCTCCTGGCTTATGTATCAGTGTGTGCAAGAAAGGATTTGACCATCAACTTGCCTTTGTCATTTTGGGTTCGTTCCCTCCCCCAACTTGGGCTTCCTCAGCTGCATTGCTTACATTTTGCTGACAGCTTTAACTTTCATTTGTCATTTAGCTGCGCATGAGGATTCAGAAGATGCATGCAGATTGTAGTCCTCACTTGATTTATGGCACCTTCTGCAGGTATCCAGGTGCTCCAGCGAGCAATGCAGATGTTCAGAGATCACCGTATTTCAACAGACTCCAGCAACCACCTCTGGCGTTAGTACAGCACCAGCAGCTGGAGGGATGAGATTTTAAATTGTCTGTCTTTTGGGTAGGATCTATCTTAAGTCACCCTGGGATGTATTCTGAAGTGATGTCAGGGTTGACTAAAGCATGTAGGTGGTTTTGTACATATGTCTATCAATCAGCCAGCACCTTTCTAGAAGAAGTGGCAGAGGAATTTATGTAGGGATCCTAATGTCATTCATTACTGTGGCCAAGGGACAACATGACCCAGATTCCCACATTCAGAGAAGTGGAGAGTGCTCTGATCTGACACCTCCAATTTCGAGATATTCTGCTTTAGCTCAAGCTGCCAATTCCATCTGCAAGCTGCTGGGTTTGGGCCCGTATCTGAGCAAGACTCAAGGCATAACACATGCTCCTTCTGACAGGGGACGGGGGCTGATTGTGTATGAAGGTCATTTGAGAGAGAGGAGCTGATCTCCAGCACATAAGTCTTCAGTTAGTGGATTGGATACAAATGCAGGCATTCCCCTCTTCCTGCTCAAAATCCCTTTATTTCTTCATGTTAACTACATGAAAGTTGCATCCAAAACCTTGGAAAGTGTTTAATATCTCTAAAAAGATGGAGCAGCAGATAGCATGTATTCCAGCAGCTCTTGAAGACAGTCTCTAGACACAAACTTTTGCTCTGACCTTGCATTAGAGGAAGAGGTACTGGTACCGCCAAATCAATAGCCTCCTTTTTGCTTATGCTTCATTTTTACCCATGACCAGAGCTGGTCTGACCTCAGTTCTCAGGTCTTTTGACCCACCAAATTGAATTGCTTTTAATTTTTTTTCTAGACAGACCCCAAAAGCATTGGATTTGTACTTTACCGATGCAAATGTAGAAGCAAGCAGATAATTCAGTTTGATCTGGTCACAGACTGAGTTATGGCTGGAGGCTACCTATGAATCACTTTTAGCATAAAAAAATATTCTCAAGAAATCCAGCAGCTTCTAACTGGTAATAACTTGAAATTCCATGTGAAAACTTGTCCCAGGCAAATCAACATTTCCCTCAAACACTCAATTTACAGTTTAAAAAGAATCTTCCTTGTGCATGTCCATTTCTGCATATTAAGCCCCAAATATTTTAGTAAACAACCACTTGCAAGAAAGACCATAGAAACAACCGATATCTGGAAAATGAATTTTGCGGTCATGCATTCAGTACTAGAAGACAGTTTGCTCCATCAGGATACAAACTATCAAGGCTCTAGTATATGTCCAGCTCCAAGCCGGGAACTCAGCTCTCTTAGGCTGGGGCCACAAAAGCCTTGACGCAGGGACATTCTTCAGGTGGAGTTTGGATGTGTTAAGGGGACGATGCTGTTGCTGCAATGGAAGAGAGCAGGATCCCCTCAGACCTATAGATACCATGTACAGACCCACTAGAACAAACGAGAATACCCTTTGGACACTCCTCCCTTTCAAGCCCACGTAACACAAGTTCATTTTCAGTTCAGCGCCCAAAGGCAACAGTCAGGCTGAAATCCGAGGTTCCCTCCTCCCACACAATGCTTTTTGCTGTTGCTTACATTGCAATCTCCTTCAGGCTTCCAGCTTGTATACACATCACAGGCTCTACCCGGTACTGCTGATCACAACAGTGATATCTAATTCAAACAATGAGAAGCTTTTTCTTTAATTTGTGTGAATTTCCTTTGATGCTTAAATAACAGAAAAACAGCAAAACAAAACGAGGCTCTCGTGAATTACTCAGGAGAATACAGTAGGCTATTCTAGGCTGTCAGATACAGTTATAATTAGGTGCTTTTAGAAGTATATTATCTATTTTTATCTGTTATTTATTGTGCTGAGCATGTTATGCCCCTGATAGACTACTGCAGATTTCTTGGTATGTTATTGTCTAGGTGCTGTTGCTACACCCATTTTTGCGATCTGGAGACAAACCAATTGGATCCTGACATTTATTTATCTTCTTAGAGCGAATCTTTTTGTCTGCTAGATATGTAGGACTCCTAAAGAGATGTTACACCGCGTCATGCTAATCCTCCTTAGTTCACGGATTACTGACCTAATGCACAATGACAGCCCGTTCCGAGCCATCGTCTCACACTGCGGTAATCTGCTGTCACACGTGCGTGCTGAAGTGCACGACCTCCGCACACCAAACCCCCTGTGCCCTCCCTACGAGACCCCCCCCAAAACCAAGCTGTCCCTGTGCAAAGGCACCCTCAAATTGTACCCACTGCTGAGAGAGCTCAGAAAGCTCTCATTGCCTGTAGAAGGATGCATTTCACCCAGGAGAGCAGCACCCTTAGCCTAAAGGCTCTCCAAAACCCACGAGGTTTTCAGGGGAAGAAATTCGGGCCAGCTGCTAGCTCTGTCTTGGGGCAATGTAGATGCACCCCAAAAGCGGAGGTTTGCCCCTCCCTGGGCTGTACAGAGCTATTCTCGAGGCTGCGTTAGCCCCAAGAGCTAAAAGGCAGAGCCACAAGTTCACTCCCCAGCTCCAGTTTCCCATCTGTCATGCCCACTCACCCCTGCCCACGTAAAAAAAAAGAAAGAGCGGAACAAGGCGATAACTCTTTTCCCTCCCCAAATACCTAGAAAATTAGTATGAGTCAAAGCTCTAGCTACCTGCAGCATGAATGCAAACACACCAGAGCTTCCTGGTAGATGCCGAGAAGCAACTCCGCAGCTTGTTTAATTAATCAGCCCTTCCGCTTCTTGCAATATCCTCCAGATCAGACCCGTGTCCTCAGCTCCCCTGGCCACACAAAGGGCCTGAACTCAGCTCTTGCCATTCATTACCTGAGCCCCCTGCAGTGTATTTAGGCTTGCACTGCTCAGCTCTGCTTAATTCACCCCAATTTCTCATTGGAGTCACAGAGGAAAGGAAACCTTTCCCAGTGTCCTAGCTAATACCTCCCTTCTTCCAAGATGCTTGCATCTCAGGCCAAAGAAAAGGCTCCCTTTCAGCTTTTCTGTGTGTCTAATTTAGGCCTGGAAACAAGAAGAATTTTTATAGGTCTAGAAAGCTGTAACAGAGCTTGCAAGGGCAAGCTTCAAAGTTCAGGAAAGGAAAGAATCTGGAGACCCTACAGAGCTGGTTACAATATGGCAAGGTTAAGTGACCTTTAGTTAATTATTCTATAGAAACACTACGAATTCTGCTTATAGAAATTCAGAATCAGGTTCCTAACAGTAAGTTTATATCCCTGACAGCACCAGGCAGCCTTCTGCAGAGACCTTCATCTTGAACTGGCCTGCCAGGAGCCCCTGACCTGCAACCCAGCTTCTAAAGAACAAAGACCTTCACTCTATCTGCCCCTCTCTGAGCTAAGATGCTGCCAAGCGCTGCTCTCCAAAAGAAAGCCAGGTCGGCAGCTCCAGAACCCCTGGCTGACCTGAGCCCAGAAGCAATAAGCAGAGCTGTACTGCAAAGGGGATTTTATAGCCCCTGTCTGCTGTCCTGGCACAATCTCATCGTGAGAAAAAGCTGCGCCTGCAGGAAAATCACAGCCAGGCACTGAGGATAAAGCAAGGATAATATCACCCATTTACAGTCCTATGTTTTGGGGTTTTTGGCTGATGGGGAGAGAGAGTTGCAGTGCAAGGGCTGCATTACAGAGAACGTCCTTGCTACCACAGGTGGGTCTTGGAAAGCTAAAAAAAGCCATGGGGCAACACAGAAATTTTCCAAGTTCATGGACAGTTCTATAATCTGAATGTTCTGTTGTCTTTGTATGTCACGTATGTCAGAGTGATGGGAACTTGAAATGGGCAGTAAAATAGTAAAAGACATTTTTTTTTGGTGATAATATATCAACCTAAGAAGTGAATGAGGCTATATAGCAGCTTTTTTTCTCATTCATAATTTTAAAATGCTGAAATGCCTACATTTTAGTCTATCTGGCTACAAGCTTTTAAAGTAAATGTTTATAAGTCCCTGAGAAGAAAGACGTAAAATGAAACAAATGACAGCTTTGAATTATAGTTGTGACGAATATTGTCATAATAAATTCTCTCCTCACCCAAAAGAGCGATGAGGGATTCCTTCTGTACCGCACCATGTTTTCACAAGTCAAATACAGCTACTTGTTCAATTTATAGCTTGCTTTTGGGCTGAAAGTCTCCACACGTGTTACAGGAACTCAGCTGAACATGATTCAGAACTATTTGTTTAAGAATACCATGTTTCTAGATCATTTAGGTTGAGATTTTCTGGGTTGTACAAGGGCTTTTGCTACCCAAGTCAGAGGCACTGATGTATCTAAATCCTCTGGGCAGCGTGTCAAGCTATAATCTTCTAGAGGTGTTGCTCTACAGCTTGTTTCTACAGCTATAATTGCAAGAGGAAGGGATGCTGAAATGGTCGTCAAAACAATGGTTTCATATGACAGATTAGCCATTTTCAACACCATGGTCCTTATCTGAGTTGTAATGTATATTAATCACCAATTCCCTACTTTAGCTCGATTTGCTGTTGCTACGAAAGGGGATGACAATTTAAACGACTGCTTCTGGAATACTTGGCTGGTGTGCACAGCTTTGCTCTGAACCAGATTTCCAGTGGAAAATGAATCCATTTAGACACGACGGCTACACATTTTGCCATATCTTTATTGCACTTTTACCACGTTGCAAACAATTCCACAAAAATGCTGCAAAAGTAAGCCTAGAGCTGCTGAAAGCAGCTTTTTACCCATATATGTATATATTTACACAAAACTATCAAAAGCAAAGTTGAAAAGTAGCAGCTCAGCTATGATAGTCTAGAAAGATAAGAGCTGCCACCTCCTTATGGACAAATAGTACAACTTGTCATTTTACATCACTTTGTAAAACCAACATTCAAGTATTCCTGTCAATGCACAATCAGTGAAATTCCCTTCTGGTAACCACTGTATTTATTATTATTATAATAATTATTATTTTTTGCCTTTAAAAGTTCATAATGCCTTAACCCTTTAAATACTGAGTAGCTGGGAAAAAAAAAGCATTCAATTTAAATAAGATACAGTGGATTAGAGCACTTAAAGGGTTAACACAAAATACTAAGTGGACTGTCACCACAAATAAAGTGTGAGTCACAAAACTATGCCGTCCCTCTTAGTTAAATTTGGTAGGTAGGTCTGGGGTTTCATAGATATACCATATATAAATACAAAATATTAAGTAAAGGCCTCCTTGCTATACAAAAAGGACAGGAGGTGTTTTGCTATCAGACTGTTGTCTGTCAATGATCTGAGTATTTTCTGAATCTTTTCATAATCTCTCTTTAGGAATGAAAAGCATCACATTAGACTTATTTTTCTTAATGAACTAATCCTTTGCAGAGTCTACACTTTACCTACTTTGGGAACAATTATAGCTCATTTCTGAATTCACTGAATTCACAAAGTGGCATATACAGTCTTTTGCAAGACTTCTTTTTTCTTTTTCCTCTTTGAAACTTCTTTACTTGGCTGGTAAAAACGTAGTCTTGCGATTTCACTACCTCTCGGTCGTAACAGTGTTAACATCAGTGTTAAAGTCATTTTCAACCACATTGTCATAACCATCCTTTTCTATACAGTCACTAACAGCCTTGAGGACAATCCGCAACCGCCTGTCCATCGCCTCCAAGTGAGGCTGGTAGAGAATGGGAGCTATTTTATCTTTTAGTAAAGATTCCTTCATCAAGAGACTGAGTTTGTATTCCTCCTTGGCTAACAACTGTAATCGCAGATAGGTAGACTTCCTTATTCTAAAGAGAAAAAGGAGGGAAAAAAAAAAAAAAGCAAATCAGTATTTTCATCACTATTGATCTTGACAGGGCTAAAAGGCATACAGTCAGCATAGCAATAATAGTGTAAAAACCTTATTATGTGATCTGAAATGATGAGGACCAGGCACTGTCACAGTCCTAATGAGCAGCTGGCATTGCCACCTGGCCAGCGATCTTTGGGAGCCCTTAGAAGTGGAGAGGTTTTGGAGCACACTCTACAGTCAAGTACGGGCAGCCTCCGTGTTCCTCGGCTGGCTAAGGCACCCATCGGACCTGGTGCAGCTTTCACAGCGTCGTGCCCATCCTGGCAATGACACGCGTGGCGCGTGTGGCATTGAGCTGGGACATGGGCGATGGCAGTGGGGGCTCCTGCTAGTCCACCCTGCCGGGACACCCAGAGCCTCTGCAGAGCTCACCCCGCATCCCAGTTGTGCAAAGCTGGACCTCTAAATATCACCTCTCCTCTCTGAAAATCCTGGCCACGGGCACTGAGGCAAGCCGTCGTGAAGCATTTGAACAAGCTGGGCTAAGTTTTGCCACTTGACTTCCACGGGACGTGTATTTTGTCTTAAGAAAGCCTCTCTCACAACAGCTCACAGCCTCGGTCCTGCGAGGTCCTGATCTCAACAAAGCGCTTAACGTGTTAGTGCGAACGCTCAGGGCTCGCTCAGGTCAGGCTCCCTGGGCAGGATGATAACATTTCCTCCTCTCCGTGGTACGCAATAAAAGATTCACTTCAACATTGCAGTCCTATTAGCGGAAACAACTGTATAAAAAGGGAAACAACTCCAGAGGTGAAACGTACCTGCAGCACTGGTTTAAAGGCACCAATATGGAAAGTTCGTCGTGGGAATATTTTCCAAACCTGTTTAATGATAAGAGCAAGAGCATGACAAACACTGTTTTAAAGACTAACTTTTTTCTTTTTTTTTTCTGCAGAAAGATTATTAAAGGTATTTACCCTCTTCCATTATCTAAGTGGATAATAAATGTTTCATTTCCAAACTTCTCAAAGGTTTCGTAGTGATGTCGATCCATGTTACCTATGGAATAAAGAGAAAAAAAGACCGTTCTCACTCTGGCTTGCTGCTGAGCCTGCAGGCCAGGATAATACAAAAGCCATGGTTCAGTGAGAAGCCCAGTGCTCCCCAGACATGATGGCTGTGTAGGGCAGAGAAAGCAATGGATCTACTGAGCATATTCGCTTCTACTGTGGAAACCCCAAAGGGCACGATACTGGAAGATGGGCTGTTACACCGCTGGGAGCTTTTCAAGCTTTTATACTTAAGCTCTGGGGGACCCATCAGGAGACAAACCCAACCTTCCCACCCTCCAGCAACCCCTCCTGGTGTACGCCAAGGAAATCCCTCTCAAGTACGATGGCATCTCAACTGTTTGGGAAGCCTGGTCATCTGTGAGTAGCTATGTCCTAAGCCAGCAGAGCTTCATTGGTGAAAACGAGCTCTGCTACGCCAGCGCTGGGTCAGTATGGCGTGCAAAGCACCCATGGTACACGTGCCGGGTGCGAGATTTAGCTTAGGGAGGGGAAAATGCATCCTTCAAGCAGGGATGTTAATCCATATGACTTTGCTAATATTGTATTAAACTTTTTGAACTACGACCAAATATCCTTTTTTTCCTCTAGTAAGAACTTTGTCCAAATTTCTGGCTGCCTGGAAAGCCAAAACGATATTATGGCTCTAACATATGGATCAGGATGCTACTGCACTGGTACAGCTGACCAGCTCTGGGCACCCACGGCAGGCAGAGGCGTGATCTGCTTCTAAAGGTCAATGTGCAGAGTACTGGTGCCAAGCTACGAATTTTGTCTTCATGGCAGGGGTCTTGAGCCACTTAGCGATGCCACATATGGCTCCTGAGCTGTGATTTGGCCTCTTCTGCTGCAGCCTATCGCAGAAATCTCAGTAGTGGCAATGGCAGAGGATGTGTCCGTGCTGGCATGTGTCCAAGGATCAAGTATGGATATTGGCACCTTACAGGTATACTAGCTGCAGCAGAACAGGTTTCATATGAGAATGTCTCAGTGTTAACCACTGAGCAGGCTTGGAATAGGTGACTATTACCTGCTTGTTAATAATTATTTTATTCCAGTCAGGTTACATAAACACAAAAAACCTTCCTGATACATACCACAGTTGCCTTTGTGACCAAGCAATACTTCTTTTCTTCCCCCCCTCTGACAGTTTATAGAGCAAGCAGCAGTGCGTACTACTGCAGGTTGAGAACAATGTGCTAATAATGAACAGCACTTGCATGTGCATCCAGGAGCCATACATTACAATGGTAAAGCACTCACTAAAGCAAACTCTGAAGCCCTTAACTGTTGTGACGTAGACTAGCCTGACCCGCGTTCATCAGCACCCTGCATTTCTGAACATCTTTGTTCCTTTAATCTGCACTGATGGGAATATATAACCATGTAAATCTGCATTTTCTCATAATCATCCAGAACGGCACATACAGTAAATGCAGCTTCATCCACGCTTTAGCAAACTGCTGAGCTATGCAGAGCGGTGTAGAAAGAAATGGTTCTTATTCTAATTAAATGTTGCATTTAATTTTTGAAAGAGATGAAACTTACCCATTAGGAAATCAAAAACTGTCATATCCATTATATCCAGAATTCTGGTCCCACTGTCATACGGGGGGGTTTGTTTAACCTCTTCACAATAATCTGGATCAACTTCCCATCTGGAAAAGCCAATATTTCGATATTTTATGCGACATACAAAGCTTACTGAGTATTACCAAAAAAAATGTTATTTTGCAAAGATCTAGTTGCATCACGTTTGATTGAGGGCAGGGTCAGGTAGAGGCAGCAAATTCTTCAGGCTGCTTCCTGTAATGCAGGCAACCGATAAAGATTGTGACTGATGAAAAAGGAAGAAAATCACAAGATTGAAAACTATCTGGCTAATAGCTTAAAGATTTAGGAGACCAGCTGCACCATCAGTCATATGATGAGAACATCTGAGACTTGTTTAGGGCTGCTGATAGCAGTGAATCTTTCTCTCTCGGATAGAACTCAGACAGGTCTCATTGCATCCTGTCAAAGCCACTGGAGGTATCTGTCCCACGAGGGAATTATGCCATTGAAGGTCCTTTCAGGACCATAAGCTGGAGCTTCTGGCAAGTGTAAGGACTCTGTCCCTTCCCAGGAGCTGGACCTGCTGAAGAAATGCAGATGCTCTCCTAAGCCTCGATGCGTCAGATCAGGCAAGGGCAGCAACTGTTAGCACCGCTTTATTTTCCTCTCGCCCTTGGCAGCTGGCGTACCCTTTGCTCACCACTACTCACTCTGCTTTCTTGCGCTTGTGGTAGGAACGTCTCCAAGGGTTCCTCCAGGTTTTCCTTTTTGCTAAAGACAAATCGGGTAGGAAAGCAGCCAGAGACCCCTCGATCTGATCTGGTTTTCCACACAGGGCGTGCTCTGTTGAGCAGTAGTAGGAACATTCCCCATAGAAGCAGATGTTGTTGGCTGGCAAATAAAGGAAAAGAGTTTTAAAACCTACCCTTAAATTAGTGTTCAGGAATTCACAAAAGCACTGATGTATGTATGAGCAGAAATAAATCTCGGACCCAAAACCCCATTACCACACATAGTTTTCTTCCACTGAAACCACTAGAAAGACATTCACTTCAGTGCCTGGGATCACGCCCTATGCTGAGCTCTCTGTGACTATTTCCAGTCTATTTATATTCCAGAAAACCAAACTTTTTTTTTTTTTTTTTTTTAAATCCTTTCCCTTCTCCTTTCATTTTCCCAGACTGATACATCCTTTGGGATATATTTGTTACCCCAGGCTGGAACCCCAAATGCCACAGCTAAACAAGTGGCACGTGCCCAAAATTAAGTCACCTTTCAAAATCTTGGCTCATTTCTTTAAGAACAGACAACAACATTTCATTCAGCTACTTGCTGGTATGAGAAGAACTGGCAGTTTTACTAAGGAGAATTATTTACCATGAAGACTCATGTGGGGGTGTGTGTGGAGGGTGGAAATAGCATAGATGTAACTCTGTCAGCACACATCTCAAACACAAATTTCTTTCTCCACGCATCAAGTTACTCCAACAACCAAAAAAAAAAACCTGCAGCAGGTTTTGGAGCGTGTGTTACCTTAAAACCTCCCCAAAGCTGCCACCACATATTTCTGCACAAACAAGAACACCCACCTCTTCACAAGAACCCTCTTCCCACATGAATTCACTGAAGGTGGGAGAGCAGCTCATCCTCAACCCCCACCAACGCTGGACCATGAACAAGAACAGCAGCACAATGCTGATCGTCTTGTCGATGTGCTACAACTCTTTTGACATTGCTTTATGCACGTAAAATGTCATTAGAGGAAGACTGTGCCCTTTCCTTATGGTAATGCACGAAGCTGAGAAGTCACATTGCTTCCTCATTCCCCACAAGGCCCCTAAATTCAAATATCGCTTCCGAGCTACTCTCCCTTTGGGCAGGATCAGTATAAATGAGGCAAGAAGGGCTGGTGAATAGAGGGAGGTGATTTTTCTGCCTGCCACAGAAGACCACGCGGCTTGGAAAGGTAAGCCGGCGGGTTTTCACGGCAGCGATGCCCTGCAGCACGCGTCCCTGCCCATCACCCTGATGTCCTCCCTGGTCCGGACCCAACCGACGGGTGGCAAAGTGCCGAGCGGAGACGGTACGCTGCCGGGGGGCAATGCAAGGGAGACGACGAGTCAAGAGGACAGGGAGCAATACCGGTGCCGGTGCTACGGAGATAACAGGAGGGAGGGAGAAACAGGGCAAAGAGCTGCGACTGGGGAAGGAGGAGAAGGAGAGCGTGGAAGAGCAGTAAGGTCTCATAATGTTCTTGACTGTATTAATTAACCGTATTATCCAAGACCAACTGCTAACCTTGGAATTACGTCATGTAATTGGACAAAAAGGCTGGTGTGTTACTACTTGACAGTTTGCCTCAGTTCTTCATTTCCAAGCCTCTGTCAATGGCCATCAGATTTGTCCATTAAGTTGTGATTACTTTACTCTGGACACAGCCTTTTTGAAACCCTCTGTTGTGACTGACTCATAAGGGTCACCCATCTCTCTGTGCTCAGGAACAACTCCAACCCAAACTGTATATTTACATTCACAGGGTTGGCTCATACCAGTTAAATACATCCTGACTCAGTCCAGAAATATTTACCCTGTGGTCAAAAACCTCGCTGACAATTACTGAAAGAAAAGTACTTCAGGGAACAGAAAGTGAAGAACAGAAATTAAAAAAGGAAGGAAGGGAGCACTCAGCATGTCTATACTTTTAATTTTGTAATTTAAAGCATTTTACCAGGCAGAATATCCTTTCTTAAAAATTATTTTAAAAGCTTTTTCTTACGTAGAAGGCATACTTAGTCCCTTACCATTTGAATTAAAGGAACAGTAGTTTGAGACTTCCCATGAGCTAAGAAGTGACCATGTCCTTGGCTGATAAGCCACTCAGCTTGGCTATTTCCTATGAACCCGAGCACAAATCTTGGTACTGCTCATCACACGGTATGCCTATTAACTTCTAAACAGAACCCTCACTCATTTTCCCTTTCAAGCAACTCGGGAATATAACTCATCACTCAGAGTGAAGTTTCGAAAACCATTTTACAAACTGCATGGGAAAAGAGCAATCATGGTTAGGTTGGAAAGGACTCTGGAGGCCCCTAGTCCAAGCTACAGCTTCAGGCCAGCTTCTCCAGGTTAAAAAAATCTGAAACTCTCAGCTTCTCCTTGTTACCAGCTCCAGGACCATCTCAGTGGCTCTCCTTCAGACTCACTCATTTCATTAGTCTAAAATCAAGTCAACACCTAGACAAACCCAACCTAACGCAAGCCTTGGGCGTGCTGCCCTGCAGTCTATAACCTCTCATGGGTTTCCTTTTCAAAAATGCTATCACAGCCTGGACTTGGCACAGCTTTTGCAGGGCTAACACAGGTGCTTCAGCTCCACCTTTGATCATCCTGGCAAAACCAGGAGGGCTTCATGCCTCCCTGTGAACCTCGTCCATAATTCAGGATGAAAAGCGAAGAGTTGTCCAAGCACCTGTGGGCAGCACTGCCAGCTGCAGGCAGGCTGCAAACTGGGGGGGGTCCTACTGGGCCCATAGGAAGGTTGGGATATTCTCAGCCACTAAAAACTGGGGAGAAACATCTGTGATTTATAACCTTAAAAGAATTACTGCAGACAAAATATTTCAAGGGGTTCCAGGCTGCCACAAGGGATGATTTACAAGAAATCACATACAGATGCTGCTTGCTACAGGCTAGCACCGAAGAATTAGGAGATTTAAAGAGATCCCTTATTCCCCGGGCACCTGCTGCCTCAGTGGGAAGGTAGGGCTGCAGCGAGGGTTTATGTTTCCAGCGATCTGAAGCTGCAGTGGGGCTTGTGCTCCAATTCAGCTGTGTCGGCATTACCCGCTCGTCTGTGGAGGGAGAGAACCCCCCACAGATTTATCTCGATCGTCTGAGACAATTTATCTTCAAGGGTTTCTATGACCTGACTTCCACCTGGCAGCGGGAAGCTGATGCTCGGTTATCTGCCGCCGTAACAGTTTTGCGAAGAGCAAACGGCCCAGCAACGCCCCTCCCGCGCTATCGCAGCCTCTGCTGCTCACTATGTAAATCTGACCTTTCAAAGAAGGAATTATATTAAACACAGCATTTTGCACAGTGGGAAGATAAATACTGTGTTTAATAGTTTGCTTCTGAATTTAACTTCGGGAACAATGAAACCCTGCTCCATATTGTCAACGAAAGCAACTGGGACTAATCATTTGACAGTAATCACACATTCGTATCCAGATAAATCTTCGGGAAAGCTCGGGGGCTATGGCAGTGATGGCATTCGCTGCCGCAGTGACACAGCTAGCACGTGTGCTGCCTGCACCACGCCGGGCCGTTCTGCTCCTGCTGGGCTCCTCCAGCTATTGATTTTCCCACAGAGCCCCCATCGCCTGCAATGGGAGTCCGAGCGATGGCGGGATGCATCCTGTCACTAAGACAGCAAACTTAAAAAAAACCAGTAAAAAAAAAAAAAACACAGTAAAAAACGGTAAAAAACAGTAAAACCGCAAATGTATTTCTCGGTGAGAAGTTATTTTCAATGGCAAAGCTTTTTCTGCTGGCTGTTAATTCTCCCTGTGGGCTCAGACCTGTGGTACTTGGTCTCCACGGCTCCCGTCCGATTTCTGGGGGTAGTGGAGATGAAAGGATGCTGTATCTCAAGTTACTATTAAAGAAATTAACTGCTTTGATTGATACAGAATAGACATCCTGATATGTCTACCCTAGTTGTTATATACAGGCAGTGAGATGAAGCAGCCTGAATTATCTGGGGAAACATTCGTTTTTAAGGTTTCTTAAAAATGCAGAAAAAAAAGAGGCACCAAATATAGAAGAACACAGTTCTCAATTAAGACTTCAAGGTGCAGTAGCAAGCCTCTTTGAAACCTAAGTAGGTGACCCACATTCTGCACAGCAGGCTGAGGGTGAAATTCCAGCTAGAGACACAAGCCCAGTGCTTTGCTGGCAATCCCACGCTAAGAGCAGGGTTTGGCCTTTCAAAGGCAAAAATAAGAGGGAAAGGGGAGATGAGGCCTGTTGGAGTGTGGCCCTTCTCCTCCCATGAAAATTGCCCAGCCCGTATGTTCCTCTCTTATTCGAAACGGGTGTTTCTGTACACACCCCTGGCCCTAAGTACACCTGCAAAAGAAGTCACCGCCAAGAATTTGTGCTCCTGCAGAGCGGGTAGAAAAATGGCAACAGCACCAGTGCTGGCAAACCACAAAGGGAAGGATGTTTATACATGCTGAAATGTTCAAATGCTGCGAATTTGCAACTTGCAAACTCCTGCTTCATTAAAAAACAAAATTGTTTCCCCAAAGCACTAGAGAGGCAAGAGAAGCCCAAGCAGTGTTGCAAATGTCTGATTTTCATTATCTGAGGATGAATGGATACGATTCGTAATGAAATCCATGCAAAAATCATGGTCTGGTGATCGAAACTCCAACTAATTACAACAATTAAGAACCAGAGTGTCTGTGTACTCATCTGTACATTCTCTGTGCGTCATCCCAATAGCTGAACAATAATTCTTCTCAGGAAGAAAAGGAACAAGTGGAGATACCTTAAAGCAAATTGCTTGGCAGAGCAATTCTTTTATTGAGATTTGCATGACTGTTAATAGAGGACATTTAGCAAGCCTGTGCAATTGGAGTACTGGAAAGAATCCTGAATATTTACTACAGCAATGCATGAAAAGATCTTTCTTCTACCTGCTCAAAATAATAGGTAATTCAGAATTGCTATTGTTTGCTGAGAGGGGAAAAAAAATCCATAATCCCTTGGAATTGGCTAATATGAACAAAAATGTAGTGCTTACTAGCTGTGTAACATTGATTTCTTTAAGCTGCTGCCTCAATTACTTCCAAAACGAAGGCTGACATCATTAATATGTCTCTTTTTTCTTAGCAAATTACCATTCATTTGTAAGACTAGCAGGGCTACTGCAGCCTGCCCTACTGCAAAGGATGTAAAATTCATTTAAATAATTACTGACCTAATTCCATTTCTCACGTTTAGTCCAAACTGCCTGGAAGTGCACTTTTATGCAATCTGCTTCCTCTCCGAACGCAGCCTAATGCATCGGCCGACCTGCCCGCTCGCAGCCATCGCCATTTCCCGATGGAAGAAGGGATGTCGCTCCGCAGCCCGCTCTGAAGCTACAACCGCCTCCAGCATCCCGGCCCTGATTTCCACGCCTGATGGGACAAGTGAGATGGCCCAGGCGTGGAAATGCAGTGAGGTTTCTTCCAACACATCCCTGCGCCGCTCCAGGGAATAACACGGTGTATTGATGAGCGTCATCGATATTTACCCTCCGAGGGTTTCCACCGCAAACAGTGGTCTCCCAGCCTGAGGGGACGAGCTTTCTATAAAATCAATTCTATTAGTGCTCGTTTAATTTTGAGAGATGTATACGGGTGCACGGAGAGGGATACATTGCCAGCAGCCACCGTGCGTCCCCGTGACCATTAATTGCCGGGGAGCACCGCTGGGGATGGAGATGCAGAGACACGGCCACCTGGAAGGGAGTCCCAGAGCGGCCTCGATAGCTGAATGCAGGGGCACAGACCGGTTCTTGCAACTATCTATACCTCACACCTCAATTTCTCAGCTTTGTAACCAGTTCTCCCTCAAAACCAACTGACTTTGCTGCCCCTCACCTGCCGGAGGGGACCAGCGAGCCTTTCCCAGTCATCCCCAGGCTCCCCATTCCCTGCCCATGCTCACCTCCCCAGGCCACAGGGCTCATCCCAGCACATCCCTCTTTTCCCTTTTCTGCCCTCAATCTGCCGCTTGAGCTGCCTGCTAGGTTTGTGAATTTGTTTCTAAATGCTTAATTTAGGACCTTTATTACTTTTTTCATTAAGCATTAATTAATGCCTGCCTCTTAAGGTCAGTATGAACTACAAGACGGAGGTTGGGCATATGTTAATGAGAATCCGACTAATTAAACCAGGGACTTGTAGGGAAGAACTCTGACAAGTAACCAACATGATTTAAGCAAAGTGTATTGATTTAGGAAATGTAAAATTGAAAGAAAAATTAATTGCTTAAGCGTTTTATTCTCCAGAAAAGCCTGATTCATAGTTAATCAAATATTTTAATTGAATTTATCTGAGGCCTCTAAATAAATTTGAATAAAGGATTATGCTTGGATCATCCCTTGGATGTCTAGAATTTCATAATGACAAGATAAAGATCTTCATCCGAACCGGCAGCCTTAACTCTGCATTGCCGTGCTCTGGCTGCTCTAAGCTGCTCAGTACTTGAGTACAGTTTTATAATTCTCAGAAATCACTCAAGTTCAGCCCTAAGCCTTGATATATAACCTGGGAAGACTAAAAAGCAAGCAAACCTACTAATCCGTGTCTTACTTGCTAAAATGGGAATAAAATGGCTTATATTTCAAAGGAGCCAAAGTACCTTGTGCACATAAACAGTCACAAGATTTTTTTGCCATCTTTTGTCTGTGATTGTTTGCCTACAAAAAATCAAGCAAAAAAAAAAAATGTAGACAGAGAGAAACAAAGAAGAAGAGGGAGAGAAAGCGACCGAGGCACAAGTGCCCAGCTGGAGCACACAGAAATGTCTGCGCATCAGGTTTGGTGAACAGTGTCACCATGTACTGTCACCACTGTCACCACGACTGTACATGTAAAACTGGAGCGCTCATAACACGGGGTGAGATGAAATCTCTTGTAATTATGTAATGGATTTTACAAGTGAAGTTACTGGAATAAATAACTGTCTGCTCAACTGTGTCCTGCAGAGCTGAACATAAATATGAAGCTAAAAATAACAGCCATAATAATGACTTTACTGGTGATCACAAAAGTGTGATAAACATTTTAAGAGAGAAAGCTCTGCAATGACAGGGCTGGCTCCTAGCTAACAGCAATAAATTACAGTTATGTCGGAAGAAACTGTAATTAAGTCTTTGGATCTTGACTTTAGGGATCTCGGATAAACAGATTCTGGCCAATCACACACGGAGCAAGGGAGAGATCTCCAGAGATTTCTGCTCCAGATTGCCTGTTACACAAGTCACAGCCCAAGTTCAGCAAAGCACATTTGCACGCAGCTGAAATAATATGAGTTAACCTCAGTGGAACACAGCTACATGCTTTAAATTGAACGTTTCCCTATATAGTTTTTCTTGAAGAACATACTTAAGCATGTATTTTTGTGCCTTTAACTCAGAGCCTTAATTTCCCCATCTCAGCATCCCAGATGCTAAACAGAGATGACACCACTTTCTCCCACCCTTTGCCCATCTTCTCCTATTCCAGTTGTACATTCTGGTGAGCAGGGCATGGTTTTACCCTGTTTGTAAAATTCCCACCCTGTGGAGCTCCATCCTTGGCTGGTGCCACCAGACGTGAAAGAGTGAAGAGTAATAGAGAGTGGTATCGGTTCCTGGGGTCAGCCCTCAAAGCAAGAACGAGGACTGGGGACAATTCAGGTCACTTCTACTCTGGCCTCTGCCCAGCAGAGAATTTGAGCTGGAAGCAGGATATGTTACACATCTATTTGCTTGATTTTTTTCAAACTCCTGTTGTAATAAAAACTGAAGTACATGACTCTGAGAAAATTAGGTTTGGGTCTTCCAGTCAAAACTGAGAAATTTGACCAACAGAAGTGACGGATCACACTGCAGTAGAGAAAAAAGTCTAAATAACTAATGGGCTAAGTAATAAGGTTTTGGGTAAACAGAGCAACAGAAGAAATTGCTTTAGAAATTGCTCTACATAAAACATTTGTTGAATACATTGCTTTTGTGAACATAAAAGCCTGTCTCTGTGGATAATTTGTCAAGGGGAAAAGGCACTCAATTCAAAACAATAAAGTCTTCTTTGTAGGCTATGTCTCCACATTCATTTTTATTCAAAGGTCTAGAAGACAGTTCTATTAGAAATATCTGAGCAATTAAGCAATCTACACATTGTTCCCTTAAGTACGTGTTCGGCGGGATAGAAAGAATATAGTGTTATTTCCCAGACTACCTGGTGAGATGAAAAACGTTCTCCACAGTTTCTTGTCACGAGTAACATCTCGTATTTCTCTCGTCATGTTAACCAGTCTACCTGCAACTGGTGGCACGCGACGGAAATCCAGGATCCTGGAAGAGAAAGAGAAGAGATAGTTTATGTAAAGGATTAAAGTACAGTGATAGTGATAGGTTTTAGGAAGGTTCATTACACTCTGAAGGCACATTTATCTGTGGTCTTTAAGGAGTAAAAAGCCCATCAACTTTAAACTGGATAATCCTTTGTATAATATATTACAAAATATGTCCTGAATATGATCAGCTCTGACTTCCCTACATAGTATTGAGCAGATGCAAAATACAGAAGAGTATGGGGACACATTGTTCCATGAAAAAACATGAAGACGCATAGAATTCCAGAAATAAGAGACAGTAGGAACTTATTTTTGACTTTGTGCTACTTCGGGATTGTTGTAACATGCATTTTGCTCACCAATTTTTTAAGTGACTTGAGGAATGGGGTTTCAGCCTCTTTCTTCCATAAACACCGTCTAATAGTAATTTTTTTTCTGGCAGTCTTAGTATTTGTTTGATTTATTTGCTTCTGCTCCTCTCTGTTTTAATACCCTTATACCAACCTAAACAATCTCCCTGAGACGAAAAATTTTCCCACGGGCAAAGGCTAGGTGAAGAGCCTTTCTCTACCCCAAACTTCCTCGCCTTAATAGATCATTAAAAACTGCCTGTGAAGCATTGCTATTAGATACAGTAAAAGAGCAAAGGCCCCACACAAAGCCTCCCCATAGTGGGATTTTTATGTCCACTGTCTGCTGATAAGATTTTCTATGTTGGGTAGCAACTGCTTTTTCTGCTTAGTGTGCAGATATTTAACATACCTCCCTGCAGGAACTCCATTAATGTTTTTTCCTACAGCACCATCTGCTTAAAATGGCAATATAAAATATAAAACAGAAGGGATCAACGCCAAGGTCAACAACAATAAAATAGAGAAGATCCTTGAAGGATCTGACCAGGATGGCTCTTGATGGCAAGTCTACCCTGTGCCACCCGCTGACGGGTTCCCTTATCCTAACCATCAACCCAGAAGGCAGCAATACTACACGTACCCCCAAATCATCTGTGGCCCCAAAGCTTCAAGCTTTTGAAAGGATGTTTCTTGGCACTCGGGTGTGAAAGATGCTTCAGTTCTAACCCAACCTGTGAAATGCCGTGGTTTCTAGCCATACCGTTAATAATTCATCACTATTAAGTCCTGCTCCTAGTCTGGGCAGGCTGAGAGGGCTGCAGACCCTTCCCAGCCTTGGGGTAGCCACCATACCCTGCACTAATTCTGCCTGGGGGGACACTTTCAGCTAACAGGAGCATGGGATGCCCACCATTGCCCTCTCCTTTCCACTAACTTGTGGCCTAAATACGCTCCCGATATGGGACGGCCGCAGCTTTTTGCTGTGAAACCAGAACTCCCTCCCCATCTCAATTATTCCTCTCTGAATACTCACCCCGTTCCCCACGTCTCGCTCGGATTTGCGTGCCCTGGAGCTAACGGGGTGAGCCAGACTCCTGTCACACTCGCGCGACGTACTCCCCGGGAGACGGGTCCCCTCCACATGCACTTCAAGATCACAGGGGAAATTCATTTCTCCGCTCCTCTTCAATACAATTTCTCTTTCTTTTTGAGAATTACTTATTGCCAGGTTCCTCATTCCCAGAGCAAGTCACATTTCCTAATTATTAATCTACCCTTTCATCATCTGCCATTTCATTTATTCTTGGCGTTTGCCCACCTTTGTTCCATTTTTCCCTCTTTTAAAAGTAATTCAGTTACAGGGCTGGCCAAGTGCAGAAACTTATCACAATATTTCCACTTTTCTTTTAATGCAAATCCATTTTACTTGCCTGTCCAAATGAAATGCTGCTATTTCTGCATTATGTCTTTCATAGTCTGAGAAATAAAAAAAGTCAGGTGGGGTTTCTTGTTCTCTGGTTTGTCTGCAAAGAAAAACAAGGAAAGTGTTTTAATGAAGGGTTAGCATTTCTAAGGAGCAGTACTCAGTCATCAGCATGTTATTCAGGAGTTCAGTATCATTTGCTTAATGGAAGGCCTTTAAATACTTCATGTGTGCATTATTTGCCACGTAGCTTTCATTTTATCTTCTTTTTTAAACTACTGTAACAAAAAAATAAGAATTCAAGACTTGTGCATGCAGGCTGCTGTCACAAAGCTATTCCACTCAAGACTCTCGCTCTATTTAACGAGATCTGTTTTATCACTCTCAAACGTTTCATTAGTGATAGCGGTGAAGACAATGTCATTTCATTAAATTATCATTAACTGTAATTATGAAATTTCCAAAAGTAATAACATTTTTCTTTCATCCTTGGCAGCCATGCAGCTTCTATCTAAAATATGACTCTCCTTTTATATTACGTAGAGCCAAAAGTGACATGTTTTTCTCATTTCAGAAGAAATGGGATCATTGCAGTTTGACGGCCACGACATATGTCATGTTTCAAAGAACATTAACAAGACCGTGCTCCAGAGAGGATGCAGAATTTGTTGTTTCTTCAGTTTTAAGAACCAATAAAAAATGTCATTCTGATGGAAAGGCCAAAGCTTCAACACTGAACTCCATGGAAAATAGAAAGCTCTATATAACAGAGGAGAAAATCCTGGTCTCACTTTAGGCAATTTCCAGTCCTGATGGCTTTTGGATGGAGCACAACTCAGGCAGTTGACCAGTACCGTGTCTGGGTCCCACCTCAACCTGCATCATGCCCTATTTTGAAGGCTTAAACAGGAGATAAGCACTGCAAAGCTGTTCTGTGAAGCATCTGCAAGGGAGGACAGCTCCCCAGAAGAGGAAAACAAAGCTCTTTCTCATTCCCCGCTGTCACAGGTGGCCAGCTGACAGCTCGTGCGTCACCCATGCTACACACTGGCAATTAAAATACAACTTCTGCACCGTGACCTTGTTGCATGAAAGGCTTTGGGGTGGTGCAGGCGCAGAGCTCAAACCTCCAGAGAATTTGCAGCAAGCCCTAATTATGGGGCTTGTTGGGAACATGAAGCTGTGTCTATTCCCACAAAGACCACCAGGACTACCGGGACTGGTATCTGCCTGCAAGCCCTCCCGTATCTACCTTGCTGAAGAAATCAGATGAGTGTCATGGTTTTTTGGCTATATAAAGATTTTGCTATGCAACCAGCAGGGTCTGAAAGGCAGATATCCTTTCTCAGACATTCTTCTTTACATTAACATCTTGGCGAGGTACTCTGTCTCGCCCCAAATGATGAATAATTGGCATCATAGAGACAACATCAAGATATTTGACTTGTGTCCAATATAACTCAACGTCAGAAGGGCCTCCAACACCCCAGTGATGCTCTGGCCAAAATAGCCTTGACCACTGTCATAGTAGTGGTCACGGAGGTGGCCAACACTTGGCAGAAGTCCTGCTAGGGCGTTGCTGTGGTTGCAAAGGGTTCACAAGGAGGCAAGCTAAAAGTGAGCCTGGCATAAAGTAAAAAATATTTTGCTTTGTCTCCGTAATAAATGCAAAAACAGAAGGAGCGCGCCCACAAAGAGGAATACGGGAGAGCCAGAAACCTACGGCACATCACACAATACACCATGAAATCAAGACAAGAGCTAGGAGAGCTGCAACCTCGTTGCGCATATTCCCCTCAAAAACGAAGAAATGAGGCCTGAATATAAATTCAAAGGGAAAGATTAACATATTTCCGTTGGGCAGAAAATAACACATTTGTATGTAACTTTCCCTTCCCTCCAGATTTTAAAATATTCAATTTCTTCAACAAATCTAAGACAGAAAGATTCATCCCAAGCTTTTGCAAACTTTACGCATATCAGCACAGCTGAAAAGTTGCAGAAAATATTACTAATTAGCTAATCAATGCCATCTGCTTTTTATCTCCCACAGACTTTAAACGAATCGCGGATGTTCCTTTACAAGAAAATCTTGCTCTAGAAAATCAGACTTAAATAAGGGCTAGATCTCAGGCTTGCAAGCACAGCTATACCCCCGGCCCAGCTCCTCTGCGCTGCCTGCTCGACACGCCGGGCAGTCAGTACATCACCGCCGGTATAGTCCGGTCTCTCTAATTTCACTTTTCTATTTGCTCCCTGCCACCCCCGGCAATGGCTGGGGATATTATTCGTTTGGGAGTAAGTACAGCTGTCCTGCAGGCTTAGACTTGTTTGTACATATTTCTCTCCTGTCATAATGTATTATTAAGTGGTAGCGCACCCTCCTAGAAAATCGTGAACTTGATTGTCCTAAAACCTTCAAAAATGGACACCAAATCCACAGCGCAATCTAGACAATGGAAATACCGGTATTTTTTGAACCTGACTACACATTATGAAACAAACTCCCAAGTTTCTTTGGTGCTGCAGCTGCTTCCCTCTACTTATCTACAGAAAACCGCTCTCCAGCCACAGTCCCCACGGCCCATGCCCATGTCAAACAAGTATGGTACCCACTTTTCTGCCTCTTGGAAATATTGGGTTATTCTGAACGTAGACTGGAAGGAGGATTTCCGAAACCCCCAAGCTGCTTTACATTCCTTATGTTCCTTCGCAAAGCTCTGCAGAACTAAATTGTAGCAGATCCAAACGTGAAGCGCTCTTCTGAAATAACCTTGAAAAATCCTTTCTGCTGACTTATTCCAATATCCCATAGATAGAACAGGAATCTTGTTCCTTGGATCTGACTTTAGCTGGCAAGAGTTTTCTTCAAACCTACATTTATTGTTAATTTGATGTCTGCAGCAGCACCTAAAGAGATTCGTTGGTAATTCCTCAGCCACAGTAAGCTGCCGTACCGCCAGCAAACACTAACCTGTGTGATGATCACAGTCTAAGGCATACAACTGAATTTAAAAAGCCACATGAGCCTAACACAGCTTTGCAGCAATGGAATCAATGGGCTGTTACGAGAACAGCTTTAACAGTGTTAAAAGGGCACCTACATCATACTCTATATTTTTTTCTCTATCCAATGTGTTTATGCCTGATTTTATTTTATCCACGTTAAAAAAGTCGCTATGTTTTAGTGTGCACAATCTAAATATGCATTGCCTGCTTTGGTGCTAATTCTTCTAGTGATCTATTCTTGTGTATATGTATAGAGAGATGGAAGATCAAACTCTGACATACGGTCAGCAAGTCCTATCAGTTACTCTGGCTTTAGATCGTGGTAACTGGCCCTCAGTCTCTAAGGCTGGGAAAGGGACACGCACTCGGAGTCCCTTCCAGGTCAAGTAAAGTCTCTTCTAAAACGACACTGGAACCGACCCACCCCACAGCATGTTTTAAATCAGAATTGCATTTTAAAGGGGAAAAAACCCCAACCCTCAAGTTATTTTGGTTTTATTACTTGATGGCTATTGAAGGTTATTTTCTAATAAAATGACCCGTAATGAGATATTTAAGCAATCAGACCAATATGCCGAACCTCCGCAGAAGGGTACGCTTCTGAGGGACAATAAATTAAAGCAATGGTCAGAGCTCCTCAGTGCCAGCGGTAACAGCTCACCACGTGCAGAGGACAGGTTCTGCACAGGTTGCAGACAGTGGGAGAGGATTTCTGGCAGCAGCTCTTATTTTGCAAACAGTTGGAATCTGGTGATCTCTCTTTAGAGAAGGATTTGGCAGATATTTATAACGGCAGGCTGGGAAGCTCTGGAGGAGAGACAGATGGAGGTCTGTTGATACTGCACACACTTAAAAATTACACAGTGGCACCAGACCAATTACAGCATAAGGAAAAGACAAATCAGCACGGTAAGACTAGTAGAGCAGAAATAAGAACTAAGGGGAAATCAAAGTCCATGAAAATTTCCCTGCCATGGCACAAATCGGAGAAAACACGGGAAGTAAGGAACGATTTTAAACAGGACAGGGACACATTTGCTTTGACACAAGATGAGCTGCAACTGTGATCTCATCTTGTGGCTAGAAAAGCAAGTCATGCTTACAAATACAAGAAATAAAGCTCCTCTGATAAATGAAGAGAGTCAGGAATAAATCTGGTGAGTCAGCTCCATCCTAGCTATGGTTGGGACCTGTTTTGGTGTTCAGTAGTATTTGGATAAACCAACACAGCGATTTGTGTGCAGAAATAATTGCAAAGCCTCAAGTTTTTCTTAAATGTTTCTGTAAACATTTTTTGGCCAAATACTTGGTCCCCCAAACCCCAACATTAATAATTTCTTGCCTTTTTTTTTTTCCTGCCATTCGTGAACCTCATCACCACAGTGAGATTGCAGGCTCTGCAGACTCTCTGGCATTTCAGAAAATGCCGTTATAGAAACTCAACTTTTAACGTGGAAATCTATATTTAGTCTCCAGGATCACTCGCAAACACCTGCCTAAATTACCAGGATTAATACCCACCAGGGCCATCTATTACTCGAAAGAATCCTGCCTCGATGCCAGACTTCCTCCGCCCTGGGGGGGTCCTATTATCTGTACAGCAGCCAAAAAGCTAGAAAATAGGGCAAACATCCCAATCTGAGTCAAGTGTTATCCTGACAGACACATGCTGTCTTCCTATGCCGCAGTCCAGAGACATTTCAGAGACACCTTTTGCGTCACCCCCCCCCGTGTACCTTAACTAATCAAAGGACGTGCCGCTGATTTGAAAACAGCTCCTTTTAAATAGGTTGCGCTCCGTTTCTGACACGTAATCAGGGGAATCAACCACGGGGATTAGGGATGATTATGGATCACAACAAGGAGCTTTGCCACAGCAGGGAGTGGGTTTGCTTGGGTTAGCCCATTTTGCAGATGGACACCCTGACCCTCTCCAGCCAGGGAAATTCGGCAGCAGCAAAATCACTAAGAGACGGAACAGGCCAACAAGGTATGGTAATTGCACCGGCAGGGACACGACTAACATTGATAAGAGCGTAATTTGGCTATTGGAACAGATAACTGGAGATTATCCGGGTCTACCCACAGCTACAGGTCGCTATTCTTCTCCTTTGGAAAGCAGCTTTCCTCCCTTCTAGGGGAGTATTTAAGGTGTTTAAATACCTGTCCTGGAGCCGAGTTGCAGGCTCAACAGTTAATATAGAGTGTTACCTGAGTGATAAAATATAGTTAATACAAGACTAAAAGGCTACCACTCAGCAGTTTGCTGCTGTTTCAATGACTTTGTGGCCTGCGAGGGACTTGGGGACTTCTTGCGTTTGGAAGCGCCACGGTGGGGCTTTGTAGGCAGCCCCTTGCTCCGGCAAGCAACCGAAGCACAGATGCTCCATCAAGTCCGAGAGCCTTTCTTCCAACACAGACAGGCATGAAATCTCCCCAACCCTCGCCTGTGAAGTTCTTCTTTGTACTAGTAGGAAACTCAGACTGAAAGTCCGGTGTCTGCTTGCAAGATTTCCTCCCCGCCCCCCCGCAACCCTTATGTCAAATTGGATTGTGCAGCAGGGGCATCTAGAGTGCCCTGAGATAATCTAAAGCTTATTATTCTAAGTGAAGGAGGCAGCCCATGGAAAAAAAATGATGTCTCGGAGGCAGCTGCAGTCCTTAGGAGGGTACTTAGATTTTGCATGCAGAGTCGTATCATCCTGGAGGGCTTTCGATGCGTTTGGCACCAGTTAGAACAGGTGGAAAAAATGCCACTTAATTTTATAATACATTTTAGTGGCTTGGTAAGTCCTTAGGAAGATAAATGATATTGCTAAAGCAGCTACATCTACAGTAGCGGAGATATCTGGTGCCTATTTCTGACTCCTTATGGAGTCTTGGCAGCTGATGGCTTTGGCTTTATCAAAGTGTTCTGCGACGAAGAGCACTCCCAGGAACGATACGAGCTGTTTACAAGAGCAGAATACGGTCCAGAAAATGAGTGGCCAATCCAGGAATGCAAAGACATGCAATTTAAGTGGTACAGAAAGGATGTTTGGCCCGTTTCATCGCTATCATCCGAATGACAATATGGGCCTCTGCAGGATATTCAGGCTTCTCCCGTTTAAGTAGCAGTTCTGCAGCTAGAAAAAATGAGAGAATATTTACTGTGGCAGAAAGACAGAAATTCACACAGGGATGTGATAGCAATAGGAATAATTAGCAAACCGCCAAAAGGATAAATACCGAGATCATGCTGTTGCATGCCAGCCCCGGAGTGCTTTTCTCCCGAGCAGATGAAGAGAGCTTGACAACAGCACATGCTCAAGGACCAGTTAGCTTAATATAAATCATAAACTTCTGATGCAGAGAATGACAATAAGCTTCCAAAAGAGCATTTGTATATCGAAATATCTCGTTACCTGCCACAGGAGGATAGTGGGGCGAAGAGGGGGAGAAGATCCGCAGGGAAACAGTATATTAAGGTGGGTTTGCTTTCCATTTCCAGTTGCGGAATCAAAGAAAAAAAAGGCTCAGGAGGTCACCTAACCCATCCCCTGGCCCCAGGGCAAGATCAGCTATACCTAAACCATTCTTGACAGACGTCGCTATAACGTGACCTCCCCAATGTCCTTTCACAAGCCCATGGCTACAGCCCTCTCCTCCTTGTCCCCGTGTGCTGGCCTTAACTCTTCTGCCCATTTCCCGTCTCGCTTTTCTTCCTCGCTCCATGATCAGGCAAAACCATCCCAGCAAGACTTGCTGCAGCTGAGCTGAGTGCCTTTCCTAGGAAGGAATACATGCCAGAACCTAGGAAGGCAGACACACCAGAACAACTGGCTCCCATTCCTGAAAAGAGCATCCCCAAGCCCAGACCTGGGAATTAAGCCTTAACACCTTTAGACTGCAGATTCCTCAGCTCAGAGGCCCCTTCTTTACTAAGCACAACTCATTTATTCTCAATTCATTAAAAACTCAACCAACCCAAAGCCTTGAAAGCCTACTTTAGGCCTTCCCCTTAAAACCAGCACCGTTTCTAGAAGACACTGAAGCAACCTCTGATTCCTCTACATAGATCAGGGCAGTTGTGCAAAACCAGTCCCTTGCTTGGACTAGCACCAGTGAAAGGTTCTTGCCATCCCATGCACAAGATGTAGATAGATACACATACATGTAAAAGCAGATTTTCACCTGAGCAAAACATGAGTTACCACTCCTGACTACACAAGCAGATATGATATGAAGGGATGAATAATCAGGGTAACTAATATGATCCAAGAATATGAAAGATTCATTTTATTCTCCACTAAAATATAAAAATAATAATAAAACCAGACATTTTCCTCTTCTTTGGGGCTTTTCTGTTCTTTCTAGTGTTCTGGATTCGGTATTAATATCTCAAAATGTACTCTCTCTATACCGTTGCCTTCACTGACATTGTGCTGACAGTAAAGTCAGGGCATAATCTCACCAATCATCATTTCATTGTCTACCAGCACAGGAGAATAGCTCTTTTTTTCATTCATTCTTTTGCGCTTTCAGATACATAAGACATGAAGAGAATCTTTGATCAGCACAAAACATATAAGAGTTTGATCAACTGGGAAAATTTCCTTCAGCAATTCAGAATATTACTTCCAGCTCTGCGTAGTAAGTAGCTGCCTGTCACCATGGGAAAAGCAAATGGAAAAAAAATATTAGCGTAAGCACATTTGTCAGGATGTCTTCCCCACCCGCGCGTTTCGGCGCGACAGCCAGCAGTCCCCTTCCCGCTCCCAGCAAACGCGGCTAAAGAGGGGGGGGTCCCTGTGCTGGGGGCTGCACTTTCAGCCTGGTCAGAGCTCAGATTCCCAGGTTGTTTACGTTAATTAGTTGTTATTATTGGCGTTGTTGTTATTTGGAAGATGGCTGAAAAGAAAGCACAATGAAAGGCTGTTACAAAGCAGGTAAGCCATACAAAACCAGAGAGGTGAGCTCCAGCGCTACCAAACTCTAGATGGATGTATCTACGTGCGCTTAATGTATAATCCAACACATACATCAATATCTAATACTGCCTGCTCTGGTACTGGACATGATTTGACCAGACAAGCAGGATCATTCTTTATAATATTTGCCTGTATTTCCCCTGCCCCCCACAAACATCTCAAATTTAAGAGGCAGGCACAGTGTTCGAGAGCAAGTAAGTTGAAAATACTTGAGGTGAGATGAGTTTTTCCAACATTATGGGATAGAGGCTGATCTCGGTTATTACTGAAAAGCAGCACCACTGAGTGCTGGGGTAAGTGAAATAAAGGGGCTTTTCACGCCCGCTTTTGTAAGCTGTGTACAGGGGTGCTTCTGTTGTAATGACACGCACGGCTGCTTTTTGGTCAGTAGTGGGGACTGAAGTGTGTATTTCCAAAATTCGAAGCTCAGCTCTTCATACCTTGCTTTAAAGAAGCCTACCCTCTGCGCAGGGAGCTCAGTGGGAGGTATATAATCCATACTGGTACGCTGATTGCGCGGGAGGCAGCACATGCATGCAGAATTGCAGGTGTGCAAGTGTGGGGGAGTTGCTGGGCGTTCATCTTCCTCTCCCTCTTTCGGGGTGCTGGCGGGGAGAGGGGATGCGGGATGGAGAAGAGATGAATGTTGATGCCATGGTTTGGCTAGGTGGCAGTGCCCGTTGGCTAGATATTTTTTTCTACCATCCAGAAAAAGCAGGGCTTGTACAGAAAAACACATGAGTCATGGTATGGAGAGAAAGGGAAGCTCGAGGAAGCTCCTGTCACTGATGTACTTTGCAGATATAAAAATTCTTACCCCAGAAATAAGATTTGATTCACGTTTGAGATAGATAGAAACCTGACCTGACATACAGGAGTTGAAAGATTAAGAGGTACTTGACAGCACAACAAAAGAGTTCCCAGTGCCAACGTGAATAGGGTCAATGCTGTTGCCACAGCAGGGAGAAAAAAAGCCTCGTAGCAATTAAATAAGCAGGAGGCATCATTAATAAGGTGCTACAATGATATTTTGTGTCTTTCTTTAAGGTATTGTCATTAAGAAACTATATCAGTATCAGTATTTTCTGCTTCTGTATGGCTTGGATTCCTTGGTGCTCTTAAACAAGTGGTGTGAGCATTTTTGCCATGCCAAGCCCATGATATCCGTCATCTTTCCCCTTGATTTATCCCTTTGAGGCTCTGTTGTACATTGTCTGCTGGCCATAAATTGCAAACATGAAAAATGATACAGCTGCAAAAACTATTTTTGAAAAACAGGCAGTGCAAACAGAGCTCAGTGTGAGCCCAGGTACCTTCAGCCTTTCTTCAGGAAAAAGACTGCAGAATATTTTCTACAGAGGTTTTTCAGTGCGTAACATTTGTAGAGCTCTGAGAGCACAGGAGGAAAAATGTATGTAAAATTAGAAGTCTGAAGCATTTCTTCAGCCCCGAGAATGTTATTTAATATGTCTGGGGTCATTAAGGGTAGGGATTTAATGGAACAATAACATTAAACATATTAGAAGCATAGCAGAGCTCAAATTTCTTTCAGCTTGTTGGATTTTTTTCTTTTTGCTGTATGTGATATATGTGCCATTGAAATTCCAGGGTTCACAATGGGTTCCAGTTCAAAATAGGTTGGAAAAAGTAATTACTGTGAATCTGATGTATTGATACATAACTTCTTCCTTTTTATTCATGAGTTTCCTCCCTGTCATTCTGAGAACCGTGAATGCTAGTAAGCTTGTCCTCAAAATCTCCCAGGAAGCAGGAAAATATTAGCCCCATTTTTCAGCAAAAGCTGCAAAACATGGAGCTATTAAGGATTCAGCTCTGCCCTAAGCGAAGCACTCTAGCCTCATTAAGCACATGCTTAACTTTGGGCACACATATAGCCAGTGAACTACACGTGTCCTTGACAGTCAAGCACAGACTTAATACTTCCTCGGAGCTCTTTTGTGCTCAGCGCTTTGCAAGAACAAGCCAGTGATAAGCACCAGATCCCCGCAGCAGCTCTGGCCACTCACCCCGTCCACTTCCAGACTCACAGTTGGTTTTTTTCTTCTTTTTCCACACATGACAACAACTACTCTGGGGAAAAAAATGTGTCGTTCTGCCAGAAGTACAAATCAGTTTGGCCACAGGCTTTGGTAGATCCCAGATGTCACCTTTCGGGTTGACACTGAGGTCTGCAGGTCCTAGGTGTGCTCAAGACTCCTTGTACCCGAATAACTGCACCATGCAAAGCACTGCAACTCCTCTAAACAAAAAAATAATTACTTTTCTTACTTCTATTGCCAGACTAACCGGAAATAAGACTCAAATCCTGGCTTTCAGTGTGTTTCCTGCCCCACACAGGGAAATACAAATAGATCTAGAAAAGCTCAGACAACTTGAATGAGCTCTTATATTCCAGAAACGCCATTTGAGCCGTGCGAGGTACAGGAACGGGCTGAAGGGCTGCAGGCAGTATGTATGAGCAGTAAAGACCCAACACTTTCCTCTCCAGCCCAAGTGGAAGAAGTTGTTTGGACTGAATATTGACACAACTAGAAGCACCACAGTGTTTGCACTCTGTATTCAGCCCATTTGGTACAGGCTCCCTCTTTCAGTTTGCAGTTCAGAGTTTGAATTTCTCCTCTCCTTCTCTCAAATGAAATGTTTGCAGTTCTTAAGATTGTTTAAGAGGGATAAAACCTAATACAATCACACCTCTCTATTAGCCATAAGCAGCTGTCATTTTATTGTGGCTTGGAAGAATAAATAAAAGGATGCTCAAGCTCCAGCTATGAAAGTGAAAAATCCTTTCAAATGTCACTGTTCTGTGTCATGGGTGACCTACATATCTGCATTTGTACAGGGGAGCTTCACTTTTCCAAGGACTCCGAAGGAATAACCATGCTAACTTATGGCATGCTCCCTCCTCCCTTCCCACCTACCCGTGCAGAAGTCAAACACTTTTGGCTTTTTATTTACAGTTTACCATTCAAGAGCTACTGAATACTGAATGGCACAGAGTTAAGTGCCTGAGATTTTGCAGATAAATAATTACCGTCAAAATCATTAACAGGACAGAGCCTACATGGTGTGTATGTGTAGACCAATACATCAAAACCAGCATGAAATTCTCATTTGTACAGCGAGCTGCTTTTACCAGCTATGGATCTCAAAGTCTGGATCTTGTCCTCACAGCCAGTACAAAACGAGAAACAGGGGATCGGAACAGCGAAGCACCTTGTGCAATTTCCTCCTGCAAATCCCAGGTCTTCTGAGCGCCAGCCGACAGCTCAGCTCAAGCCACTACAGCCCAGAACCCCCCCGGAGTGCCCCGCACGGGGGGCCAGAGGATGCGCTCGTGCCCAGTCCTTCTGCTGGTCAGCCCTAAACATTCACCAGAAGAACTGCCGGTTTTGCTTTTTGAGCTTGTTTCAATCCCAAATCCTGAGAATCTTCCATAATTATGCCAGTGAGGCCAGCAGGCATGTGGTTACTGCAAGATAATCGCTCCCCAGGGCTGAGTGTTTCTAATTCCTCGGAGGTGTGATTTCCCAATAAAGCACACGCACCCCTGAACTCGCCTTACCGCTGCTATTAACATTTCTTAATGTGTGGCAAAGGGTGATGTGCCTCTCTGAGCTGGAAAGAAGGTGTAATTGCCTGTTTCAGACTACTTTGTGGTTACAAAAGAAATGGGAATTGCTTTGATATGGTGCGGTATTTCATTGCTCTAATAAAGCAAACTATGCAACCTCTCTTTTTTTATTTATTTTATTTTTACTCCTGTCTCATTACTACTCCTCCTGTCAGCAACCATGATCTCCGTGAAGGGCGTCTAACTTAGTCTTTGCCCTAAGCTCCTTCTGCGGTTCGCAGGTAAACTTCCATATTTTAATATATTTTCTTCCCAGCCAGAATTTTGCCTAAACAAGGAATGCAGAACAGCACTTTGTTGCTCCCCATGCCCCGGCTGTTCATGGGCACTGGTCCCATCCTGCTGCAAAAACCAGCGGCTGCTCAACACGTCTCTGAGGCTGATTTCCCCTGACGGACAAGTGTCCCACCTGGGTTATTCCTGTCTGCAAAGTGTTACGTGTTTGGGAATGTGCGGACGTCACCACTTCGTCATTTTGAGCATTTCTCAGGTAGTTGCTTTCTGACTGGCAGCTGCCAAGGTGATTTACAAGCGCAAATACTCCAGGGTATTTGCTCCTAAACCTCTTGAGAACAGCGTTTCCCAGTCTCGGTCAGATGACGCTCCAACTTTTCCAGAAGAAAGAATCCACGGACCATCTTAGTATTAACTCAAACATTTCACTCTCTGGATAAATTTGAATTAACTAACTATCTTTCTCAACTTTGGATGTTCATTTATTGCATGAGTAAGAGTGTACTGGGTTAGGAGCCCTTTTTTGTAGCCGTTTCACAGATTAATTGTGCTGCTTTACAAAACTATAAAAAACTTTACTTTCTCTCTGAACTTCTCCTCTTCCAGGCTGGAAACCCCCACCGCTAATCCGCTCTTTATATTAAGGGCACCACATGAGTCACAAATTTCATTGGAAATTACACATCAGGGTCCTTTTAGCTTGCAACCGTCTGGATAAAGGGTGGGTTAACGCTCTGCAGCCCACGGGGAGTCGCTGTGTTACTCCCAGGGGAAAATCAAGCCGTATTAGTGTCTCTTCCCTCTTCTGCATCTCCACTGAGAAGGCGGATTTTAATCTCCTGACCTCCACACAGGCCCTGCTTCTGGGGGCTGCAAACGTAGTCCCCGCTCCCCACAGAGCATTATCCTTCTCCTTTAATCCTAGTTATAGACACAGCATTTGAGGAATAAAAAAGTAGGTGGAGGTTTTGAGGAGCAACATTTAAAAGGACGGTAGTTGCAGGATTTCAAAAGGGCTCAGTGTTGGCCTAAGCTGCTCTTCTTAAGTAAAAAAAAAAAAGACTTATTGAAATCTCTGAAACATATCCCATATGAAAAAAACAAAGAGGAGAAGGATGTTAGGGGATCTGCTCCACGACACTACAAGGGAAGAAAGACTCTCGCTGGCTTGGCTGCTCAGAGCAATTGCGGTTTGATATAAACATCTCCCATCAAGTGCAATGCATTCGGTGAACTCCCACGCTCAAGGTGCAGAGAAATATTCACGCTTGGTGGATCGCAAAAACGCATCCACTCAAACCTGGAGTGAAGATGAAGAAGGGAGGGGGGGGGCTGTATTTGTGTGCGTGTGTACAGGCATACAGAGAGGAACACTTTTCACCGGCGAGACTCAGCTGAGTTAGTGTTCGATGTGAAACAGGTGGTTTCCTCCCCTTCACGAGACTTAGAAATCAGGTTCGGCTAATTTAAACTTCAAAGCCTCCCTGTGTTGAGGTTGCTTGGTAAGATAAGGTAAGATTACACAATAAAGTATGTGAGGGTTGATAATAAAAGCAGACCTTAGAAAAAAAAGCACAAGAAAAAAGAGACAAGAGTAGAGGACAAGAGAAGGGAGGAAAAATCTGCAAAAGTTGTGCAGTAAAACCTTTAGTGAAATGACATCGTTGCCAATTTTTTTTTTATGGACCTGATTTATGACATGCAGCTGCTTTTCTCTAACCGTGCATGTCTGGTTACCTCTCCTTGAATTTTTAACTGCGTTTAAATGTCTACAAAATATGAAGCTTATCTACTGTACCGTGCAATAGATACGTGTGTGCATAGCCCACAGGAGTTGTGTGGGAGTCTGGTTTCAAAGAGAGGACTATGTTTTTACTAAAGCCAAGGATGCTTGTATTTCAGTTTTCCTACCTTTTAATATGAACTGTCAGGATAAGTATATGGTGGAGCAAAGCAATCGCATGATTTAATCATTGGACTTCACCATTTCATTCCTTCAGCACTTACTGGTTTTCCCTGGGTCTGATCCAACTTCCCTTCTCCTCAGTGGAAGGTCTCCCATTGAGTTCAAGGTGAACTGGATGAGGAAGGACAGAGCCAATTCATAAACTGGGACCTGCCCTGCCCATACTCAAATTTAAAGGCCAGCAAAGTCATGGGAAAAGTCTCCCATTGACTTCAGTGGAGTGTGAAGCAGATGCAGATTAAAGTGAATAAGTAAACGAGCCATCTGTGACAGCAAACACCCTGTTCTTGTCCGTGCCTGGATGTGGGGGGCAGAAGACATAACCTCTGTTTTTAGTGTTTAGTTTAAATACGTCCATGACATCTTCCACAGCTCTTGCTAATATCAAGGCGGATATTGCAGGATTAAGCAAGAGCAGGAGTAGAAGAGTCTTAAATTAATACTGGAATTTCAACTCTGTCCAAAGCACACTGTGTGTCTGACACTTTCAGGACTGAGATCTTGGATAAAAAAGAATACACAAGCCATCTTCTTGTGTTTTATTACAGGTCCCTCGAGTTCCCTCCCTAGCAATCTCCAGTAGGCTGCTATTACCATACGCTTGAGTAAATTCCAATAAAGTTGAGTGAAGATCTTCATCTTATCACAAATATTGGTAAGAATTAAACCTGTTGTTTGGGTTTTTTTCCTGGGCACTGTTTTCCATGCAGCTCACAGGCAACGATTGTATTGACGGAAATGCTCAACAACAAGATGAATGTCAAGAAAGTATTATAGGATTAGTTACAGACAGTCAGACTACTTTCTGAATCGGCTTATTGGTTGAAACAGGTAGAAGAGGAAAACAAAGAAAACAAAATAAGGTGGGTTCATTGCTCACCTACAGGAATACCTGCAAACTGACCCAAAGGTGCAAAGCAGGATTAAATTTGCCATTCCATTTTCTACACATTTATAGACCTTTTTAGTTGCATCTTTAAAAATATTAGCTCCACCCTTTGATTTCCAGCATCACATACACTGGTGCCATGCTGTCACGTCAATCACATTCTTTAAAAGAGGGATTTCACCTACGTAACTGCTGTGCACTCTGAGAGTGTGAGATGGACTGTCCCCGGAATCTCGGAGCGTTGCCACCTCCCGGTCCCACCATCCAGCTCTGGTCCACCTCCACTAACAGGGAGCAGAGGACAGAGCAATGCGAACATTGAAAACAAACAAAAAAACCCTCCCGTAAAGTCCTATCAAAATTAAACACTCAATTATTCTTCATTTTGTACACTGGAGGAAAAAAATAAGAGGAAAAGAGAAGAAACCACACCTGGCAGATAATAGTCTCCCAGCTCAGTGCTATCAGAAGGCACTGGAGAAACCTGTACGGACTAGACCAGGCTATAGCAGTCTCAGGCAGGGTTGGAAAACACGCTCTCCAAAAGCTCTGCACTAGCACAGGTTGCTTCATAGCTTGCTGGAAAGGACGGGGGGACGAGTCAGTCTAAGAAAGTGCATTCAGTACAACGTTCATCTCCACTACAGAGCCAGTTCATCCCCACTAAAGACTTTACTGGACACTGCTTGTGAAGTCGTGTCTTTTAGGACATATTTCCAGATACACCTTTTCCTCCCCCAACATACAGTAAGTCTTTAAAGTA
The DNA here is from genome assembly GCF_947461875.1 of Haliaeetus albicilla. Taxonomy (NCBI): domain Eukaryota; kingdom Metazoa; phylum Chordata; class Aves; order Accipitriformes; family Accipitridae; genus Haliaeetus; species Haliaeetus albicilla. Next base: position 19,091,637 of record NC_091504.1, on the reverse strand, counting down.
GAACCTAAATCCGATTGCCTCTGCAGCAGGCCAGTAAGCACTGTGGCCAAATAGCAGATCTATTTTTGATATGACCTTGATAGTTAAATCCTGCCATTAGGTACGCACACACAGCTCCTGGGGACATAGCAAAACTTCCCTTCCATCTTGCAGTGCTGGTTTTGCTAATGATCAATATTCAGTTTTGTAAGTTTAATGAAGACATTGTTTCCACTTATCTACAGGTCAGATTGTAACTGCAAAACAACTTACTTGTTAGATGGCTGCGGATTCCCTGCTGATACATCTCATTATCTATGCACGATGTGCATTTCCAAATAGATGACCATATTAAATTATATGCTTCTGGCTTATTATTTTGTGCGTTTTAATGGTTTTCCATTCCTTTTTTATTAGAAAGAAGGAATAGTTACTCATGCTAATGATGTGCTGTAGCTACGTTTTACATCCGCATCTCTAAAGTTATTGGAACTTCTTTGCAAAGGTGTATCAAAGAGCAACTGCCTGAAACTGTTGATATTTATCACGAAAATAAAGACAAGAAAGCAGATTGAGGCTTTTTTCAAAGACAGTGAGATTTTGGGGCTTTTTGAACTATTCTGAGAGATCCAGCAAAGGCTTTTCACACACGAGCCTCGTGCTCAGCTAATTCATTCCTGTACAATGTCCCTTTGTACCAGTTACACCTAACTCCAACTCTGAAAACGGATCTATTCCAAAACCACCGGGCAAACACATGCACTCCACATGGGTACCACCTTTGAGGGATGGGAAAACCTAACCTGGGTTGCCAGACAGCAGACACGGTCCACTTCCAAACCAGAGCGGCTGGCTCCAAGTTGGCAAAACCCATGCGAGCGCTCTGCACGCAGCTGGGAGGGAAAATGGAAAGCCACAAAGACACACAAAGCTGCTTTGTGGGAGTTTAAAGTCCATCTCTGAGCTGCGACTCACTGATCCGCAATTAGACGGGCAGCCCCACGGAATTAGGGATTCAGCTTCTCCTCCAAGGACACTGAGCGTGGGGACATGAAGGTTTGAAATGAGACCCAGCGAGAAAGGTCTGTGAATTCCAGGAGAATTTTCTTGCTTCTTTAAAAGGCAACTACTACCGTAACGTTACTTAACTAAAAATAACCAAGTGAGTTCTAGCTCAAAATGTGATCAGCCCATAAATAGTTAGATAAACTCCTTCTAGGCACATCATGTACTTGATTTCCATTTGCAACACGTACTAAAGCTCTGCTTATGCATAAGTAATGCCTACAAATGGTAGATGGTAAATTCTCCTTCTTAAACATACAAAACACTCTTACCTTACCAAGCAAAGGGACACGACTGCGCTTTTACACACCAGATGACCTTTGCTGCCTGAACACTGCAAAAGCGACCGCTATTTTCGCAGAGGAGATATTTTAACACCTGAATTACAGATTTCGAATGGCAGCATGTGCTCACAAACAAAAACAAGTCTGTGAGGAATTTATGGGGACCTTTTATTTCCAAAACTGCTCAAATGTGCGTCATTTTCATTACGCTTATTGACTGTGCGTGTTTGGGGTGGCAGGGGAGGCTCCAGAGCTCTTCATTGCACTTCACCTTATTTTGCATCTCAGAGTCCTAACCCTGGGTTACAAATTCAGAGCCCACTTTGACGGATCATAGTTCGACTGCCATGATGTTAAGTTAAACAACGGTCTCATTCCACGCTATAATTACTGCAAACAATTTCATTGTCTGAGGTGTGCTTTGCAGGGTTATGTATTGCTGATGCTGCTTCTGTCACTGTTCATCACATGAATATTCTCTTTACCTGCTGTGTCTGTGTGTGCCTGAAAGAACCGTGGCATTTTTAATGGCATAATTTCCTGGGATGAACTGAAAAGCAGCACAGCATGGTCTGCATTATTTATATGCTGAGTCCTACAAATGGCAAGGAAAATACTGTAGGTTTCCTTGAAATAAATATATTCATTATACTGAAGCCTTGTGCATAGTAGACTGTATGCCACTGAAAGAATTTAATTACCACGTCAAAAGTATCTGCGTTTTGCTAGATTTGTAACAAAAAAGAGTGCCTAGACACATTTTAATTTGAAGACAAAAGACTCCTTACCCACCCAAAAATATCCCATGTTGATAAATCTAGAAACATGCCCTACTGTTGCTGCTAATCAGTAGAAAATTCTGAGCATTTTTACAGCACGAAGTAAATTGTAGATTGAGCCAATTGGGAATACTAATGACAGAAGCCATAAAACATTTTGTAACATCAATTACTACTAAAGGAAAAGGACTTGCACCATAGATCAGCAGAATATTCTGCAACCGTGCTTCATTTAAGACTATGAGTCCCGAACCTGATTTGGGAGTTGATTTGCCAAGAAGGATGTTCAGAAATACGTAATTGGCACCTATGCAATAGCGGTGCTCCTGCAGTTCAGCTGTAGCTGCAGAATTAGCTTAGATGAGAGAATGCAGGTCTATTGAACCTACCTGACAAATCTCCAGACTCTAGCTGAGTTTTCAAATCGTACTGGAATCAACAACAAATAACCCGATTTTGGTTAAAGCCTTAAAATGGTATGTTAGGTTCAGTCCAGACCTAAAAAGTGATCTGAGAACTAACAAAATCCTCTTTATAAAGCTCAGATTTGTTTTTACGCGTTCCTTATTGTTATGCACAGACCACCTCCCTGACCATGCTCAATAGTCAGATTCCAAGTAAATGACTATTTCTGCCTTCTGACATGCAGGATTTATCAGAGGAGGCCACTATTTTCTGCTTTACACACTATCGTATGCAGTAAAATTAATTTCAAGTCATCATTGTAATTTCACCAGCATGTTTTTTAAAACCTGATTATAAGGGTCTTTCCACCCTGATGGAATTACCATTTGAAAAATACAGACAATAGCCAGAGGAATAAATTAAAACAGGGACTGTGACAAGGAGAAAAGTGACAGGGGAAAAAAGCAAAAGCCAGGCTTCTATTTCCTGCCCTTCCCTCTTCCCCATCATACAAAAATTATCTCCTTGCCCCCAAATAAACAAACCAGTAGATTCTGAAGCAACATATTTGAAAGAGCCTGTTTCATCCTGATGCAGAGTACATTTCCAATAGCTATACACCACAGGAGAATAATTTCCCACGCAGATACAGCTCGTATTCCTCACACTAGACTTGCTGCAGCTCTACGCTCAAGACAGGCAATATTTGGTCACAAGGTGGTTAAATTAAATCTCTCTCAACACAGAGGAGTTATCCATGTTCAGCCTACAATGTTCCAGCCAAATAATGCTTTGCTAATGATGTCTGCAGTTAGATGACAAATCAGGCTATTTAAATTGCTTCAGCACATACATCCTTTACAGGCAGGGTATCCAGGTAACCATTCTAGCACGGCTTCGAGGTGGGAGGGAGAAAGCAATAGCTAATTTCTTCAGCTAGGTGGAAAATTAATCCTGAAGAGATTTGTCTGGTTTGTTATGGTCAATTTGAAGAAAAACGATTTAGAAATAATTATTTTAAAATGTATTTTAAAATGTGTAGTTATGCAAGAAAGGACAAAATAATTGTCCTTCAAAAATACAATAATGGCCAGGTTTATTTCTGAAAATAATTAAAAATATTTTAAAGCCCTCAATAGGAAGGTTTTCTGTACTTTAATACATGTTAGTATCAACATGCTTCACATGACAGGAAAAATATCAGTGCAGAATTTCAGATGCTGCAACCAATCACCTTTTTGTAAGTTTAAAGCTAACTAAAATATAAAATACTAGATTGTCTTTTTTTTTTTTTTTCTCTCCCTAAAACAAGCTCAACAATAATTTTAATCCCTGGTTAAGGAAATGTTATTACTGACCAGTATTAGACGATATTGTGACTCCACTTGAGAGATGCCTGCTGATGTCCTTGAGAGCCTTCAGAAAGGTTTAGCTACATTGGTGATGACGGTTTGGGTGGAGATGGGGGTTTTGGCACCTTTTTCATGCCCTGGCCCGGGCTGAGGTTTGTTCAGGGTTTCAGAAAGGGTTTCAGAAAGGGTCTCCATGCGGAGAGGCAGGAGATGGGGCAGGAGATGGGGCAGGCTCCCCACCTCCACTGTGGTCTCCAGTTTGGGGACCCTGTATATCTCCTACTTTGCGATTCCTCCCTTGGGCATCCTGAATATTTTAGGTCAGGGGAAGGGGATTCCTCCAGCTGACTGACAAACAGAAATGCTGAGATAAGACAAGATAAGATAAGACAAGAAACCAGATCTGAAACCCAGGAGAGCCCTTCCACCGCGCCCACCGAGACCCGATAACCCCAGACCCCGAAAATCGATGCGACCCCTCTCAGAGCCCACCCGGGGAGTGATGGAGGGGAAAAAAATGCCCACTCTGCCTGCAAACCTGCCACAGTACATGACCCCCCCCAAACCAGAGGGGTGGGACAGGGACGGGACCACCCCAACCTGCACCGTCCCAACGCCCCCTCGATACGTGCCAGCTGGGAAGGCATTTGCCGTTCGCCAAGGCAATGGAAATATTCACACCCCAGTGGTGTTTCTCTTGCGACGCAGACCATTTTTAAGTATTCGCCAGATCTGTTAAACAGGAAAATACAAACAACTTCTGATATCCCTTTCCTTGAAAACTGTTTTGGAAAATATGACTCATTTGCTTCCCTTCGAAACAGGAGAAGGTGTATTTTCCAGCACTCCCTGAGGATGCATTTAACCAGAAGCTAAGCCAGATGTAGAAATGTCTGCAGAGGTTTTTGTTCCTTTCATAAAAGAAAGAGAAAAAAAAAAAGAAAAGAAAACTATAAAGCAAGAGTCAAGGTATTACTGGGTTTTAAAGCACTGTTGGCCTTTTGATTACCCTTAAAATCAGATCAGATCACAGAGAAAACACAGCATATGACCAGCTAGAGAAGGTCACATTGCAAAAGAATGCAGGTGGTCTCATTTTTTAACAGCTAATGTAATGGAAGCACAAATCTTCCAGCCACCAAAGAGCCTCTCCTGGTTTGGCAATTGCCACGTATAATATCTGATGAACTCCGATGTCTCACTGCTCAAGGATAAAATCCCAGCAGGCAGGGGCTGAAGGAACAGCTACACAGTCAGAGGGAAAAAATCTTGTATTATTATAGCAGCCACTTATTTTATTCACCAGAATTAAAACCTCTTCACAGATAAAAGTGGGGATTTTTTTTTCATCCCACAAAGCAATTTTAGATTTCTATAGAATCATTCAAAAGCAATTAAAATCCTGCTCCTGTTGATGGATTTGTATTCCTTGCTCGCAGTGATGTCAGGCTTTGAAATTCAGGGCTGTTGAGTGTAATTCTTTGGGGCATTGGAGTCATTGCTGAGTGCCAGAAAATACCTTCCCTAAGTTCACAGATATTAAATGTCTTTGGTAACACCAAAATAGTTTCAAGGCCTGTAGCTATTAAAATCTAGAAGATATTGCAACAAAGAATCGGTGCAATATCAGGCAATTCGATACACTGCAATTTTACCCTTTTAGTGAGTAAATTTTTAGGGGAAGGGAGAGAAGAGAGAATACAATAATCTAATAACAGTAGAGTTAGATAAGAGGGACCAGGGAGCTTTTCCAAACTGTCCTACTGCATCAAGAGTGATAGACTTACATTGCCAGGGAAAAAAAAAAAAAGAACAAAATCCTTCACAGACAAGCAAGTAAACAACACAAACCCAGTATCTACACAAAAATGATTCATAGCCCTCATCCTTTTAAAGGTCTGTGTTATTTAAACCAGAAAGTGAGCCTCCAATACCAGTGTTTGTTTTGGCTTCGTTTTATGTAACAAAGGAAATTGTTGTTAAAAACGTAATTCAGATGTCAGCAATGTGAGACCATTCCCAATTGCAGAGATGCAAAATGGCAGGATTAATCCTGCTGTGCCTGAAATTGCATGGGAGGGATGAACCCTGATGTACGACCCTGAATAAAAGGAACAAGCCATGCCAAACATAACGCGGTTTAGGCACCTCCTGCAAAATAGGTACCATTCTGATCCCTGAGAAGGTCTTTCTCCTGCCAAAGGATGCGGCACATAATAGGAAAAGCGTAGGGTCAACAATATTGGGCACAAACCCTTGCCAAAACATCAGCGAAACACTGATCGGTGATTATGACTATTGGCTTATCAGCACCACTGCTGTCTTATCAAGATTGGCATCACCCCAAGAAGCTGGTGTTTGTGGATAAACAGGACAATTTCTTTTCTTAGGCCACATTTAGTCTACCGAATTGCTGCATTGTTGCTCCTTGAAAGGCAAATGCGAAGTAAGTTAAACAAAGCTATAATCATGCTGCTGCCTGACATATGAGATTGTTAGAGGCCACCAGGCAGAACTGGCAGAAGATATGGGCTGGCTCAAAACGATTAGAGCAAAATAAAGTCTTCAAGGACACCGGCAAAGCCCAGCTGAAGTCAGCACGGGAAGAGTTTGTCCCTTCCGCCGCCGCTCTGGGTGCAGCTCGGCACTTTAGGACGGCTTAGGCTGTGGAGAGCAGCGGGGACGTCATCACGCTGGAGCTAAATCAGAGAGGCAAGAAAGGTTTTCTGTCCTAACTTGGGGCTTTCGTAGCACGACCAGCCTAAAAGGAGGTATGTGACCATCCACACGCGGAGCCAGTGTTATATTACGGACGGATCCCGCATCCTTCCCAGCATCATATCCTACACAGCAGCACAGCAGGGAACAAGGGGAGGCTGAAAGGCGACAACTGATTTTTTTTTTTTTTTTTTTTCACGTTTCTCTTCCTCTAAACTCAGAGTAATAGGTACAAATAGTCTCACTCCTGCAAATCATGTTTAAACTGCGGCTGTCAGGAAATGAAGGTGGTGAAGGGGGGGCTATAAAAGTTGTTCATTATTCCTGCCTTCTTTACGAGCTCCTTCGGTCCCAAAGACAGATGGGTTTGGGAGTGCAGCAGAACAGGGGACTCGTGTGTTCAAAGAAACGACAGGATCCAGGCCTGCAAGGAATTCTTCCCCTCCATCCTTTCAGATTATGGGGTTAATTAATAACAGTTAATTAATGAAGTGTCAATCATCATCAAATGCACGCCTGTGTGAGAAAAGCTGCCCCTCGGGGCGATAAGCCTTCCCTGGAGTTATGTTTTAAAGAAAGCCCTTGTGACAATTTCTGCGAAGCCTCGAAGAGGCTGGTTTAATCCTTTCATCCCAGGATTCACTTCTGCCAAGAGCCAGCCCCTCGTAGGAAACCACCTAGCAGAGGTAGTTAAAAAAAGAATTGCTGTGCTGTCGCCTTCAGGGTGAGTCTCTGGAGGACACAGGACAGCGTTGGTGCTGGCTGTCCCCAACAAAACGGGGAGCTGGGGCTGAAAACATCTCGGAAACTACCTCGTCCTCAGCGATGGAGCGGCAGGAACCAGGGAGAGACCGTGGGGAGTATCACCTCCGCCGGGAAACACCCCGTGCCCAAAGCAGACACCCCATCGCCGTGCCCGCTCTTCCCACCGTAACTTCAGGAGGGGACGGGTATTTGGACACGAGCACCGAGGAGCTCGGCTCTCGCTCCCCTCTGCCAGATGAACATCCCAGGCTCTTGGCTGCCAGGATATTCGTGCCCATCTGCTTGCGTGGCACGGTGCCCGCTCACAAGTTGTCAGACAATTTCACGGGTGCCAAAAGAGCCGGAATTTGAAGAGGTGGCCTGGATACGCCGCAAAACCCATCTTTGCCGTGGGGCCTCGCCGACTGCTAACGGGAGCAGGACCCCAGCTGGGCTTACACCGCCCGGAGCCGCGGAATCGCTCCAGATCGGCGCTGCCCCGCGGTACCGCAGCACCGAAGTGGAGGTTTCGCCGCTGCTTCGGGCGAAGCGTTAGTGCCCTGAGTGCTACAGAAGCCCATAAAAAGCCGCTCCTGTACCAAAATACCCAGCGCGCGCCAAGAGAACTTCGAGACGCCGTGATACAATCGGGAACACGAAAGCCTGACTCTCCGAAGCAAAGGCACGAGAAGAGGCTCCCCACGGGCAGCAACGAGTAGGTCAGGCAGAGGAAAAAAAGGGCACGTTTGGGGCTGAATTCCCCAGCTCTCGTACCTGGGGGCAGGAGGCTGCAAAAAACCAACCAGACGCGATTCAACTTGGAGCTGGCTTTCCCAGCTAATTTTTTTTTTTTTTTTCTGGCTAATTTTTTTCCTAATTCTCTTCTATTGGGAGAATTAGGCAGGCAACGGGGAAAGTGGGCTCTGCCCTCCTCGGGCCCCCTGTTTTGTGGGTGTCAGAGCCCCCAGACGTCAGGCTGGCCACTGGTGGGAACTGGGGGGAGACACGGAGGCTCGTGGGGGCACTGGGTGTCTGCCGAAGGGGACGGCTGCCGTCCCCACCTCGCCCAGGGCTGGCCCGAAGCCTCCTCGCTGCATCCCGTCCTTCTGCCGGCAAAAAAAGCCCCGGGGAGGCAGAGCTGGCGTCGGAACCACGGCATCGCTCTTCCCCTCCTCCTGGTTGAGGTTCAACTCAGGGCCCTGACACAGAACCTGGGCTTGCAACATGAAAGGCTGAAAAACCTCTGGGGTTTGTGCCCTGGGAATCAGATTTGCTGCTTAATAAACCCCTAAAGAATCAGATGCAAAAGAGATTTGTTTGAAATTTTGGCCGGATTATCGTATCGTGGTGATTCAAACAGGCACAAAATACAGGGAGACACAAATACACTGGGTCAAAATTCTCTTCTTGTGTATCAGGAGGTAGAATTAAACAAAATACAAGCCAGTCATACTGAAAACTAAAGAAAATAATACCAGTCATTGCTAGATTTCCCCTTAAATCTACAGATTAATTTAACATCTTCATTTCTTTTGCTGCTTCATGCCAGCTAATCAAAGCAGTTTAAAATCCATATGCAGCCTGTGTGTAGCTGAAGCCTGTGTGCAATATTTCTGCTAACTATTACAGGTCTCCATGCGCAGCCATGGCGTTATCTGTCCTCTGGCCGGGTGACCACCCCTGCATGAAGAATTTGGACCACCGATTAGCAAGGTTTACAAAAGGGGCTTGAAGTGCTAACAGGATCAGTTGGACGCTGCTGCTGAGAACAGTATCTGGCTTACGTGCTGGCTTGGGGTATTTTATTATCCGTAGCGCATAATCCAGCACTTTAAACTGCTTCTATTTACAACAGTTTTGTTGTCCCCCCCCCTACTCTCCAGCTCCCACACATTTGCAGATGCTATTTACTCTGGGTTTCTGCTACTTCTTCACATGCAAATGAGTCTTTCAGGCTTTCTCACTTTTATTTACCCACATGCAGAACGTTATGGCAGGGTGGAAAATTGTAAGTCAACAAGTACTAACACTATTGAACCAGATACTGAAAATGAAAAAAATAAAAAGTAAAAAATGTCCAGCATGTCCTAAAGCTGTGTTATTAACAGCTATTACGGCTATTTTAAACCCACTTTTTTGTTTGTTTACAACAGTGAGTCACCAATAGCACCGCGCCAAGGGCGTCGTTCGGACGGGCGCTGTGCGCTCTCTCCTACGGCTCTCAGCTTTGCCAAAACCTTCCTGTCTTGACCTGCAAGACGCTGTTACTTCGGTTGTGGGTCTCTCCCGAATGCCACCCAGCCTTCGTCTCGTCACTGACCACACGGGACTGTATCGCCCGAACCGGTGACCTCCAGCAACGCTGGACGCGGGTCCTCAGCCACCAGACACGCCGTTTCATCAGCTCCGTTGCCCGGCTGCTCATCTCCTGCCCCTTGCGAGAGCCAGCAGCCCTAACTCAAGAAACCTGTAGAAATGTTGAGGGCTTTAAGGAGCTGGATGTTCTAAGAGTAAGCAAACTCCAAACGAATGTTGGCGTGAGCGGCCAAATCCCCATCTCCACCCTCCAAAGCGGTGGGGATCCCCAGAGCTATCCCTGTGTGAGATAAGGACCAAGGGCAGAGGGGGAGCAATTTAGCTCCACAAAACATCCAAAAATAACTCCTTCCAAGGGGGGAGACGAGTACGGTGCAACTTGTCTCCAGGATAAAGCTGTGCATGCTGCTCCAGAGAGAAAACAGCTTCAGCCTCTAGTTTACACCACAAGTCTTGCACAAATCATTTTCCCTCCCTGAATTTCAGTCTCTTGAGCCTAGTTTAAGGATTATAAATTGTAGAGAAACGGAGACAAATTTCCATGAAATATTTCAGGGTAGTGGTATCTGCATATCCCACTGAAAACATTTTGGACACATTTTTTTGCTTAGATTTACTAAGGACATCTTACTTCACTGCTACACCAACGAGTCCCCCGTGTGCCAAGCCCCGTTACTTAGCAGTAAATTACAGGTTATGTATTTCATGCCAGCTCTTCCCTTGATAACATTTGCCGCTTTTCTGCACGGATGATACAGGGTAAAATGTGTGAAATAATAAACTGAGGAACTGAAAGTGGGTCTCTGATTAAAAGACAAAGCCGCAGGACTACATTTCTTGGTACGCAGAAAATTAAAATGAAGAAGTAGCTTGATTAAAATCAGACACTGAAGATGCTTCTCTCCTAATACACTGTGGTAACATGTAAAAAAAAAAAGTTAGCTGCTGCAATAACTGGCTTTAAAGAAAAAATAAACAACAGGATGTCCTTGTTCCTGAAGACTAATTAGCAAGATTCTACAAGCACTTAGAAAGCGGCTAATCAAGCAGAGACACTTCACTACTGTAAAATCTGACTGCCCACTCAGCTCTTCCTTAAAACGGTGATAAGGGGCAGGTACAGTCAGTACCTGTGGCCATTTGCGTCTGTGTAAGACACGAACAAAAATAGATACTGAGCATCGCATTATCATCTGCCGGAGAAACCCCAACAAACGAGTTAAAAAAGGCAAGGCTTGAATTATTTGTGCAAAAAGCCCCAGTCACAGAGACTGTGGGGCTGACGTTTCTGTGAGCTGCGGAGCGAAGTCTTCTCCTGCCAGGAGCTGAAGGTGCCGTGGGAAGCGAGGGGAGAGGGATTTGGGGGAGAATTCACCAGCAGTGGTGGATGGCAGCTTCCCAGTGCTGGGAAGCGGGATGGGGCTGAACCCCACGGACACGGTGATATCCAGCAAAACAGTCTGCTCCCTCCCACCGCCGGGACTCATCTCGTCCCGTCCCGGCTCCGAGCAGCTCCTGCCCGGCTCCAGGAGGGGAAAACCCAGGGCAGCTCGGCTTGGGACACCGCAACAGAGCTGGTGCCCAAAGAGAGGGAAAGAGGTTTTGGGTTCTCCTTCCTGGCTGTCAGCACGGTGAAACGCTGCTGTCGCGGATCCCTACGGATCCTAATCGAAATGGACAACCTTTGAGCTACCTGGACTTTGCAGACTTTGACTCCGGGGTCATTTCATAAACATGCTTGCAGAATTTGAGAACAAATCTCTCCTGGGCTGGATGGGATTGATCGATATTTCAGCCAGCAGTTGCTGAGCTGTGGCAAGGGGAAATACGGTGCAGGGTGACAGACAGAAGACTGGATTTCCTTGCTGTCCAGGGCCATCAGTCAGCCTCAGTCCTGATCCAGCTCCCCTTGAAGTCACCGCACATTTTCCCATCTGCATAAATGAGATTTGGACCAGAGGCAGGGCTGAGTCCGAAAACACAATTTGCATTGAAATACTGAAGAAGTCTGATCTGATGAACAGGATTAGTTATAAAAGAGAAAAATATTTCATGCACGATATACCAAAAGTTAAAGAACTAAAATACTACACGGCAACCTCTACTGTCCTTATTTAGGACCACATTCAGATCTCATGTACTTTAAATATCAAGTGATATAATTCATCCAGTTCACTCCAGATTTATTCCTGATGTAAGTACGATCAAATCTGCCTGTCAGTCTCACTCGGGTAAACATTTCAGCAGGGATTTGGTAGGTAAGGATTTGAATGACCTTAAAAACCCCAAAATCTCATGGACGAGGTCTACAGAATATCTGATTACTGATTATTACTTCCAGCAGCAAAGAAAACATTTCTTCTTCATGATGTAACGAGACAGCGCTCCTTGCAATTTTAAGATACGCCTATATAAACTGAATTCTGGGATTACCAGCTTCAAGCTTTCCGACCAGTTTATTCAGCTTTCGGTCGCCGGTAACACACCTTGCGCAGACCCAGCATTCTCCAGTGACCGGGAGAGTAACACGGCTTAAGCCAAGTGACAAAACATCGCGGCTGGGTTTGTACTTTGCCCAGCGACTGCTCAGTCAGGTTTCACACAGCACATTCCAGTGTGCCGAAGTGTTAATCCTGGAAGGCTTCTAGCATAGCAGCTACTGTATGCATATCTCACTTCTCTAGCTGCTCAGAGAAAACATTGCAATTTGATTTAATTGCTATGTTGACTTATAACAGTATGTTTATACTGGATGCCTGCCAGCTGAAATGCAACAGGTTTGCAAAATATATTTCCTCAAAACAGCATGATATGCAATGTAATAAGGAAAGCAATCTTCCAGTGGCCCCGATTCGGAGGTTCATTTCGACTCCTCTGATTTGGAAGCAATGCTACCAATTCGGAAGAATTATACCAGCCTAATTGATATGATAATCAGGCCTGGAGGCTGCATTTCACAGGTACAACAGTCACACTGCAGCTTTGGAAAGGGAATATTACTGTAGGAAATGAAAGCGATTAACAGTTGTTTATATTATGGGGATTGTTTGGCTTATTTAATATCCCTATCAAAAGATGCATTATTTGTTGAGCAATCCTGAAAGGAAATCAAAGAGAAACTTAAAGAACGTTGCTAATCCTTTGTCGCTATATGTATGACATTTAAAAGCCAGTAAAAAGCTTTCCTTTGCCACTCAAAAGAAAAATATTATCTTCCCCATGACCTTGGCTGCTAGATTCCAGCCCAGCTAACAGTGTGGATGTCTTTGAGCCAAAAGATATGCCACAGGAACGTTATGGAAGCTTAAAGGCGAGTGTGCTTGGTTTATTTCGGCAGGGCGCTAGCTTTGCGCTAGACTGTGACTACCAGCTTATTTTGTGGCTGGTGCTGGGACGGGTCGTGTCTCGGAGGGCTGCAGGAACTAGGAGATGCTCCCACAGCATTTCTACATTTCTACAACATTTCTACAGCAGCGAGTTTCAGGAGGCATAGCGGGGGCAAAAGGTACAAACAAGGCGATCGGGAGTGTTTGATCAGTTAATGAACGGGATTTCACGAGACAATTGCCTGCGATTCAAGGAGGCTGGATTTCATGACCCCAGAAGTCTCTTCTGGCCTGATATCACCCTGATGCTAATTGGTGCGACTTTAATAAAGACTTTACTGCAAACTTCAGTTACTGAAAGAAACAGCCATGTGGCTCTTACCAATCCTGTACTGCGACTTGTAAAAACAGAAGAAAGAAAGATGTTAAAAATATCAAGCAAAATCTAAAGCTGGAACAGAACTGGCTTTTATCTCAGTTTCAGTCAAAAGCGAGTTCACTAGATACACTAGTATTTCTTTGAATGGAACAAATAAACCTCAAAGATTTTATAATGAATACCCTTTCTACACATTTCTACAAAGCAGTCTATAAAACTGGGAATGAGAGATGTCATTCTTAAACACGTACCACAGGACACTTTTCTCACAACTCCTATAACAAAATGCCATTTTCTACTCGATCCTATTTGGCTTTTCCATAAGGAGCTGTAAAAAACCTCTCTCAAAATCCTGGCACCAGCATATGCAATAGGAATCCTAACCCTGGCTCTGCTGGAGCAGAATCTCCCCCTTCAAGAATAAAGCCTTGGAAGGAAAAAAAAATAGTGTGTTGGTTTTGTTGCTGAGCCAGCTATTTAACTCCACCAGCTAGCAGAAACAAAGGGAAACCAAACAAAACTATAAAGTGCATGTTCTTTTTGGACAAATAAGCCAAAACCCTTTGAAATTTATGGCTCTACACCATCCCTACCTGACTGATAAGTCATATAGAAAGCTGCAGCTGCAGATATCAGCGATCATGTAAATAAATTTTATTATGCTGTACAATACTAGTACAGTTATACACACTAATCATGGGAGAAGGGGAGGTTGTTATTTTTTTCCTGTCCCATATGGTAATAATTTTGTATGATTGAACTGTTATGAGCTAAATAAAACTACACATTAACTGTAAGATACATTGCAAATACATTAAATCTTCCCTGGAGTTTTAGCAAATACTCGCTTTTTCTATGATGCATTTGGAATTAGCAAAGGAATCTACACTGAGCCATAGGATTTATAAAGAGATTTGGCTTGCTCTGCAATACTTTATGGGCAATTATTTCAGAAATGAAGATGCAGAGCGACAAATAAATAAAATAATTGCCACTGATCAGGCTTTATTTACCGCTATCACATTTCCCTGACTGTTAAGCTTCCCTCCTCTCATTTGCTCCACTAGCCTGAATCAATGACCAGATGAAGAAGAGTTGTCAGTTAATGTCAAACACTGAGCACAAAAGGTGCCAAAGGCAGATTCTGGTTTCCTCGTTTCCAAATCCTGCCTGGGCCTTTCTGGAGCTGGCTTGCTCCCTGGATAAATTCAGCGTGGAACTGGGAGGCTGGGAAAGGGCAAAGCAAGTCAGATGAATTCTGTGGGGTTTCAAGCAATTTGCCAGCGAGCACATTTTGCTGTGACTCCCCTGCAGAAGTCACTGCCAAAGGTCTGGAGACCTCCCCTCCTGCCAGCAGATGCCCGACCGCATCAGGGAAGGGTTCACAGGTATTAATTCAGTTTGGAAGATACCAAGTACAGCGATGTATAGCAAAAACAGCTTTCCAGGTAGTTCAAATGAATCAAATCCAGGTAGAGACTGGTCTCGTGTCTACATGTTACCCTATATGTACTTCACACCATTCAGCTTTCAGCACTTCGGATCCCAGGCAGGGTGGGAAACTCTGGATTACCAGTTTTCCTTGGGATCAGGCCTGAAATCCTACTGATGCCAACTCTATTCTCTAAAAAACAGCGGCTCGGTTCAGTTTGATATAGAGACGAAACTCATATTGCCCCCTCCAGCACTGAGAGATAAACTGAGGCCCCAGTTTTCACTTGCAGCTGGACACTCAGTACTGTTTAATGTTCCTGTTACCTGGGGTTCATGAAGAAGGTTGCTTGTATGAAGAGGTTTATCAGCTCAGGAGAAAGAAAAGCATAATTTCTGCTGCTTTGAAAAGCCATGGAGCTGATAACAGAGTAACAACTGAAACACACAGGATGCGCCGCATGGAGACGTCCTGACCATCCACCAAGGGCTTCCTTCACCTCATCTCAGAAGTAGCCACCAAGATGACATTTTATGGTCCTCAAATTAAACTATTTAGAAAAAAATGTACTTTATACTGCCAGTCCTGATGACCAGAGATGTCTGGCCCTGATCTGTGAGCTCTCTATAGCCTCCTGTCCTGGGAAGGCACAGCCAGCTTTGAGAAGCCTGGATCAGAAGGGTACCCTGCAGAAAAGAGGGAGCACCAGAAACAGCCTGGAAGGTGCCTACGGCCTGAAGAAGGTCCTACAAGAAGAAGCCTCATAGCTTTAAAGCCTGATTATTATTTTTTTTTTTTTTTAGTTCTAGGCTGCTTATTTCTGTATAAAGAAATGATGCCGCCAACCTCTCCAAGAACTTCATCAACAACAGTCCACAAGCTGGTGAAAGAGGCCAATGGGACCAGAAGCCAAAGGAGCTCGGAAGATTTAACGCTAGCCGAGCACCTGGCTCCCTGATCGCTGTTATCAGAATGAAGACAAATGCTCGCAAACATCCTTATTCAAAATCACTAATGTGTTCAGCGACGCTCAGCACAAACGCGGCAGCATTGCTACTGTAAGGTGTGGTGCCTGGGAACACGGCAGCTCTAACGCTGCTTTCTCCAGTAGCGTATGTAATGCAAAGAGCAGTGGGAAAATAGGGTGTTGCTGCCCTTCAAATCAAGCAAAGGGAGTGATTAAGACATCATCATTTTCTGTTATTGTTCTAGTGGATGGTAGTAATTGCTTCTACCCAGGAATGTGGCTATACCTCTATTGTCATCCATCATCCTGCTGAGGCTGTGTACAGTACAGTAGAAACGGTAAACTTGTGATTTGACCTCATTAGCATTCCCAGAATTACAATGTCATACCAATGATAAAGATTGAGATTATCTGCATCTGAGCAAACGGAGAACAAACAAATCACACATTATGTAAAAAGCCAACAGCACAACCATGATTCTGCCAAATACTTAAAGGCTGCTCGAACCTGCTGGGTTCTTCATTTCGCATGTGGGACAAGACACAATTAAGAATTGTACCTATATGCATCAAACTTGCAGATATAGGGGATGGACCCATGCACGGATAATCTGATGATCTGATGATCAGGGAGAGGGCAGAGAGAGGAAGGGAAGATGTTGGAGCAGATGCTCTCTGGTACCACCTTCCCTCTGACTTGCCAGTATTATCTGGGCTTCCTCTGACCTCTCTCAGGCAATCAATGATCCGCTAGAAACAGGGAGAAATTTGCATGCAATTTGGGAAATAACACAGAGGCATTTGGCCTTTGCACGAATGCCTTGGACTCCCTGGAAGTTCATAGGATTTCCTTGTGATTCCCAGGACGAACACACAGCACGTAAGGAGGGTTCCTGCTTAAACTTGGGTTGAAGGCAAGTGGGACCAATTATTTGGCCCTTCTGGCAGTCAAGTAAGATCAAGTCAAATCTGTACCTGTCTGAGGTCAGAATAGCAAAACCTATAGTGAAACAGGGAATTTCTCAGTCTCCAGTCAGCAGCTTACCCCCTGAGCTGTGCTCCCCACTATTGCTGTAACACAATGCCAACACATATTCCAAACCACTTGTTCTTGGTTACTTTAGTCTTTTATGGACCGTCTTAGAGGAAATTAACTGAACTTCCCTACAGTGGGAACAAAAGGAGGAAATGAATTTATTATTCCAGTGGTACCCTTGACACAGATACTGAGTAGCTTCATTAAACATTTTGCAGCCCCGAGTGTCTTTGCTAAACCCTCTACAATAAGCACAGAGTCATTTTCTTTATTACAACACAAACATACAGGTCAGGATTCAGAACTCATTTACATCTGCTTTGTATCTGAATAACTTCCCTCATCTCAATGGGATCTAGGCAGGCACAAACCAAGGCTGCATCATCCCAGTCCTTCCCTTTCTGGATTCATTACCTTGCAGTACTGCTCTCAGATAAACTTATTTTCATAGGAGTCAGCATAGCCACAGCCAAATGACTAATACGAACCTTTAATACAAACAACAATAAATCAACAGATTAAATATAATTTATCGGACAAATACTATTTAGCTCTTTGCAAAGCTGTTCTGAACCATCTCTTTTGTCTGGCCATATTCCAGAGGAGCACTGACACGAGATAAAGCTCAGGCCTGCAGAGTAAGTTTACATAAGAAAGAAATGCTGAAAACATCCTGTATTTATGACGGGAGATTTCACAGAGATCAGAGTGAATAACATTCCTGAGAAAGTTGTAATGTATCTGAAGACTCCTCAGAACCTAGTATGAGCCTAGCAGGGCAAGGTTTTCACGGACCCTGAAGCTCTACATTCAGCAGCGAGCCTAGGGAACCACACACGTTAACCTTGAGAGATACTACAGTAAACTTATAATGGCTTAGAAAATAGCAACAGGCTATTCCACCACAATTTCACTTTACAACACAGACTTTTTTTACTTACTTCATCGGTTTGAACAATGCTTGTCCATAGTTCTGGAACGTCATGATCAGCTTCAGCTGGGTGCCTCCTGATTTCATTGCTGTGGGGAAAAAACAAAACCGCTTTAAAATGCTACATGTGGATCTACTTACATTCAGCTTCCTTGAAACAAAATCATGTATCCTTTGCTCTCTATTAGATTCAGCACTGCAGCATCTGAGCACCAAGCAGGGTAATCCGAACTGGACAAGAGATGATTCAGCGGGTGCAGAGTATCAGAGAGGGCTTTGAGCTGCCAACCAGGACTAAAAATGGGTCGTACTCCCTGACATGTCTTTGTCTTCTTCAGCTGACCACTACGACCTCCATAAGCACCCTAACTGAGCAACGTGTATAGGAACAGACCATTGGAGTCTTGTTTTCTCTGTCTTCAGTCGCTTTTGGAGTTCCTTCTAAGAAGGGACACGCACCGGGGAAGGAGATGGGGTGCTTTCGAAGACAACTGCAGCTGGGATGTACAGTCCAATGCGCAGCAGACATCGCCTTCATTAAAAGTATGAGCAGATACTATAGCAATCTCTGCTCTCTGCTGCGATTTCAAGAATTGTTGCCGAGCAGTAGAGATATGTAAATTCACCTCCTCTATGCACAACGGGTATGTATCCAAGCCCATCCATTAACTCGAAGGGATCCCAAGGTGGTTCGTACAGGAGAGCGGAGCTGTGGGGAGCGCGTCACTGGTTCTGCTGGGAGAGGGCACGTGGAGGCGGCAGGGACTGGGGTCCACGCCGCACACCGAGGGCTGCCTTGGCTCAAACATTAAATGCGCTCACTTGCCAGCGGAAGAGCTAATGGGAATTTAAGACTGACATTTATTCATACCAGTCCGAACAATTTGGACAGTATCATGTTAACAGCCAGATTATAGTGTTTCTAAAGCCATTTTTTTTAATATAAGAATTCATAAAAACGCATTTCACTTGATGATAAGGCTACTTTAAAAAGATAAATATATACTTTGGCAAACCGGCTGCTTTTTTACCATCTCAATCAAAACTGCTCTGAATAAATGAAATGACCTATACCCTGATTCCTTAATTCACTTCTGTGTTTGGGGAGGCAGGCCATGGCAGTCGTGTCTGTGTGGATGAGTCAGTCCTTTAAAAATGCTTCCTATGAATGATCAGATAATCAATCCCTTTCTTTACAGTTCTGACAAAACCTATGGCAACTGGAGAACTCCATAATGTCAAGTTACCTTGCTCTGTAAATTTTAGCTTAGAGCTGCCCTTGTTCCACCTATATAGCTTGTACATTTTTTTCCTCTAACCAATGCCATTAGCTGCACATCCTTTTAATTACTCATCTCTGTGCCTTATTACTGACAGGTCATCAGCTCTCTTTCAGCACTTGTAATCTATATTTTTTAAACAAAATGCTATGCAAATCTGGTCAGTGTAATTATACTTCCCCTAGAATAAAATCCCTCCTGCCTTGCTGTTTTGCTGACCCCAGCCTTCTCTTGCATTTCCAGTTTATCCCAAAGGAACAAATAAATAATTAGAAATTAAAGGGCATTAAATAACTTGTACTGAACAGGTAAAGCAGAAGCACATGGCTTTCACCCATGTTAAACTCCCTCTCTTGTGCAGAACGTGTCAGTTGATCCGCACCTGAGGGAAGAAGGAGCAGTAGGCGTTTTCGTACCCAGCAATGAGAAGTACCTTTCGTACCTGAAGGCAATGAGAAGCAGCAATCCTCCAGCCAAAAACCTACGTGTGCTGCCCTAGGACCATCACAGCCCAGCTACGCACTCTGGGAACGCTCCTGCTTAGTCCGGACAGCAAAGAGGCAGCTGGAGCTCCCCTGCCATGCCCAGGACCAGCCCCAACCACCTTCCGTGCCCAGCTGCTGCCGAAGGCGCGGGATTTGCCCAGCTCTTTAAGACAGAACCTGAATTTGCACCCCTGTTTATGTGGGCTATCTCCGTATAGGTCAGTACTATCAGCCTCAGTACCAAAGGGCAGACTTGCCTCCCGTCTGTCAGACACAACTCTCCCCAGCCCACCGACCTCAACACACCAACCGAAGAAAGAATGTTTTTTCTCTAAAATTGATGTAATTTATGTTTTTTCATTCAATTCTGAGGAGCTCAGGACTTAGAGATTGGCTCCCTCTCCTCCATGAGACATGTATGTCCAAAATATACCAAAGATCCTGTAAGCCCATGAGAGAAAAGAGAAAGATAGAGCCGATTTTGAGGTCCGGCTGGGAAGCCAAGCGTTTGGGAAATCACAGCAATGCAAAGAAAAAGAAGAAAGGATGTTCCAGCATGCCCTTTTCTAAGCACAAAGTTTCAGATAAACTGAGAAGTCTGCCTTCTCAGCAAATTGAAGCCACTCGACACATAATGATTTTGTTAGCAGCCGAACTCAACGACGAGTGTGTCATCACCAAGCAGGGAAAGGTATGGAGAAGATTAACAATTCAGAATAATTCTTCCATGAGACACAAAGGCCTGGTTTCCTGTCAGAAGGAATTGAGCTGAAGTAAGACAAAAGCATCTCCCTGGTCTTTTTAGATCCATCTTATTGTATTGCCTTAATTGGTTGCAATAGTGGCCTCGACTCAACACAAGTTTTGCTGGCATGTTGTCCCTCCACTGCTACTAGGTGTAAACTTTGGACCTCCCCAAAACAGACATTGGTGAGAACGCCGTCCCGTCGTGCCTTACGGCAGGGCGTGCTGGAAGCCACACGCATCGTGGCCAAAAACCCGTGCCAGAGCTCCGCGTTGGCTTCCCCGCACGTGATCCGGACTCGCACGCAGATATTCCCACTTTGGCGGCTCGTTCGGTGCCGCGGATGTGCTGGCCAGGCTGGAGGTGATTCAAAGCCACCCTCCAAGTCCAGACTAGTCAGAGTCTAACATTGTAATCCCTGCAGAGAGGGAAACACCTGAGCTTAGACTGTCCTTTTGAACCCAGCAAGACCCTTCATGCACCTCTGAACTAAGCAGACTTGGGAGCAGTCCAGGGTGCCCAAATCTGGGGGGTGGCAATGCCAGGAAAGAGCAGATCTCATTGGAGATGACTCACTCAGACCTCTAGGTCAGATTACTTCCCCTGTCCTAACTTAGCGTTACATCTGCCTACTGCCTTCCCTCTCATTTTCCGAGCTGTATTCCTCCAGGAACTCCCTTTCCTGCTCAGACCTCAGTTAAACAAGTCCCTCCGGCCATTACGGCCAAACAGGAGGAGGCCCATCATCTTCCAGGAGCTTATCCCAAACAAACATTGTTTGCTCATCCGGACATGCCCTTGTGCCTTCACCTACTGCCCGCAGGAACATTTCTGAAGAAATTGTAATACCCAGAAGCAGCACATACAATTTTCCAAGACACTGGAGGATGCTACACCATCGCAATCTGTCGCGTCTACGATCAGCAGGCTTAGGTATTTTTAAGAAGGCCTTGCAACGTAAAGCTGTTCTGACTCCAAGGGAACCACTAGTCACACTCCGAATTCACCTTTTTTTTTTTTTTAAGATTTCTGAATATACTGTATCATCACAGGTCATGAACAGCTCGGTAAAAGACTTTATAAACCTGCTAGCTCCCAGCAGGTACCTCAAATCAAGTCTCATACAGTTCCTGGAGGTACTGGCATAGCGTTAAAAACAAATCCCAATACCATCATTACTTCTTATCCTCAGGCAACTCAAAGCCTCTCTTTTCCCCCCAAAGTAGAAGGAAATGGAAAGCAGCATTAACTTTTCTTGCTAACCCACTGCAACGGCTTTCGGGTGTGATCAGAAATCTTCCCAACTTTAGGAGGCTTTGCAAAAAATTCCCTGAGATATCTTTTTGCTCGAGTGTCTGTGGGATTGGAGTCTTGTCCAAAGACTAGTGAAATCGGTGGGATTCCTTCTGTTTTCTCGGACAGACTTTGGATCAAGCCTCCAAAAATCCCCACTCCATTTACACCTATGAGCCTGTTGTCACGGCCACAAGCCACGTCTGCTACTTCTCCACCTTGTCCCCTCGCCAATACAAGACCTGAATTCCCTTCCTGATCCACAGACACTATCCGATATAGAAGATGCACTACCTCATTTTAAAATGTATTTAACTGTGCAATGCTAATGCCTGAGAAGTGAGATCCAGTCAAAGCCTGGGATGCAGGTAACATCTGAAACAGAGGACGTTCGGATGCGTTTTGGACTCCTATTTATAGATCAAGCTTAAATCTAACATGAACGTGTTGACTGGCTTTAACAAGTAGTACTCTGCCCCAGGCTAGAGACATGGCCCTGTACAAGCTGTAAAGAACATATTGCAAAACAAATTCAAGCCCTCATCATCTCTTAATCTGGTCTTGTTCAGCCAATTCTGCTAACTTTTATTTCAAGGCCTTTCTCGGTTTAGTCAAGAGAGGAAAAGACTTCTGGAGGGGAAGAGATCTGTGAAACCATTCAGAGGCTTTGTTGTACATTTTAAGTCCCCTCCTTTCATCTGGAACTGTACATTAAATCAATCTGTTGACTCTTGGCAGATTCATTGTTTTCTTATACAGTA
The DNA here is from genome assembly GCF_947461875.1 of Haliaeetus albicilla. NCBI lineage: Eukaryota > Metazoa > Chordata > Aves > Accipitriformes > Accipitridae > Haliaeetus > Haliaeetus albicilla. The sequence goes on along the minus strand of NC_091504.1, from coordinate 19,069,360 downwards.
GATCAATGGTGCTACATTTCATTGTGTTTTTCACACGTTCTCAACAGCACTTTTTCCATTCCTTTGGATTAGATTTTTATAATTTCCTTTAGCACCAGAATTTATGTTCAATATTTAGCGTCTTGCCTTTCTCTTTTCTTTTTTTTTTAACTGACTTGAAGCAGAGTCCACCTCAGTTAATTGCAGCATTTATTCACTGCTTGAGTAATCTTGTGCGCTTGCTTTCTAATTACTGCCTGTACAAACTGAAGGCATTGCAGGTTCAGAAATGAACTCAGTCAGGTAATGTTTCCAAACCTTTCCAACCAGAGAATTTAAAGAATCAAAAAATAAAACCCAATGAAAGACAGGAATTACAAAAGCTTATTCTGCTCACAGGCAATCCCACAGCACAGCTCCTCTGGACAGCAGTACAAGCAAGACCCAGACCACACTGCCTCTACAATGCACCATGCCATATTTGTTGTTAAACTGCTGACAGCGCTGCCACAATTATGCACAGACGCCTTGTAAATATGCAAGAAAATAGCTAACTACGGTTATTTATGCAGGCAATAAACAGTTATGAAAGGCAAAGGAAATGTGCAATTGCCTGTGCATGTGCTTCTTCTGAAAACTGGGTTTCAGTGCTCAGTGCAAAAGCAATTCTCTCTAGGCTCCTATTTATGGCAAGAGGAAATTTTCAGCGAATTAAATCAAATTAAGAGCTATCCCTTTATGCTGAACAAAATGAATAGGAAATACATATATATATTGATGCAGGGCACAGAATACATCCTCAGCTTGAAAGCTCTGCGTAACCCTGTCCTTTTCAAGGCCAGCTCTAGGTGTCACTGTGGGAGCTGAATGTGATGCTCCTTCCCATCCATTGATTTGTTCCATTTAAACTTTAACATCAAGAAAATGTCACCTTGGTGCTCCCTGCTCTTGGGAATTGCTTCTGTCACCGTTTTCATTTTAAAATAACACTGCACGTTACAGAGTCGTGTGAGCAGTTCTGATAGATGGCGGGGGATCAATCTGGTCACCACTCTCCTCCATAAATAATGCAAGCTGAGCAGAGAAATTACAATGTGGCTAAGAAAGCCATTTAGCTGCAGTTTGGATCTAATTACTGTAGGTATCGAGAACTCGCACAGCAAATCACCTAATTCTATTAGAGCCAAAGCAAATCTGAACACTGGGAAGAAACTGGATAAAGCAATATCCCATTTCATCTAATGCATGTAAGCCTGGATATTTAATTGTCCTGCTTGCAAAAAGAGGCCTGAAGATGGGGCATTATGAAGGTTTCCATTTATTTGGTACTTCTAACCTGGCATCTTTGCAGCTGCCTTAAAAAAAGAAAACAAAAAGCAAACCAACAAAAATGGACCGTAAGGAAAAAACCCAGTGAAATTAGAAGATATGCGGGAATATGCAAAACAATATAACAGCCCTATAAATGCCCTTTAGTCAAATATATTACTCTTTGTTAATCATCTGACATGCTTTTGAATCCCTGCTGCTGCTCTGCAGTAAGCTGAAAACTGGCAGGTATTATTTTAAAACATATCTTTTTAAACACCCAAAGAATTTGCAACAACATAAAATAAGAGATGCTGCTCTGTGTAATAAAAAAGAAAGTATATTAACAATATGCTCCTTCTTGCTTTGCAACCTGACAAAACTCCTGAATCCCCACAGAGGCAGGCAGTGGATGCTACCAGCAAAATTCAGATCCTGGCATCTCTACATTGGCAAAAGACCCCTTGCATTTCCACACGCTGGATTTTAGACTGGGATTTATGTGTAGGAATCATTCCCTCTCAGTTCCCACAGCGACCGATACCGATACCAAATGGACCTCATGTTTTAGTTTATGGAAATTGTACTGAATCATTGATAGAAACCACGGCTCGGTGTTTTTGTTAGGGGCATAAGAGGCCCTACTGGGCTCTGAAGAGCCTTGTTCAAACATTAACAGAGAGACAATCCCATAGGAAATCACTAATAACGATCGTAAATCTTCCTCTGTGGTCCCGTGGCCCTTTCCCCCCCTTGATCTGAAAGCTCTATCAAAATCATAATTAATGGAAACCTCATGACACATCTATATGACACATTAGGTGAAATCATGGCCCCGGGGAGGTAAATGGCAAAACTTCCACTTACGTCACCAGGGTTAGGATTTCACTCCTATTTTTTATGATAACCATTTTGCAGCTAGGTTAACTGAAGCATAGAGAGGTTAAGCAACATGCCCAGAAGCACAAGCGAAGATCAAGCCCAGAAGATCAAGTGAAGAGTGAGTAGTAAACTGTTACTTCTCATTCCTACCTCCCTTTCTCTCCCACCAGCTTCTCTGTCCCTACATCAACCTTAACCATCCCACTGCTCTGCAGAAGTGCCAGACTTCGTGGCTCGAACGCTGCCGAGTTTGCTGCAAACGCTGCTCTCCTCCTGCGCAGACAACGCGGCTGAGCTCTCAAGTGTTGAAGAGGGAACTAGAGATCGATACACTTAGCAGCCATGCAGTACAAAACACCGCTACGGCCAATGCATTTTGTGTAAACCTCAAGAGATGAGCCAGGAGATGGTTTGCTTGAGCATCACCTCTGCACAGAGCTGGGGACAGCTTGGGCACTGCCGCTCTCTGCGGTTACAGCCTGCGTCTTTTCCTCCTCCATGGATGCGCTCGAAGAGCAACGCTAACAAATGTGTTATAAAGCGCTGGCTCAATCCCCATTCGCACGTGTCACTAATATTCCAGAAACTGGTTGACGGGAGAGGTTAGGAAAGGTGAGGGCTACGTCAAGGAGAAAATCTCCCGGGCCACATCCGTACAGTGTCCTCGCTACCCTCCCGCACGGACCAGAGGAGCGCGGGCAGAGTTTGCTGCTACCTGCAGTGTCACATCTGAGCTAGAAAAGGGAAAACACACGGCTTAATTGTCAAACCTGAGCTCCTTAAGGAATCACTCTGATCCAGAGTTTGCGGGACAGAAAACCCTTCGCGGGTTAATAAACGAGCCCGTTCGTCATCTCTCATGAGCTAGGTGCCCACTGGACCCTTGGATCCAACATGTGGGATGGCACCTGGGTACCGCAAACCGCTTTATTCAAAATCCTGCCCCAGCGGAGCTCAGAGCTGTGTGCCGAGTACAGCCAGCGGGCAGCTCCATCCACGGAGGCGAAGCATCCTGCATTTTACACCTACTCCATCCGGATCAGCTAAACCAGTCCGCTCTTGATGGCAGAGGATCTCCCTTATTCCTGCTCAGCAGCCACTGTGATTCACACGCTGGAAAATGTAAACCTTAGGGCTGCTCGTGCTATTCTTGCCCGGGCCGTTTCCTGCTGAAGCCAGGGGAATTTTTGCCTTGCAGGGTTAAAGACCTGCTGACCTCACCCCACGGCGCCAACACACCATCAGCGCTTTTCCAGAGCTCCTGCTATTTCATCCCTCTGAAACAGACTTAGCAACTTTGCGGTCAGCGCAAGCAACTTCATTTTCTGCGTGGCTGACGGAAACCGCCGGCCGTGCCGCGGCTCCCTCCCTCTGCAAACCACGGGGTGTGCATTTGTTTAGTATCCCAGGCCTTTCGTTTGGGGTTGTGTTTTTGGTTTTTGGTTTTTTTTTTCCCTGCGCTGCTACGCAGCTAAATTCAAAGAGACGCACGTTGTCATTAAACAGCCCCGGAGAACAGCCCTGAACTGTGTCACCTTGTTTAACCAGAGCCAAAGGTTGACACGGGCACGTACCCGTCGCGGATTTACAAGCAGAATAAACAGAGCTGAACTCTGCTCATCGGGAGCTTGGCTCGCCTGGAGCTCCCTGCGCGATGCCCGGGGAAGCTGCGGCTCCGCAGAGCCCCGCGGTGCCGGATCCTCCCGCAGCCATCGCTGCAGGGCTGCAGGTCAGCCGCCGCTCTCCTTCCTCGGGAAAACGAGCGCTGCCAGACGCAACCTTCGAAATAAGAATCGGCTAATCATGCAAATCTAGCTCCTGCGAGACGCTCCCTGCTTTTCTCCATCCTTTTTTTTTATTATCATATTTATTTTAAATAACTGAATAGGGCACTTTCAGCCTGATCGTGACTATAAGATCTCTGAAATGAATGGGGTTTGCCTCGCTGGCAGACTTTTGCGATTTTTCAGGTAATACAGAGCTGGCAGTATCTCTTTATGTTAAACAGGGAAAATGAGCACAGAAGTCAGGAAGCAATGTTGTAGGCACGCCAGAGAGAAGCCATGCAAAATATTAATATTCAAACAGCAATGAGATCCTGAACAATGAGCAAATAATGATAAAAAAATGATATATATCTGAACGTACCAACACTGGTTATCTTTTGGGAGACCAGGTCTTGTAGTAAAGCCTCAATTGCAGGATTGTGTCTGGAATACAACTCGTACCGATTAATGCCAATGTGGAATTTTAACCAGTTTGGGTAGGAGTCTATGGAGGTTTCTCCAGTTGGCAAAAATTCTTCATTATCTTCGTTTTGCCTACCACCAAAAAAAAAAAAGAACAACACAAGAAAAACCCAAAAATGAGGAGAGAAAAATAATGTTACGGTTTGTAACAGGCATCAAGAAACAGGGCTTCAAAATGTGACAACTTGGAAAAGCAAAGCGCTACAGGGCTGGGAGAAGTCCCTGGTTTGTCCCCGCTGCACGCCAGGAGCCTGCTCCCACCTGGGGCCAAGGGGGAGATGGATTTTCACCTCCCCTCATCGCGCCTCATTGAACGCCCGTGAAAGTCAGGAGCAAAATTTGGGGTGACACCACGGAGCATTAGCAGAGGCCCTTATATAGCAGAAACACAGAGCTGCAAGTTTGATTTTGTGTTTAGGTTGTGTTATGTTGCACACATCTTTTACGAGTTTGACCCAAACGACAGCATCACCCCGAACCCTTATTTAACAGGGACCTGGGTCGGGAAATGGAGAGCGCAGCGGTGACCTGACCTCTTCTACCAAACGCTCCCACTCTCTCTTCTTCTCTTTTTTAAAAAGAGAGAATGAGAAGAAACTGGATCACTCTGAACGGGCTGCTCAAAAATAACTCTGGATGGTTTTGCCCCTTCCTATTACAGCAAAGAACTGTTAGAAGGACTTTTAACTCCTCAATTTCATGTTAGTTCTGTGAACTTTGGCTGCAGCCACTAAGGAAAATAGGTACAACAGGCAGCTGCATGGTGGACAGCAGCGATAACTTCACTCTTCACCTACTGCCTACACCATCACATTTCTTCCATCCAGAAGTCCTCTGGTTTTAGTCATCTCCAGATGTTTGTACATTTGTGAGTCTTGTTTTTTCTTTTTTTTTTTTTTTTTCCCCCCTCTCCTCTCAGAGAAACCAGAACTTTTTCAGGTTATTTCACTTCACAGTCAGTTTTGATTCTTAGATGGAAGGGGCCTGGACAATTCACGCGCTCGTGGGGCGGAAATCAGAAATATTTATCCTCGCTTTCTAAAGGTTTAGCTCACGCTGGCTGCTCTGCGGCTTGACAGAGCTTTTGCACGGTACAATGCAGCTGTTTAAACATTACAATGTCAGTGTGTTTGGAAGAGGGTGCTGTTGTATTAGACTAAGCCTTTTGATTTTTCAGACGTTGAAATTTCTCAGCGTTTCTTACGAGCCAACAGGGCATACGATTCACAGAGGCAACTAGCTGCTTTGAAGGCTGGAGAGCAGCAGAGGTGCTAGGACCCTGGGAATTAATTGAGGCTGAAATACGTAGCACAGAGCAGATCCCGAAGGCAGAAATACCTGCTCGGATGAATGCCTTTGTGATACCAGACCTTGCTTGGGAGAAAAGTTCCATCTATTAACTGCCTGGTCCCACTGTTTAGCCCCCACACCTCCGAGGGGGAGACTGGGAAGGTACCGGAGAGGGAGGCTCTCCGTGCTTGCCCTTTCTTGTGCTGTTTTTCTGGGTAGCGTCTGCCTCTGACTACGGCTGGAGAAGGGCTATCGGGGTTGGAGAAGGGCTATCGGGGCCGGAGAAGGGCTATCGGGGCCGGAGAAGGGCTATCGGGGTTGGAGAAGGGCCATTGGGGCCGGAGAAGGGCTATCAGGACTGGAGAAGGGCTATCGGGGCCGGAGAAGGGCTATTGGGACTGGAGAAGGGCCATTGGGGCCGGAGAAGGGCTATCAGGGCTGGAGAAGGGCTATCGGGGCCGGAGAAGGGCTATCGGGGCTGGAGAAGGGCTATCGGGGCATACAGACCCTTTGGCCTGGCCTCAGTACCCCAGCCTTCTCCCGCTCCTGTGTTTACTCTGTGTTTCGTGGCTTTTTTCGGAAGGAACGCAACGGGTCGAGCCTGCGTAGGATTCCTCCTTTTTCCCGGTGGCCCCGAATCGCCCTGTTTAACCCCCTGCCCGCTCCGAGCCAGCCTATTCCATCAATTCCCGGGAACTCAACCCCCCGCTCCAAGAGGGAAGGCAGGGACCGGGGCGGGGGGGGGGAGAAGCACCGGGCCACGTTTCCACACCGGGAGCAACCCCCAACCCTCGGTTAAGGAGCCGGACCGACCCGACCCGACCCGGTTACTCACCACTCGGGCTGCTCGGCCGCCCGGGGGTTGAACCTGATGTCGCTGTTGACATTGAAGAGGAGGTCGCCGTCGGCCAGCGGGGGCAGGGCGGCGCGGTAGAGCGGGTGCTGGAAGAGGGCGGCCAGCGGGGCGGCGGCGGCGGCGGTAGCGGCAGCGGGGGGCGGCGGGCGCGGAGCCCCGGGGGCGATCAACCGCCTCGGCCGCGCCGCCGCGCCCCCTCCTCCTCCTCCTCCTCCTCCTCCTCCTCCTCCCGCCGCTTCCCGCGACTGCGAGGAGAGGTTGGAGGCCGGCTCGGCGCTGAAATCCTGCAGGATCCGCAGCGTGTGTTTGCTGGGCCAACGCGGGGCGGCGCGGGGAGGCGAAGCGGCGGGCGGCGGGCAGGAGCAGCCCGGCCGGCCCTCGGGCCCCCGCCGCTCCAAACGCGGCAGCAGGTCGATCATGATGTGCATGGTGCAGGCGACGAGGAACACCATGAGGATCAGGACCCGGAATTTACGGACCAGGAGCATTTTCATGGCCGGGGGGGGGGGCGGTTAATAAATGAGCGGGGGAAGGGAGGGAGAAGATTTCGGGGAAAAAGCCCGGACGGGCGTGGGGCTTCCAGCCACCCCCCCCCGGGGCTTCGGCTTGCTGCTTTCGGATCGGGAAGCGAGCGATCAAGTCAATAAAGTTATCTCCATAGGCGCCGAGAAACAAACAGGCTAAAAACAATAGGTCCTCATTTCTCAGTATCATCAAGAACTTAGGAGGGGGAGGGAAAAAAAAAATAAAATAAAAGGGGGGGGGGAAAATAAAAAAGGAGCACCGGACCGAGCCTTTAAAATCAATAGGAAAACAATGCCAGCGGCACTGCAAGATATAGAGCCATCTGTTCACGGTTTCTCTCTCTTTTTATTACAGGGATCACAACAAATAGGGAAAACTGGTTCGTGGAGAGAAACCAGCATCAGACGCTAGCGCTGATTAAATAATAAAATAATAATAATTAAAAAAAAAAAAGGACGGGGAGGAGGGAGGGGGAAGAATAATATTAAGAAAACCTGTACGGGAAGGCGACAGAAGAAAAAAAATCATCCATAATATTTGGCTGTGCTGGAAACGCTGACTCCCTTCCTTTGAATTTGACCAGTGATGCAGCAGAAGTGCTCTCCCGCTCGCTTTCGTTCCCTCTCTTCTCTGAGACTGTTTAAGAACATTGGCCGGAAAATAATTTTCTTAGAGCGGTTCCAGTTTCTTCATCCATCGCGTCCAGTGCTTGGGAGAGATTAATACCTTCAACTGAGATCAAGTCTGGGTGGCTGCTGTATCCGAGCTGGGCTTTTGCTTTGGCTTGGGTTGTTTTTTTTTTGGCTGCAAAACTGTCTGATGGCACAACTGCAACATAAAGGTTAAATATGGCACAGAAAAAAAAAAGGAGGGGGGGGAGGAAGGATTAGAGGAAAGAAACTAATATAAATCAGTAGAGGTTCTTTTTAGCAAAGAGGTCCCGTCTTTGATCTCTGCTGGGTCTTACAGATCTGCCTTTTAGAGAGAGGAAAGGAGAGAGAAAGGGGGAGAGAAGGGAAGAGGGGGGAGAGATCTTTGGCAGGTGCAGAGTGAAAACCTCTTTCAGCTACACTGAATTCTGGAGACTGGTTGGACTAGTAGCTCCGCAGCTCCAGCTTTCAGTGGGTGTGTTAAATATTATGAGCGAGCCATGATTCCTGCCTTCCTCACGTCATAGTTAGGAGATTGGCTAAATAAACGCTACAGTGATAGTAACAGGAAAACCTCAACCAAAAGCGGGGTTTTTTTTCCCCTCCTCTCCTCCCTCCTTCCCACCCCCATTTTCATTCTACTGCAGCTCCAACTGGGGCAAGGAGAGGGCGTCTGTTCCACAAACGTTTGCAAAAAAAAAAAAAAAAAAAAAAGAAAAAGTGGTAGCAGAGAGAGGAATCTGCGCTAATAACATTGCAAAGTATAAGCGCGATCTGTGTGCCCAGGCTGGGAGCAGCGATTCTGCTCTGTCATTGCCTGGGCTGGAGAGCGGCCGTCCGTCCGTCCGTCCGCTCCCCATCGCGCCCAGCCCCTCACCAGAGCAAGGTCAACACGGCAAGTGTGTGCTCCGCTTCCACCGGAGGAATAGTCTTTATTCTTAATCCGAGGTCCTGTAGGCTGTGATAATCCGTGAGCGTGCTGCGGGGTAATCTGCCCTCTCTCCTGCTGCCGTTAGCTGCGCGGTCGGCTCCGTGGCTGGGTGGCCTAATGGCTAGTGGAGCTGGTGGTCCTGGGGCCAGGGTAGCCTCCGGAGACCAGCGAGTGCCGTTGATGGTTGTCTGAGGTTGAGGGCAGTCTGGAGGAAAGGAAAAACCACTCCAATGGTCTCCAGGTGATCAGGCAGGGATGCTTTGGGCTGCTGATTTTGTTTTTGGGCAGGGGGTCCCCTAGATTTTATGGTCCTTAGCAGGGCTCAAAGAGTCGTCGAGTGGGGCTGCAGTGGAGTGAGAAAGGTAATGTGCTTCTGTCCCCCCCCCATGCACTGTTACAGCATCCCCATGTTTTGCATAAGGAAAGCCACTGCTTTTCCAACAGGAAAAAAAAGGTTGATGAATAAAAAGAGCTGACGGGGCCATGATCCTATGGACTGGTCTGTACCTTTATGGAGGAGCAAGACTTGCTGTCCTTGGGGGACCTCTTAGTACCAGGGTTCCGAGGTACAACTCGCTGTAGATGCAGCACTTCGATTCCCCTGGAAGCCATTATGTCACCCTGGCTCCTTCAAGTACAGGTGTACTTCATCATGGCAAACCATTTTGCTATGGAGCCAGAAGCAAGGCTTTTTCCACTTTTTCCACTTTTTCACCAAGATCAGCTCAGGCAAGGGGCATCTGGGCAGTTGGCTATGAGGACAGTGACACTGGTTCCTTGTGTGCCATTGCTTCCCACCAGTGCTCGATAGCAAGTCTGTACGGTTCTGCTTGGGAAATTGAGTTTGGTTCATAAGTTCACTACCTCTCTATGCAGAGAGCTAAAGTTTAGCTTATTTTAGCCTAGTTTAGCAGGTTGGCATTTTAGGTCCATCAGGAAGATGTCTGCAGTTTTGCTTCAACTGGGGAACCCAATGCTGCCGGAGGGCGATATGATATGTGATTGGGGTGCCCCATGAATGGCGTGTGGAAGACTATCTGCCTGGTTTGGGTTTGTTTGGGGTTTTTTTTTGGGGGGGGGGGTCGTTTTGGTTTTTTTTTCCTGCCTGTGGCTGCAGCCTTTCTCCTGCTGACCTTCTGGTGCTGTCTTTTAGGGAAGTCAGCTGAGCTGGATTATCAGTCAAGCCCAAGGAGACAAAAGGAGGCAGGTGGAAGCTAGAGCTTGTGTCTCTGGGAGTGGAGGGATGGAGGAGAGCAGCCAAAGCTAGTGCTCTGGGGAGGGTACACTGTTCCACGTGTATCACTTGTATTCCCTCTGCTCTGGCTTTTTAAGGGGTTCTGGGTGAGCTGCTTGTAGCACTTTATGTAAGAATAGATAATATGACTCATTATCTGCTTTAGCATGGCACAATAGGGTTTGTAGGTTACAGGTTGTAGCTATGCAGATATTTTTTTTTTTCTTAGTGTTTGACCTACTAAAGCTGAAGGCTATAGTATTAGATGGAGGGTGAGCCTTTACAGATATGATGAAGTTGCAAATTACTTGAGTTCTTAAAGTTGGTTGAATACATTTATTACTTTGCAGTAACAGAACATTGTGTCAAACATGTTGTAACTCTACATGCAAGAGTTATATAATGAAAGTGAGATTAGCTTTGAAATATAAGCAACTAGATATAATTAATTACACAGTTTTCAAAAGGTGAAATAGCAGTATTGTGAACAAGTAACTGATTCCTTGAAACTACATTATTTTTGTTCTTATCAGTATGACCTTTGGTGCCTATTTGCTATCCAGTTAAGTATGGTTTCATCTAAATTGTGTCTGCCTGTGAACTGAATCTCCCCAACTCTCTTCCATGAGCTTTTTCTTCCTTGAGCATTTCAAACATCTGAGTTTTATCTGAAGATGGGAGACTGGTGGATGTACCCTATTACCCTCTGTAACTGACCTTTGTGGACAAGTTTTGCCAGTTCCCTTGAGATGTGAATGAAGGAAAGCTGTCTTACCTCTCTGCATTTCTTCCCTCACCTTCCATCTTTTTTGTGGGATTCGGAAGAACTGAGTCTCACTTTTGCAAGAGTATACTTACTACTTTTGGGGGGAGCTTTCCTATAGTGTAAATAGCACATCATATGCTAGTGAAGTCAAAATGTTGAAACAGCAAGTGTCACCAGCTGGAGAATCTCCTGTGATGATCTGCGGTGGAGTTATGGCTCTGTTGGCCGGCAGCTAACTGCCTGGAGGTGCCCATCAAGGGCAAAGGCCACCTCACCCCAGTTTGCTAAATAAGCAGTAACACCTGCTTTTAGCAAGTCTGATTTAAAAAAAAAAAAAAAAGACCCATGGGGTCTTTCAGTGCACTGTTCTGAAGTACCCCTCGTTCTCTGGTGATTTAGGATGAAGAGTGCTGGTAACCCAGGTGTGGGCAATAAAGTAGGGCAACTCCTGCTGTGATCATCCCGTGTACCTCCTGTGGGTCGGTCACTTGGGCTGGTGCCATTCTTGCATGGACAAGAGGATGTCTCAGCTCTGGTCCCGGCCTCGTCGAAGTCTTGGGAAATATCTTACAAACTGGTTAACTGGGGCTGCCTTCAGTGTGAAGTTCTGTGTTCCTATTGACAGTCTGCAGGTATAATTTTCCTTAAATTGCCTGATATCTTTCAGGCTTCAGTCTTTCCCAGCAGGGAGGAGCAGATGCTGTTACCTGAATCAGATTTTTTCTTTTGTCATCTTATTCAATGCAATAAGGCAAGCTTTAAAGGAAAATAAGGTGAAATAAGTCTTTGTTTTGCAACCTCAGTATCTACAAATACCTTTACCCATCGATGTGGTCATCTGTGAAATAAGACACGCTGGCTAGTTGGCAAACACTAGCAGAGAGCGAGCTTGTGGCCTTGCTTTGGACTATGGGGCAGTGTGTAATTCTCTGTTTCCCAAGTCTTTCTTCCTCCATCCTGGAGACTGTTAATGAACGGCACCAGTAGTATATTACAGCCTGTCTGTGCCTCTAAGCTGTGCTGATTGGTAAAGCAAGGGAACGAAGCTAAGACACATCTAGATTTTTCCCTCTCCTTTATGGGCTCCATCTCTAGCACATCTCAACACAAGGGGGATACCAGCCTCCCTGCTTTCCCGTTGATCTGTCCCCTGAATAGGCGCAAGAATGAAACCTTGCTCTTCTTTTGGAGCTACTGTGCCTTGGGTGTGAGCGAAGGGACTCCTCCTGCCTCTCTAATCATCTGGGAACGCAGAGTAAGTGACAATCTCGTGTTTGCATTCCTGTTGGTGGCCCTGCGGGGCTGGCAGGGAGCCTGGTGTTGGGGCCAGGCTGGAGATGAGAACCTGAATATCTGCTGGGTCAGGAGGGCTGAGGTGGCTTGTGGTTAGGAAACCACAGATTGTAGATGCGTGAGGCCACTAAGATAAGTCAGGATAGCCTGGAAATTGGGTGGCAGGTACAAGATAAGGAGCGGGCAGGGCAGGCAAGCTCAGGGACCAGGTATAAGGGCTACCAAGGCTGGCGCAGCTTCCCAGGGCGACCTCCTCGCTGACTCGGGGCAAGCGTGAGCTTGGTGCAGGAGAGCTTTTGTGCTTCTGCTGGGATCTGGGGTGTGTGTGATGCACACCCAGTAAGGAATGGTTCCCTTTTTCTGCTGCAAGGGAAGAAATGGGGATTTGTGTCCAGCCAGCTGGATTTCAGCTCTACCTCCCTGTCTATGTACCTTGATGCCCTGGCCCCTTCGCTTTTGGCACAAGTGCAGCGTTTGCATGCAGGTTACCTCTCCCTGGTTTCAAACATTTGCCTTCAAGACTTGGGGTTTGATGGGAAAGCAAACATTTTTGGTAACTGCTGACTGTTGTTCAGCCTTTTTTTCAAACAAGCTTTTAACCACAGAACTTGTGTGTGTAGAGCCATGGAGTCTTTGTAATAACGCCTGACTTGGGTAGTTGAAGTTAGTTGTTTGTTATTTTACTTCCCAAGGTCTTGGGCTCAGTAAGAAAAATGTAAATATTTCTCCTTATCTAAACTGTATGCCTTCATATGGAATTCCAGTATGTGGCAAATAGCTTTTCATTTCTGCTGTGTGTTGGACCAGCATTACCCCTATAATTGCTAGCATGATGTAAACAAGGAAATAATAAGTTCTTAACAGAATATTATGATATTAATAAGTTATTGCATACAGCTCATTTCAATAATTTCAATGAAATCAAGTCCCTTACATCAACTCTTTATTTTCTTTTTTGGCCATTGAATTAAAATCGCTTTCCTCTGTTTTCTTGGAAGTCTTTGAATGTTATTGGAAATTTCACATTGAATTACTACAATCACAAGCCAAGATTGCTTTGGATCTAACAGGCTTTTTAATTTGATGTTACCAATTAATACTAAGCACTTCTTTTGCGTGTTCTACTTTTGCTTTTATTTAATAATACAATCAAGATCTCAGGAGTGGTTATTGTCGTATATCCTGGCATTTCTTCATTGTTTTGTGCATGAATTAATAGCTTATCTGCTGGTGAAATCTGTGTAGATGTTTATTTTCCCCATTTTTGTCTGCTTGCCTCACTGAGCAGTGACAATGGTCAGTGTACGTGATAATGTATTCAGGTAAATAAATGAAGCATGGCTTTAGGTGAGTAAACATATCTAGCTATTATTTTCCGTTATAACAGTTTACAGCCTTCTGATGTAAAGCCTGAATGCAGCAGGGCAAACTGTAAGTCAGGCCTGATTGCACATTTTCAATCAACGTAATATTTTTATTGTTACTTCTAATGGAAAAATGGATTTTCCTTTCTGAAAACCTCTATCTATGATGCTGGAAGTCCTGAGGGCATCGCATGCCTTGCCTGGCCCCTGTGGTGATGCTGCCTAGGGTGCTCTTTCTGGTCTTCCTCTCTTTCCTCCCTCTGAAGATTCATGTGCTGACCCAGTTTTATTGGTGCTTTGCCTTATAAACACGGATCACACTGGCAAGCTAATGGGTACTGCATATTAACCTCCCACACTGAAAATCACCTTTATTGCTAAGGAGTATGCTTGATACTGAATACAAGGCAATTCCATAATCTTGATTTCGTAGTCAACTTCTTGTTGGTGTATGGAGGATCAGTGATAGGTGTTTGAAGTGGTGTGCTAATATATATTTTTTTAAAAAAGGCAAACTAATGTTGTGTTTGTTGCCCTCCAACCCACGATTTGTTTAGCTATGTGATATTTTTTGAACAAAACTTGACCAAATCTCCTCCCCCAAATCAAACAGGCAGTGTGGCTAACCATTCCTTCCTGTAATGGTTTTGCTAAGGTTGACTGGAGGGACATTGAACTGCAAGCTTGAGCTAAATAGTGATGGAAGGAGGGACACGTCATTGGCTTCCCCTGTTACCGGCAGAGCTTGCTGGTACTGTCAAATCATCAGAGCTGGGCAAAGGGTAGCTTGCCCTGGAAGTGCATCACCAGCCTCAACTGATTTCAGAAGGCCAAAGCTTCCAGCTTCAGCCTTTTGCTTTGAGTGTTCCTATTCTTTAATTTGGGATACAATATTCTGGATGACCCAAAACCCCGGAGATTGCTTGGTAAACCTGTTGAAAGAGAACTCGTATCAAGGCAATGGAACAGAAAGCTTTTCCCTGCCTGTTTAGTACTGCTCAGCTGTTGTTGCTGCAGATCAAGGGTTAGCTCCTCAGCTGGTATCAGCTGGCCTTGATTTCAATGAAATACCATCTAATTATATCAGCTGAGGATCTGGTCCACAATGCTTAATTCTTCCATTGGCTGGAACAAAGAGCTGCCTGGCAATGCAAGAACAAAACCTGTTATTGTTGTTGCTAGAGCAGTGCGATTGGCCTGTGGAGGGATCACATTTGCTCTAGTCATTCAAGTGGAGCAGCAAGCTTGCATATAGCTACATTACAAAGAGGCTGAAAAATTACCTTCTTAAGTGGTAGGATGTCATAAAGAAAATTAGCTGTTAGGAGGTTGTGTTCTTATCTAAAAATGATTATTTAAACTAAGTCAAAACAAATTATCTCGATGCGCATGACGTAAGAGCATGCACTATTTGAGTTATCATCATTTTGTCTTCCTATAACAACTGATTCCTTTAAGAAGAATTGTGGTCAAATAACCTGTATTCCTTGTGGAGTTTCTGAGTTCAGGTAATAGTGCACGAATCTTAAAGTGTATAAAACATGGCTTGCTAAATTACACATAAAATCATTTTGCAGATTCATTGAAATTGATGGAGCTACATGATTTATGCGTGGAGAAAATGGGTCCTGATGCTAAAACAAGATGTAGTTACACAGGCACGCAGGAAGTTTCTGCATGCTGCAGTGTGCAGTTACACACAGACCCATTTGAGTGCATGCAAAGACATGAATGCATGCACACATGAACAGTTTAATTGTATACTGAAGAAGCTCTCCTGGGAATTCTTTTTCTGTTGCTGTCTAATTTTGATTTGTATGGATGCTTTGACTTCTTAGCTTGAGCTTTTTTCCTCTTGGCTGGCTACATTTTCAATCAGATAATTTTAAAAACCTGAGGAAGTAAGAGAGCAAACCACAAAGACATTTTAAGCATGCCACAGCCTAAAATAGAAATTTAAATACTAATAAAAAACCCTCATGGGAGACTCTTACAACTAGGCAGTGTAACCTCACAGGCTGCAAATTACTCTGCCCCCAGGAGACACCAGGACTCTCCCCAACTCGGATGCTCCCTGCCTATGTGATGCTGGAAAGCTGCTTCAGTTTGGTTTCCTCATCTGATAGGAAGGATAACCTAGAGCATTTTGAGATCTATTAAAAGCCACTACCGGAGAGGGACAATGATGATATTTAGGTCTCACTTCTTTGGAGAATAAGTCATACTCCTGACTTTAACCCCACGAGAAACTCAAACTCTTAACATTCTGCATAGGAAAGTCTGAAACACTGGGACTTCAGGTGAGTCTCTGAGTCGTGAAATGCCTTAAACTTAGTACTGTCCTTATATTGACAAGCAATCATGTATCCCTAAGGACACTGTGATGTGATTGGAAATGCAAAGTAGAGTGAGTCTCTCTAATGAGAGCGGGGCTTGTGAGAAGCCCCTTGCACCTCCTCTTTTCCCCAGTCCCCTTTGTTTTTCTTGCATCCTGTCCTTAAAGTGTTTTCCTGAACACTGTTCAGACGCAATCACAGATCCACTTTTGGTAATTTGATATTAAAGTTACTGAAAACTTTGACCACAGAGGATTCTTGTGCAATAGTTGTCACTTAAAAAAAACACCAAAAAACCAACCAAACAAAAAACCCCAAAAAAGCCTCTTTTTCCCAACAGTTGATGATAGTTTTGTCTAATCAAGCCTTGCCATAAAACTCACTGCAAGCTTAGAGAAAGACATGCGAAAGGCAGGTGCTTGCAAAGGGTGCTTGAGTTTCCAGCAGCCCTTTTACTTTCCCACCTCCTGAATTGTTGCTTAGTAGGTCACGGTGAAAACACAATTCTGCAAAAATTTAAACTTAAAAATGCACCCTCTCTGTGTTCCTAGTCCCTAACAAATATGTAGCTTTAAAAATTTATTAGCTTCCTTTCTAACTAGATTTCCTTTCTAATGAATTACCACTTGCCCTATTCTGCCAGGGTGTCCCGGTGCTGCTGTAACCCGGCCGAGGCAGCAGCTCCAATCCCAGCCTGCGTGGTCCCTGCTAGACACCCTCGAGATCTGAATTAATCCATTTTAGCCTGAGTTAAGGTGGGCCCAGGGCTGGCTTGGCCTTTCCCTTGATGGCCTTTCCCTTTCCTCCCTCCCTTCCCATCAGCAGGATGACATTTCCTGGAACCGTTTTGTCGCCAGTTTTTTCTACAGTTTTGGTCCTAAATTTGTCTTTATTTCCCTAAGGGTTTTTTCACACTGTCTCACTTTCTTGGGTTGTTGTATTGATATGTTGCAACAGTAAACCCTAGCGATTAAACGCGGTTATCTTGCATTCGCCGTTGAAGGTGGGAGGATGTGTGTAGCCCTCACGGTAAAGCAGCCGTGCTGTTACGAGGGAGGGATGATCTATGAGTATGGGAGCGTGCCAGGGTGTTGGGGGCAGGTTTGTTTTCTGGCTCTCTTATTTCTTGTCAGGCCTTGAGCTTCTCCAAGGGATGTGTTCAAACACTTGAGACAGCTTAGGTGCCTGAGCTGGAAGCATAATTGCCGTAGACTCCCTTGTAAGTCAGACCTAATTGCCTTTGGGGTTGTCATTTAGTTGAGAGACACCAACACAGATTTCCATATCTAGGTTGGAGTAATAAGACTTGATTTATCTGCTCTGTCTCTTCAGAAGGGGGATGCTTTGAGGCAGGGCCTATCCTTTATTCTGTGTTTGTACAGTGCCTACAGCAAGAGAGCAGTGTCCTCGGGTGGAATACAGGTTAGAAGAAGGATGGGGATAATATATATGCACAGTGCCTGTAATCCAGTGGTGAAAGCGGTTGCTCGCTTACCTTCTCCGCTGGAAGGTAAAAACTTTGGGCCGTTGCCAAGAAAAGTGTCAAGGTTATAACTCGGGTGGGCTGCAAACATGAATGTCAGACATGCAAAGTGAAAGTGGTTTCAAGTGCAGGCTTTTTCCTTCTCTGGTTCTTTGAAGACTGAGGTAACTTAAAAAGAAAAAAAAAAAGGTTTCCATGGAAATTTTTGAAACCAAAAGAGTGAATATTAGTGTGCACTTTGTTCTGTGTTCTTTACAGCTGATAGAAGTCACAGTGTAAATGGACCTAACTGCTGAGTGACCTTTGACAAAACCAGATAGGAAGTCTTTGTTGTTCTCAGTGATGGTGATTTCTTTTTTTTTTTTTTTTTTTTTTCCCCCAAGGTAAGAAGTCTTTTTCAGTGAAGTGATTCTCTAGTTTTAACTGAAACTTTGAGACAGGGACATGGTGACGAGATGGAGATTGCAGTGAGTAACAAGCCTCAGTGAATTATTGACTAGCCCATCTCGGCACCTTTGTTTTCTTTGCTGACAAAATATCACGACCTCTGTATACAGAGCTGAGCCTGCAGGAACCAAGCATTGGCCATTCGGGGTGTCACTGTGAGAAAGGAACATTTTCTTGTTACAAAGTGAATTGAATTCTCTCCTTGCAAAGCTTTTCCTATTATCTTTTAGATTAGCGTTCTGTACATGGCTGTCTGCTCTGATTTCTGTCCTTTCTCATAGGAAAACATGCAGAATAGGTACAAGCCAGTGCAGTAGCTGTTGTCTTGTAAAATATTCCAGAAACTCAAGTAAAGCTAGCTAGAGCAGGGTTAGTGTGGCCCACATCTCAGCTGGGACCCTTTAGACGTGACTGCCACACGCACAAATGCTAATATAGTGACTTCTATAAATATGAATCCTTCTTCAGATGGCATATCTGCTGTTTCTGCTGGAGCTAATAGTTTCAAGAGCACAAGGGGTTTGTAGTAGCAGTGGCTGCAAAGCTCTGCTATGCTCACATTTTGCTGCGTGAAGGTATGCATCTCCCTATCTCCTTTCCAGCTGTCTTCAAATATAGATTGTGCCCTTCTGGCAGGTTAGTCGGGGCCCGGGGACTGGACTTCTTTGTGCTTTTTGCAAAGGTGTTACTCCTTTCAGCACTGATGTAGCCAGAAAAATAAGGGGTAGTGCCATGCCCCTGGAGCTCCTTGCCTTGTTGTGACATGGAAGAGGCTGCTGCAGTTGGATCAGTTCCCCTCAGCTTGAGGTGGCAGCAAAACCTGACTGGATTCCTTGTTTGCTCGCTGAAGTCAACAGGAGCTCTGATCGTGGATCTTCAGCTTGGCAGTTTGATATTCAAGGACCAAACAGATTGAAAGGCTGGTGAAGCCCTTGCACATAATGCCATCACCAGGAGCAGAGGTCCTGCTCAGCTCGTGGTGGAGACCTCGTGCATAACACCAGCAATGTGAGTGGAGGTCCTGCTCAACTCGCTAATGGTCAACACTTTGCTGGACCGAGTTCTGCAAGACCCATATTCATAATATCGGAGACCTTCATATAATGCAAGGCCACAAAGATTTTTTTGCTTGTTATCATTAAGGTCCACTCTAGAATTCCAGTCTACAAATGGAAATGAGGTAGGTAAGTCAAGTGCTAGGGGTAATAAAGTGAGAATTAAAATTAATATTTGTATTTAGTTAAGATGTGGATTGATGCAATGAGGTTCCTTGTATCTGATTGCTTCTGTGCCACAGATAACAAACAAGCCAGCAAGAAAAATAAAAATTGCATGAAGAACAAAGTAGCAGCAAATCCAAAAATGCTTCAAAGACAGCACATTGGAACTGGTAGGGTTTTTTAAAAAAAGAAAAGCTTTTGGAAAGAAACATTAAAAGGATAAACATCAAAGGCAGAACAAAAGGAAATGGGGACAAATAAATTAAAGAACAAAATTATGAAGCAAAAGAACAAAATGTCTTGTATAGAAGGACTGAAAATGAAGGACATGAAATAATAAAACAAGGAAATAACAGACTACGAGATGCAGCTTTGAGTATCATTTGTGCAGGTGCTAGCAGTCCGGTATGAACACTTGCTTTATACTTCCTATTTTATTTTCTTCCACTTACTTTATTGTTTCTTAACCCAGAGAAAATAATTATAGGTTCCTTCTAATAATAATTACAGGTAGGCTGTGCCTTCTGTGTTACCCTAGAGACCAGAGGTAGAAATAGCACTGTGAGTAGTCAGGAACTGCTCGGATGCTTTGCTTTGTACCACCGGCAGAAGTGGGTGGGGGGGTTGCAGGTGGCAAAGGGCAGAGCACTAGTATGTGCTTGAATTTGGGTAGGCCTTGGGGGTGTGCGTAATGGTAGGGTGAAGGCTGCTTTCCCTGGGGAGTCTTTGATGGAGGACTCCCAACGTGTGACTTCTGTCCGCCACCTCCGGAGAGGTGCAGGAGAACACAGGAGGTACCACTGCCAATAAAGTCCGTAGGGTTACTTTCTGCGCTAAGGAAGATGCTATTTGCCAGACTCTTGGCACGTAGCTGTTACTTGAAAACTTGATGTGTGGAGATCAGCATATAAATTAGGACCAAAAGGTCCCGCTGTGCGGCTGCTCCAAATGTGCTCCCCCTGCACCGATGCTCGGGGCGCAGTGACAGCGGCGCTGGGCTAAGGGACGAGGCTTGCTGCGGGGCTGCGGCGTGGAACAGATGCCCAAGCACACTCCAGGGTGAACCCATTACAGAGGCAGCACAAAAGTCAGAGCTTAATCGCTCTATTTTCCACCTGGTTTTGTGTTACAAACCCGTGGCAAAATGAGAGGGAAATGGCCGATGGATCTCACAAGTCCAGCCAGACCCAAACTGTTTTCCTTGTAAAAGACTTCAAAGAAACCAGCTGAACCTCCCCCTCCGTACTTGGTCTGGCATTTTGGGTTGCTCTCAGAAGGGAGACATCAGCATTGCTGCAAAACGGTTCAGGAGGGGTAAGGATGCTGGAAGGCACTGAAATACAAATAGCCTTACCCCAGGGGGAAATATGGGCAGTTTGTCTGCCCCTGTAGCCTCTTTTCTGCCATTAAATTTATAGAGGCTGTGTTCCGATGCAGCAGCACTTTCTCATCTGCTTCTTCATTGCAGTGGCAGCAAGAACATGCTCCTGTTTGTACCCCACAGTAAGTGCCATCTAAAGTAATTTAGTTCTTCACTTACTGGCACCTGACAGCCAGAAGGGCTGAAAAACAAACAGCAGAAAAGGAGAGTGAGGAGAAAAAAGGACTGAGGCTTAGAGAGGTGAGAGACACAGCAGTGGCAATCGCTTCTGAAGTCTTTTAATAGAAAGGTCTGTGGAAAATTATTTTCTCCTTTTCTTTGCTCTCCAGACCCCAGCATTCAAAGGGCAGGCGGCGACTCCGATTGCTGCCAGCCGGAGCCTCCAGAAGTGCTATCCTTTCAACTTGGGCAGGCTAACGCCAGTAGTGGGAAAACTTGCCCTGGGTGCTGAATATGCACATTTGCATTCTTGAAACCCAAGCTGAACTTTTATTTAGTCTTTCTGAGTCATGATTTAAAAAAAAATATAAAAATGCAGGGATCACAGTTGTGGAGAAAAGCAGCAGGAACGGCTTTCTGGCACAAACATATGCAAGCCATATTTCTCCAACAATAATTTCCCATGGAAGTTTAACCTCTGAAGGACACTAAAGTTAAATTGAACTGTAGGTTTTGGAACATAAGATGGTATTGTCAGTCTGGCAAGTCTGACAGCCATAGAGCAGTAACACAATATAAAAGAAAATGGTACACCCATATTTAGAGCAAAAAAACAAGGAGCTCTTCCCAGAGTCCGCGTTAATGCTGCCATCCCTGTGTGACTACGGCCATGTCATTTAATTTCATTGCATCATCTGAAAATGGGTGTGAAATTAGTACCATATGCAGCCGGCATATAAAGGCCAGGGGAATAAATCATAGTGAGAGAACATCACATTGTCCTTAAAGAGGAAAAATTTGAGACTCCGCACATCTGAAACAACTGTACTTTCTCATCTGCCCGGTGGGTACGCGGGCACATGGTGAGCACTTGCCCTGCTTGGGGTGAGGGGACCCAATGGCATCTCTGTGTCACAACCTGCCACAGAAGGTAGATGAGCCTTGTAGCTCACCTTATTGAGGACTGTCCCCTAATGGCAACGGGCTGGGACCTACAGATGCTAGGGGCTGGCTGTGGCTGGGATGGCGGGGCCAGCCAGATGTGCCTTTGCTAATAATAACAGGAATTGCCTTACGAGCAAAGCTCCATCTGGGTCGCTTGCGTAAGCCGCTGGGTATCGGCTCGTCTTCTCCTGGACAGGTTATGTAACCACATCAGAAATCAAAAATACAATCTGGATTTCACCTTTTTCTGAGCATCTGGTTGTTTGCGGTTTAGGCCTGCTGATTTTATAAGGGTCCTGGCTAGAAATAGGTCTCTGTGCATGCGGGCATGGCAAACAAATGCTGAAGGGTTGCCAAGACAATGACCTTGGAATTAATCTTCAAATTCAAGTGAATATCTTTACATTTTCTTCACTCGGCTCAAAGTTTCACTAAGAGCAGCGTTGTGGTGTGTTGGCCTCTCTAGCCCTAATTCAGGACTTATTTGAAAGAGTCCCTCTTTCCTCTAGTGCTGCATTGCCACCTCTGAGATCAGGGGAGAGGAGGGCACTGGAGCCCTGCGACGAGCCGGTATGTGACCTGAAGCTGGTGGTGTCTACAAAAAGAGTCCAGTTGACTTCGGCAGGCTTTGGGGTGAGCTGTAAAAGGCTGCTGGCGAGGCACTCTGCAGTTCCCTCGCAGCGTTTTAATTTCCTCCCTTTGCTGGTCTCAGATAGTCTGAACCTGCTGACCTTTGGTGCACACTGATCTTTTTCTGGTTTTCGCCGGGGAGGCAAAACTCAGGACAAGTTTTGCTGGAGAATTGTCAGAGAAGTGATTGCAGCTTTTAATTTGCTTGACTTGCTGGCTGAGGTCCATGTTGGCAGATATTTCGGTAGCTCGTTATTGTTGGAGGCTTTTCTCAATGCGTGTTCTTTAAAGCTATGCTCAAGGTATCTGGTACACCCTGATCTGTGTCCCTTTTACAGTCGGTGGGATTGTATGTCACAGCAGCAGCATGTAAACATGAAGAACAGTTTCACGGCCTTGTTCTTAATGTTTTTAAGCCCAGGGACTTCGAGGAAATGAGAAGATAAGCATGATAGTCTGTTCCTTCAAAGCTCCCCCAAGCATTTTTAACTGCATTTCTAATTATCATAGCAGATAATAAATACATGCACCCATGCACATAAACCAGCATTATTTTGTGCTTAGTCCATGTGTTTCATGTAGAAATCTGGATGACAGCCAGATCAGTAAATGACTCTGCTTTTTAATGGAAATCAAAAACACAACAGATGTACTGTATACTGAAAAGAGTTAAAAATAACTGTTTGCAATCTCTGTGCTTGCCTTTAAACAAAATACATAATATACAGAGCAGTGGTTGTTTAGCATATGGAGACTTTAACACTAATAATTGCCTCCACTATTTCTGAGAATTTGCCAGGTTTATGCAGGGGGGCCTTGAAGTTAATGACAAGTTTCATAGACAGGATTTCTGCTAACATTTTAAGCACTCTCTCCATGTTCAAACCCTCTGACTGCTATGAGCTGTGAAATTCTTTATGACTACTTGCATGTTACAATAACTTTTGTGCAAAGATGTGCAAATGCCTAATAGCAGTTCGTTCCCATCCCTGCCCTGCTCGGGAGCTGGGCATTTTTATTTGCTTTGTATCTGGGTAAATTGAGAAGTTAATTCTGGGTCACACAGCAAATTTTTAAATGCCGGTGCCTCTTTCTTATGACTGGTAGCAATTCTTTCTCACTACAAATCAGAATAACTAGTTCAGCATTACATGGAGGATTGGCTGCATCTGGCAAAACTGGATTAATTCCAGTGTGCTGCATAATTCCAGACTGACTGCCATCCTTGCGAGAAAAGGATTTGTCTTTAAGAGTTAATTTAAGTGCTATCCCAATGTGTACATCTTCCAGTGTGTTTGGCCTCATTGCAGCTGTCAAATGACTAGGGAGCCTTTATGTAAATAATTTTGACAATAGACATTTGTAAGCTGGTGTAAGAAAACATTTTCTTCCTTTATGAATATTATATAGTGGAAGAGCTTCATCTCCACGTCACTTACGCTTTAATGCACAACGGTTTTAAATAGTCTCCATGTAAGATACTCCGTGTAGACACACAAAGAACTTTTAGGGAACAATTAACCAAATTACCTGAGGCTGATTTTTTTAAGAGGAATTTTACCTATTTCTGCCAACTTCCATACAGTACATTTTTGATTCAATATGGTGCTCTTGTTTAAAAAAGACCTTGTTTTCTTAGAGTGCTAAAAAAAGACCTTTGAAACACCATGAGACTATAGTGATGAGTTATGCTGGAGAAAGCAATATTATATCTTTCATCATTTGTCTGGTGTCCTTGCCAAACTTCTAATTTAGCAGCGCACAGTAGTGCACCAAAGTGAGTCATGAATTCTTCAGTATAATTACCACGCAGTGCAAAACCGAGGCTAGAGAAGTCTGAACCTTTTCCTGTCTGTCGTTTTTCCCTTCTACTCACTTTTCAAATACCATATGCTTTGCAGGAACGCTGTGCATTGCATCACAGCTTCAACCCTGTTCTGAGCAGATATGATTAAAAGCTAAATTTTGAGTTAATAACTAAAAGTCCTTTTCTGTGGGACAGGCACAAAAGAAAAAAAAGAAAAAAAGTGTTTGGATTACTTTTGCAGCTAGAATGTGGTTTTTAGGGAAAACACCCTGGTAGACATAGCCACTGTAGAGTTGTAGGACTTGATATGAGATCTGAGTAAATGCTGAGGGATAGTCTTGTTGACATTTTAAAATTAGTTTTTCCTTGAATTGATTTTTATATCCTCATATTTGTCTTCCCCACACATTTTAGAAAGTGATCCTTACACATGAGGTACTTGCAAAGGGCAATTGGAAAGCTCTCGCATTCATTCAGGGTCTGACCCCATGAATAACTCAATTGCTGAAGGGTCCCAATGACTTTTTGTATTATTGGTGAGGTGTGAAGGTGCACCTGCAATCTGGAGTTTCAGAATTGCTACTGGATCGAGGATCGCTAATTTTTACCTGTTTTGTAAGTGCATACAAGGGCTCGACTTCTTCTAAAAGATCATTACAAAAGACAAAATTCTTTACAAAGTTGCCGACAAGTGAAGTCTTTCTTCAGAAAGAGCTGTTTCAAGTTGTTTTTGAAACTTCACATCTTCCAATTTGCTGCACATGACTGTTAATTTCAACAGAAGTCTGGAGTGGGTAAGAACTTAGAAATTCGGCACAACTTCTTCAGTACAGGGGAGACTTATGTTTTTTCAGACTATGCGAGAAGACGAATCATGTTTGCAGATGTGCTAACTTAAACGTCTTGATATGTTAAATATTACCTCTGTATTTGAATTATTCCTGCCTCCTTGTCTGTGTTAGAGGATGATTGCAGCAGAGGTACTATCAGAGAGAGCATGAGGAGTTGAGATGCTGCAGATCTGGGGGATGCCACTTCCCCCAGCTGCTGCGAGGACGGTCAATGTTCAGTGGCATATCGTTTCTAGGTGTTGCGAAAAACTGCTTCCTGAGCTCTTAACTGCATAAATACGCTTCCTGCAGAAGGCACAGGAAAATGTGGTTGCATTTCTGAAGGCATAGTTACATTTCAGAGAGCTACTGCAGAAATCCTGCCGTTGCAAAGTCCAACTACATGACCCTCCCCACCTCCTTCTTAATATTTCCCTATTTGATAGGGAAACGTGCCTTTCAGACATAAGTCTATTCAGCAGCTCTGGATGAAAGATGATTATTTTCTAAGTGTGACCATGGAAAAATACAATGACAAAAGATGTTACAAACTCCCCTTGCATTTCTGGAAACTTCTTCCCCTCTTTACCCATTACTGTTCTGGTTGCCATATCTCGATTCTAGCTTGTGGCTCAGCCCTGTGCTTGTTTCATGCTCGGATAAAGGCAATTAAAGCAAGGGGCTTGCCTATGTGACTGGGGCTGTACAGAGGTAGGAACACTCAACACTTTGCTGTCCCTGTGCTCTACCCACACTACTAACAAAACTCTCAAAGACCCTTTTTCAGTAACTGCATTAACTAAATTAAATAGTCTGACAAATTCCCAGATGTGTCATTTCTTTCCTTTGCATAACTGTGTTTATAGGAACGCACTGTGGTGAGAAGTTCATTCTACATCTATGCTGAATTAGATATCTTGGGGTTTTTTTTCTGAAATGGACTGTTTCAGAACGGCAATGTTGCTGTTGTAGGAGCTTATATAGAGGTGAGACTACCTAGGCTAATGGGTTGTTATGTACACACTATTCCTTTGCTTGCAAGTTGAATAATAAGTTAGATATCTAAGAAGCATTGTTGTTCAGGTTATGGAGATGTTAGGCTTGTCCATTATGTGCTCTGCTCTCTTCAGTTGCTGCAGCATCAATAGTGTTTCTCCTGATTAATTGTTTTGTAGTTCCACAGATGCATGAAGACTTTCAAAGCACAAGTAAAAACACTTTCTAAAAGAGTCCATAGCCTAAGCGTGAGTGTACATCAAGAGGAGATAAGAGCAAATGATAGAACATACTTGGTATGAAAGACAACATAATTATGTGAGAAGCTAGTGTAATCATCTGGGACAGGTGAACAAATCAATTGTTTCGATGAGAGCATGTTGGATGGAAAACTTAGACGAGAGCTGCTGAGAAAGGGCTTATACCAGAGATGAGGCACGGTGGATCAAATCCAACAGGACACTTCAGGCACTGGGACAGCACAAACAAACCGTGCCCTACTCACTGTGATTATAATAGCTGCCTTCGAGAGATGGGTTCAGTCTGAAGGCTGCATTACTTTGGTTTTTGTCAATTAAAGTCTGATGCAATTAGATGAAGCCCTTGCTCTGCATACTTGACACTGCAAGATGCTGAGGAGACTGGCCCTGATCCAACAAAGCACTTAAGTGATTCCATTAGCTTAAATGGCACTACCTGTATGCTTAAAATTAAGCATGCACTTAAGTGCTTTGTTGGGTTGATGCCAGTGTGTACAATGGGTGGCAAGATCAGATTCGTAGCGATCACCAGACTCTTGTTTTGATTTTTACATGCAGGAGGTCTGGATGGTTTCATTTTTTTGCCTCTTTAGGCCCACTCTTTGGGTTGTGATTTTGATAAAAATAAGTGGCAAGGCTAAATAAATCACCCCCCAAAAGTGCTTCTCTCACAGAGTTTTTACAATGCATACTGTCAGAAACTGTTCAGCCAGAGTAATGCCAAACTGAGCCATTCCAGTTAACTGCCTCAAACACTTTAGTGTTGTTAAACACACAGCCTAATGCCTTGTAACCTGTGAATGTTGTTTGGGAGCAGCTGAAGAATGTTATTTGAAATGGCTGATGTTCTTGACTGAATGAAGGATGCATAGCCAGATGCCTAATGATGTTCTTGGATTAAATGGAGCTATAGTCTGTGTATAATTGTGGTAAAACGATATCATAAAATACTATAATTATTATTACTTGGTTTATATACTGTTCTTAAAAATCCCAAAGGCACTGTTAATTCAGAAGTAAGCACATCCACTAAGTCTGGAAAGTTAGAGGTAGTACAGGTGCAAGAGTCTATGGAGAAATTTGAAATTATTTACCCTAAATTAAAGAAAATGGGCTTGGAAGGGACCTCAGGAGGTCATTTAGTTCATCTGTCTCTTTAAACCACCAGCACCATATATTTTTCAGTCTCCCTAAGCTATCTGTTCCAGGGCATAACAGTCTTTACCATTAGAAAGTATTTCCTGACGTCAGAATTGAATTTCCCTAGCTGTAATTTTATCTCATTATTTCTTGTCTAACCTACCATGCACATGAAGAATAGATTATTCCCTTCCCATCTGCAGCATCCTTTTACAGCAGTCTCAGGGCAGCGCTGAGCTACTGTTCCTCCATGTGCGTCTCCCTGCATATTTTTTTGCAAATTTTCACACTTCCCTCATTTCCATCCCTCTAGGATCTTGCTCTGGACAACCAGCTGTGAGGGACTAAGAAGGGAGCTGAGCTCCTAGGGTTTTAGGCAGCAAGAAAGTCTGGTGGGTAGAAGAAATTCTGCCTTGCTGTATCTCATCAGAGGGTATCAGAATGCCAAGTCCCAGCGTACAAGCCTGTGTGTGTGACTTCGTTGAGATGGCTTTTTTTATTAAAGAAACATTTAATTTTTCAAACTTCTAATTTCTTTTACTTAGCAGTAAGTCCTAGAGGAGACAAAGCGGTGGTCAGATGCAGCTGTTGCTGAAAGGTCTGTGTTTTCCCTGGGAAGCAGGTGGTGGATTTGCATTCTTGCTCTTCCCGTGTGACTGCTGACGCGCTCCTCACAAAGGAGTCTCAGTTCTGATGCTGAATTTTGGTTCTGTTGGGCAGCAGACAAAAGGCTGAGACTGATGCAGTTTACAAGCCACGCTGCAATTTCTGCAAGCCTTGGCTGGTCAGGCCTTCAGGAGACACCCAGAAGCCAGATAGAATATAAAACAGAAAAAGAGAAGGGAAGCAGCTCCTGAAAGTCCTCTGCGCTGCTTTAGCTCAAATTCAAGAAAGCCCATTTCAGGCTTGGGATGTTTCAGTTACATTCCAGTGACTGATTTTTATTTTTCTATTAAAGGATCAGGTTTTTTTAACAGCTTGGCACGCTTGATAGCCTTATCTCAGCATTTGGGCACATCTTAGGTGCAGAGTTTTCCTCAACCAGCTCTACCAGTATTAAAAAGAACTTTTTTTTCCGGGAATATCCCTGAGGACAGCCTGGGAACATCAGGAATTCAGAGGGCAGCTCTTGCATTGCACACTTTTACTGAGCCCTTTCCTACATATGCATGTGCATGGCTCTTTTGATTATTCCCGAAGCACCCCAGGAAACTTCTGCAACGCATGGCCCTACCTTCCTTGCAGCTTTGATAACGCTCTTGTGTTGACAGATGATACTCACGTGGGTGCAAAGCCAGTTATATTTACACTCTCCCAGAAGGCTC
The DNA here is from genome assembly GCF_947461875.1 of Haliaeetus albicilla. NCBI lineage: Eukaryota > Metazoa > Chordata > Aves > Accipitriformes > Accipitridae > Haliaeetus > Haliaeetus albicilla. The sequence continues at coordinate 19,041,074 of NC_091504.1, read as the reverse complement.
AGTGCAGTTGTCACAACTTGTCAGTGGTCAGGACCAAACAGTTTGCGGTCGGTATGAAGATATTTTTCTGTTACAGGATTTGGTATGTTTAAAAAGAAACTGGGTGACTGTGATTATTAAGATCTAATCAAATGCATTAAGGTAACTATTTCCTTCACCATTATTAAATGAGAAACCTGGCAATATAATCTTTCCTTCATTCTCTTGTTTCACTTTTGTGGTGAGAAATGAAATGAAAGCAATCAGGAGCTCCAGGAGCCTTTTTGCACTGTGTATTTTTGTTGTCAAAAATCATAAAATAAGTACTTCTGTCATGTAATTTTAGTTTAAAATTTTCCCAAAGAAAATCTTTCCTTATCATAGCTCTGAAGTGTTCCCCTAAATGAGAATTAGGTTCTTAATTCATCAGGGTAATTTGGAAAACTCTCCCTTAAACCTCACTTGCAATATGTACGTTTCCTTTTCAGGTAGTCTGCTTAATTTTTAGTTTCCTATATGGTATATTTATTTGTTTACTAAAGCTTATATAATTTATTTTAAATCCTTCCCAAGAGTTAAGGGATTAGGAAATGATGGGTTATAGCAATAATTTTTAGATCATGTTTAATATCTTAAATACTTCTCCACTACAGCAGGTTAGTCACCAGCCTTTACCTTATAAAGCCTCACTTAAACATAATACTCAAAGATAAACGTTGTAGAAATTACCGTTTAATACTTTTGTTTGACATGAGCTTACAATGTTTCCTCAACTGAGGAAAATGAGGAAAACTGAGTTGAAACGGTTGAATTCCATTATCTTTGATTCAGCTCTTTTTTAAAAGTGATGATCTTTTCACAGTTTGTCTAATGACTCCCTTGAGTTTGTTAACCTTTGGAATGATACCATTTAATTTTTCATCTATCTCTTAAATCAATTTATATAGTAGATTCAAGACAATTTCTTCGTATTCTAGATTAAGCACTCTGTTCCCACTAGAAACTGGAGTTCTAATTAGACCTCCAAGGTTGAGGTCTTCTGACATGCTTTGCCAAGGCTGGTCTTAGACTGATCTAACTGTAATAACACAGACTGGCAACTTCCACTGGGGGAGGCCTCAAAGGTAAACTGGGAGATCTCAAAGGTAATTCAGTCAAGTAGAAGAATACTTTTATTCTCACTTTCCAAAGTGATAAAGTGAATGAAAGGGAAGCAAAATGACTTGTGCAAGGTAACGGAGGTAATTCAAAAGTTCGCATTGTGAATGGCAAGATGGCATTCATTTCAGTGGTTCTGGAGCTTTTCTCCTGAATCAGGGCAAATGAGACTCCGTGGATATATCTTCAGAGCCAGTGGACGATGTGTACAAACCCTTTTCTCTGGCTTAATTTGACTGGTCTTTGCACCGTTTATGTGCATGCAGGTGCTCAGCTGTGTTCTGGGTGAATGAGATCTGAGTCTTGCCTTTACTTCTTTCTTGCTTTTCTAGTTGGTTAGAAACAGAAGAATGAGAAGAAACCTAGAGCTTTGAGGTGTTTGGGGTTTTGACCTCTGAAACAAGTAATTCAATGAACCATAGCTGAAAATGAGGGAGTAAGAGTATTATGATTGAGAAATGTGAGAGGAAAATTCAGGTGATCAAGTGAATGACAGTTTCTTCAAATTAGACTTTTCACTGACTTCAGTGAAATCCTGGATTGGGGCTGCAGAATGGTGTATTTTCAAAAACAGATATAAAAATTATTTGTCAGGAATCAGACCTGCGCAGGACTGTAACCTCTCTCTCCACATCACAAGGCAACTGTGAAATCCAGCTCTACAAACAAGAAGTCTAAAATAAAGAGATTTTCATTGTCGTGTGGAGCCCTACCATCCATGAAACCAAGATTAAGAATATCTTGTGCTACACCACTAGGGATGTGGATGATTTTGCTAGCAGATTAACTCACTTCATGGTGTTTACTATCACGGTTAGTCACATCTACACTGTTATTAAGGGAGCTTCACTTCCAGCCACAAAGTCTCTTCAGAAACATGAATGGGACCCAGAAGTCTTCTTATGGGAATAAAATTTCAGTTCACTAAGTGGCAGAGATGTTAAATCTAGCTTTTAAATCCTGTTTTTCTGAGAGCTCACATGCCCTGGCAGAGCAACGTAGCACCGAGGTGCCTTAACGGGTTAGCCCTGAATCTTCCTGCTGGTGTCGGAATAATTGCTCTCCACAACTTTCCTGCTTTGTGTCTCCCAGCAGAAGTCTTTCCTCCCTTCTGCTTGGGTGCTGAGGCCTGCCCAGCACAGGGCAAAAGAAGTTTTATAGCACCTGCTTTTTTGACTGATATTTCTCGATTGCCTTTGAGTAAATGTTGTAGAGACAGTGGAAAGAGCTGGAGAAGCATGAATTATGGAAACTTGTTCTTTTAGAGACTGCTGAAGTGATCTTTGGTTAAGGCTGCTGAACTAGACTTCAGGGCGAACACATGAAGCAAGTTTGAGCTAGAGTAGCTGTGAGATGTTTGCCTTAATGCCATTAGGAAAACTGCTGTAAAAGCTGCTTTTAGGCTGAATGAGGAAAGTCCTTGAGATACAACCAGGCCTCTCTATTTCTGTGCTTGCTCTGTGCCCATCCCTGGCAAGGATTTCTCATGGCACCTCTGCCAAAGCGAAGGCTTATAACCCTTAGGAACATGTTCTGTGTTTCAGTGCTTTTATGGGCTCTCGGTTCCTTCTTGTTGGTTTCTTTTCTCATTCTGGGGAGGTGAGAGCATGGTTTTTAGTCCTCCAACAGGAGCATCCCACCTGTGTGCACAGCACGCAATGTGCTAAAGCCCTTTATTCAAGGACAAGCGAGTGTCTTTCCTGCAGCATGTGTGCCGAGGGTCCCCAAAGCTGCCAGCATCTTTTATGAAATGCTGAGCTCCTGTTAGCCTGGGGAAGAGCCCTGACTTCTCACACTAATCCCTCCTGAGGTGATGCCATGCTCAAAAAGAAACATATGGAAATAGGCCTGTTCCCAGCAGCTCCCTCGCTGCCGCCTTTCCACTGGTGCCAAGTTCACGGTGGCAGGGAGACCTCGCTCATCTCCTGCCATGCCACTGTGATCTCCTGTTTCTGTGAAGCTGTCAGGATGGCTCCTCCAAGCAAATCATCTGTGTTTCCAGCGATAAATCCTATGACCCAGCTTCACCTTCCAGCAACTGGTGGGTCTTGGAAACAAGTTGGTTGGTGCTTGAGATGGCAAAGTCCCTCTCTGCATAATGCCCCGTGCCAGAGCCCTTACCCAGGGGCTGGGGATTCATTTGCCTCCGGCTTCTTGCTCCCCAGCTCACATGGGTCATGTCACCACAGAGCTCTGACTCCTGAAGTGGTTTCCTGCCCCTCCTGAGCTGAGAAAAACTCCCTGCCGTGTTTCCTCTCCAGTCCTTCCCAGGTTAGTGCTGTTGCATCTTCCCTGCCAGACCAGTATCACTGTTTTGCTCCTAGCCTCTGCTGTGGCTGACTCTGCTTTCCCATCCACAGGTCCTTGGAGCTGCTCTAGAGGTGGCGTGGGAATTGCCAAGGGATTTTTTAATTTTTTTTTTTTTTTGGAAGAGGGCATCCTAACTGTGCCCCTACAAGGGAAGGAAAAAGTAATGTCGACTCTAAGTCCTTACCACTTGATCCCTGCATTTGGTTCACAGTGTATGGAAGAGCTTTCTTAGAGACAAGATGACTCTGTGTTCTATCAGCCCTTCCCTGGAGGGCTGTACAGAAGTAATGTCCTCCTTTCAGTGCTGGACTAGGGGGATGGACTTTGCCCAGACTTTTTCTCCTTTACTCTTTTTCCTCTCACCAAAAAAACAAACTGTCAGCTCTGCCTCTGATAGAGGGGCAAAAGAAAAGTCCTTTTTATTAATTGTTGCATAGAAGATCATCAGCAGCACTGTGAGGATGAATTTATCTTGCAGCTCTTCAGCTTGGACTTTAGTCATACTTTGTCAGCCAGACAATGCTCATCACTTGTATATTCTCCGGAAGGGTTTTTATATAAGTAAGGAGAACACACATATAATGAAATAACAAGTCTTGACATTTCCTACAGAAGCAGCCAAACATTTGGCTGTGATCAGTTTTATTAAGAGGAGAAACTGCTAGAAACAATAGTGGCCCAAGTAATTGATGAGAGAAGAATTTGATCTCTGGCCAGCGGCTGTAATAAATTTCTCTTGTTGGCTCAGTTCATTTACTGCAGGTAGGAGTCCTGTGCAGTGATTAAAGCAGCAAAATATTTTAGGCGCAAGAGAATGTAACAGTTCTCCCAGTGAACTGGACAAAAATAGCTCCATGGGTAGATAAATGGAAGAGGAGGTGCTTTTATTTGAAATCCGTTTTAAATTAGGGAGCAGTTATTTTTGTTCCTCACCCCTTGCAGGTGACAGTGAAGCAAAATGATATTTCTGGGACTATTGCCTTGTGCAGACTATGTCCAGCCTTTTCATTAGCACCTTGGGAGCTGAGGCGGGGGAAAGGAGATGCCCTTTCTCGGTGTGATTGCCAGGCAGGAAGATTTGGGGAGATGGCCGGGCAGGAGGAGAGGGAAGGTCAGGCATTGCTGCAGTGGAGGGGAGGGAGAGCTTGTGAACACTCGTATTTTGGGTTGCTTTAACTATGGGTGGTGTTTGCAACCTGGATCTTCTCCCTCCCAGCGTGTAGGGCTGGTTAGCCACTGAAGGGCAGAGACAGGGAGCTCCTGTCATATATGTAAAAGCATACCAGTGCTCTGCTCTAAACGTGAAGTTGCTTTTTGGAAGGACATTTGGGTAGTCTGGGGTGCAGTCACAGATTCTAAAGAGTGTTAGACCCAGGCACAGAAAGCCCCATTGCCTTTCATCGGGCCAATGTAAGACTAGAAAGCACCACTGGGGCCAAAGACAGCAGCAGTTATTCATAACTCATTTAATCTCTGCAAGAAAATGAGTAAATAACAACATTGTCCTAAGAAACAGTTATGTTTAATGTTTCATTAATGTTTCGTGAATGTTGATAATTTTTCTTATATAATTTACCATGCTGGGCTCTTCCATCCCTGGAGTTCTTTCCAGATGGGATAGCGAATACAAGAGAAAGAAAGCTGTCACGGCCATCAGCATGTCGTTAGAGTTAATGCAGGAGTTGTCAAATGATGCCTGTTTGCTGCTGAAAAGCTCTGTATTAGCACAAGGCTGCAAAACTGTAACATTTATCACCACCAAGTGTTATTTGGAAAGATCATTTAGTATCTGTCAAGGCTCCTGTAATATTTTTTTGGCCAAAGAATTTAAGTGGGAAGATGTGTGCGTGCGCGCCTGCACTTCTGATTAATTGTAATCTCACATAATGCACTCCTCAGCTTGACATTTTTAAAGTAAGGGTAGGTTGGTTGATTCCTGAAATTAATTATAATTCAGATTTTGGAGTGTGAAAAACGGATAGAGAGCTTTCTATAAACCCTTTAGACACAGCTAGAATTTGGACTGATTTATTATGCACTTCTACTATGCTCTGCTGCTCATGTCACGAAATCTTTAGGAATTTATTGCAAGAAAATGGCTCCTTTTCACAAATTTGATGCAAAGATAAGATGGAATTGGTATTTTAATCGCATTTTGATAAAGGAAAACAAAGCCAGTCAGGGCTTTGGCCCTTGGTACACCTGAAGAATTGATTCTCTGGTGTCCATAATTCAGAAAGAGTAAGAAAAACTTATATCTGTGTGAATCCCTGTGTGAAACTTTTAAAATCATAAAAGCTGACATATGCTGGGATATCTTATTTGCCTTCCCTTGCAGGAATAAATTAGCAAAGTCAAAATACTTCCTAGCACTTCAGAAGGAATAGTCTTTTGGTGGTTCTCCTTTAGGTGTTAAACTTATTAGTGCATTTCTTTAGTAAGATTAAATTGTCTTCAAGTTCTCCTGAAACTGTGGCAGCAGAGATACTAACTTCTGAATTCAACAAATGCCCCAAATAAAGGTCAGCTCTGGAGAGGATCTTTTGAAATTACAGCTGTCTGCATAAGGAGTTATTGAGAAACAGCCATGACATTATGAAGACTGCTGTCTTAATCTGAATCACCTTTCATGTGTAAACATGGTTAACTTTATCACACTAAATCTTTAATATAAATGAGGAAACTTTCCAGCTAAGGATTACAATATAGCCATACCTGCACGCTCTGAAGTCCAGAAGATGGAGGAAAAATATAGTGAAATGCTGTCTAGGCTCTTGTAGAATAACTCAGATGGGCGATTTGGATCTAAAGAAATGTTTGTAGCAGTGTGATGGGTATCAGCGTATCTCCATTGGGTATCAGAGCCTCACTGGGAGCTGCAAGCAGATTGTAACAGAAGAACAATAAGATATTTTTTTTTTCATTAAGCTCTTCCCTGTTGGCTAAGAAAGATAAGAAAGCCTCCTCCCCTACTTGACTCATGCAGTAGATAAGATAAAAATCTATATATAAGATAAAACGTAAGTGCAGCAGGAACTTGGAAGAGCCATTTTCTTGGAGACAAGCCTTAGTAAGCATCAGTTTGAAAAAGAAAATAGACATTGATTTCTACTGTGTTATAGAGGAATTATGTTTCTGGTATTAAAGCACATCCCAGTTGCTGGCTCCAGATGTATTTTCTGTTGGAGACCGCGGATTGTAACAAAGGCATCATCTGCAGGTTGTAATTCCCCCTCTGGAGCTTTTGGAAGCTGGGGAAGTTTAGTTCTTTGCTCTGAGAGCGCCTTCATGCCATGTTAACATGCATGGCAATCATTTGTAAAAATTGCTGATCTTAGGCTGGGAGGCTTGTGTCTCGTGTGGACGAGTATTTCCTGAATTTCTGTTTTGTGGTGAGGACAAAAAGATATTTTGCAGGTTTATCATTCTTCAGCCTAACCTAATCACTGTGATGAGAGCATCCCCAGTCATTAGGATAACTCAAACCCAAGCAGGAGAGTTTTCTTTTCTTGGAATACTCCCTCTTCAAAACAGTGACAGAGCAAGAGAGATTGTCCATTTTTCTCCCTTGCAGAACTTATTTTCCTTTTCCTCTTAATTATCTGCACTGCTGGTCTCTGCATATTATCTACCTCACTTGCCCTCATGAATATAGATTCTGGGGATTGTGCTAACACATTTTCCCTTGCATTCAGAAATTCAGTCAGTGCTACGTGCAATACTCTAATAGCATATATGGGTCAGATTGTATTTTGAGTTCACATGATGAGCTCTGACTGAATTCCCTAGGGACAAATAACCAAAATGCAGGCCTGTATTCCTCTAGTAACTTGGTTGTAATACACTGCTCATTACGTGACTGCTTGAGTACCTATACTTTCATGATTAATGTTATGCAAAATGTAACTTGGGTGTTCTGCCGTCTGCTATCTCAGGGAATATTTCCCTTCTAGGTGAATAAATTCTTTTGTCTCTAACTCGAATACTGCAGCTGCAGTTTTCACATTATCCAAATTCTTGGGGCTTTCTCCGCCACCCTCCCCTTCAAAGAGGCACTCTGCAGATTCTCTAGAGAATGAGAATTGCACCCTGAAACCCAGAGTAAATTTCAGAGGAAAAACATCGTAATATTAACTAGATTTAAACAGAATATTGAAACACATACAAAACTCTCTATTAAGCAGCTGTATATTGACACTTCATTTAAAAATGCCCAAAGACCCTTTAATGGAAAGGAATACATGAACCAAAGGGGTCTTGTATGCAGTGCAACACTTGACCGAGGCAGAGGCTCGAGTAGAAAAGGTTATTTGTTCTCGGTCAGGTTGGATGTGCTATGTTTTGGATGCGTTTTTGTGCTGGAGTCCCTTGCTGCAGGAAAGCTGGGTTGTCAGCAGCTGGCTGGCAGCCAATGGGGCCATCTTTTCATAAGAAATGGGACGCGTGCGCTCCGGGTTTGCTTGAAACCAGGTAATTAATCAGAGGATGAAAGTGAGAATGAAATCAAGGGTGTTCAGGTATGATCATCAGGTATCTTCCGAAATGGATTGTAATAGAAAGTGGCAGAATACGCTGGCAATAAAATTCAAAGATGAAGTGCATTCATTTAATCAATTAAGATCGATTAGTGGAATCAAAGGCACTGTATTGGTTGCAGCTAATGCAGAGTTTAAAGCATTTTATCACTAGTAATTAAAAAATTGGCTTGATTTCCTATTTCAAATCTGTGTCCTGTGTCTGTAGTAAGCATTATAAATAATGATAGTATTATGAGTTATTTAATATTTATCACCCATCTTTCTTAGTTGCTTGAGTAAAATTGTACTGTACTTAAACATGAGTTTTTCTCTCTCATTCTGAATAGCCAATTTCCACCACCTTTCTGTGACCTCTCTAGAACTGTTTCATAACAGTATCCACCCATGATTTCTTTCAATGAAGTGAAAAATGGTCAGGATTACATATATTTCCCTCCAAAAAAAGAAAAAATCTTTTCTCAAATGCTGACCTTCATTTTACTGCTTCACAGAAGTACAATTTCTCTACCGTTTTTTTTAATTTTGGAGAAGAGCCTTAATGGAGAAAGACTTATACAGCAACAACATCCTTTTGCTGTAATAGCTTGTTTGCTATCCTGACAAACGAATTCTTTTATGGGTGTGAGCTGTATTTCCCTTAGGGGTGTGTGTGGTCGAGCTGTACCAGCACATCCTTCCTAATGCAAGCCAGTCCTAGGCTCGGAGGAATAAGCTGCACTGGGGCAGGCACTCTTCTGCTGGTGTAAGGGCACCCACACCAGGCAGTGGGTGTCGTGAGCAGCGCGTCGCTGTTGTGTGAACGCAGGCTCAAAGGACGCTTCATAGGGAGCATCTCTCAAAGGCCCCATTAAGGCACTTCCCATCTTTCTGGCCATATCAAATAAGAAAAGTTTGGCTCGCAGAGCAAGATGTTTTCAAGTGACTCTTGGCTCTCAAACCTGGACTCCACCCTGTTCCAAGGGTGCTGATTTAAATGCAAATACAAAATTGTGCCGAATGCAGCTGAAAAAATATGGGTGGCTTCTCAGCTAGAGCAAGGCTTTTGTTTTTGGGGTTTTTTTTCACCTGCACAAACAGAACATTTCATGCAGACCTTTTCCCCTTGCTAGCTCCCAGAGGCGAATGTTTCTGGTCCTGAGTGTTGTTTGTTCCCAGCCCTTGGGGGGGTCAAACAGCTGGGGTTTTTCCTGTGTGTTGGCTGGGGAGGACTGTTCAACGCGTCGATCTTGGAAGAATCTCTCCGGGATGGGTTGGTACAACCTGCCACCTGATGTGCCACATGCTGAGGCGGAGCTGTGCTCTCTGCTAAAACAGATTGAACCAGGAAAGGAAATAATCATTGTGTGATCTTTACCCAAGAAGGAGGAAACAGTGCTGCACGCCACCATGTTTTCTAAACTCTTCTTATACATTTTTTTTTTTTTAATGTAGGTATTGTCTTTTTCCGTTTGCTGTTTCCATTGATCCTGATACTCTGAGGGTAGAAATCTGCCTCCCATCTTTGATGCCCGAGTAACACGGGAGGAGCTTTAACCTAACCCAATAAGTACAGCAGAAACCACTGTGGAAAACAGGCTGTCAGCCACAGATTACTGCATGACCAGAACTGCGGCGCTGGCTCGCTTTTTTTGTCTGGTGTTCAGACTTGAGCACTCTGTATCGCAGCCTGCTCAGAGGAAAGTTTGTTTCAGTTCAGGACCCAAAGCAGAGGAACATGTATTCTATCTTCTGTAAAACAGGGTAGTCCCTGACAAATTGCAAACCATTACTGGGAGATTTTGAGATAAGCTATTCTCTACTTTTCTGCAAAAAAACCATAAAACTGAGTTTCCCCCACCCACTCAAACTGATAAAACAAAAAAACCACAAAAACTTGCAAATAACACATGAGGCAGAGGAATTTTCAATGGTTTTGCGGGAAGGAAGAGACAATAGCAAAATATGTGGCAGCCTACAGCAAAACCCCACATGGACAGCAATGCATACTTGATGCACAGTAAAAAAAAAAAAAAAATCCACCCAAACCCCCAAGGTAGTTAATGAGTACTGTGAAACCCTGCTGCAGAACTGATGTAACAATTTAGATGGGCCTTTCTTCCTAAAGAGCAGCTGAGAATCCTGCTCGTCTCCAAAAACTCAATTTAGACTATATCTGCTTCATGTTACAGCAAATATCTCTTATTTGAAATCCTTGTTCACAATCTGAGAACCCCAGCACTTCTAGAATCCTGCTGTGAACTGCAGCTTGACTGACTCAAGCCTTGCATCCCTTTCTGCTGCAGAAAAGTTGTGTTGATGGAGCAAAGGAAGGAGAAGAAAAAAAAAAAGGTGGGAGAGAGGCAATGGTACGACAGCAACCCTGTGCTTGGGCAGTACATGCACACCTACAAGCCAAAAAGGCAGAGCAAAATCTGGTTGTTCAGGTGATTGGTACCTCTGACAAGAAGACAGGACTGTCCACAGGAATGTTCACTGAATATCTTTCTATCGGGGACAGAATCAAAACTGTGAAATCATATTGTTTAGCTGTGTTTTTGTTGTTGTTGTAGAGGGGTAAAAAAAAAAAAGAGACAGACAAGAAAATTGCAGCAGCATTGAGATGGCCCACGTCTGCAGTAGTAAAACAAGAAACTTCAGTTCCCCCTTGGGGAATTTCAAATTATATTTTTCCTACTGTCACAGAAACTGTCAAAAATGAGTAATTCATGCAGAAACCAAATGTTTTGATAAATCCAAAGCAACTATTTCATCCAAAATTTCTGTTGCAAGGAATTTTAAAATGTTGGTGTTTTGTTCTGATGTAGAAGAGATATTAATCTGAACATGTCCTCCATGGAACAAGATGTCCAGTTGTGACCCAGGGCTGCAATAAAATGCTCTTACAGATAAAATTCCAGTGCTCTGAGGACCATCAATGATTTGGTGGATATGGCTTTAAGTCCTTTCGTTAACACAGACTTTCTTATGTTCTGTTCAAGTAATTCAGTCTTTCTGCACTTCATTTATCTCTGCAGAAATGATCAGGACTATGTAGATCATAGAGCTCTAGATGAAAATCGTGAGAGGAGCTAAAGATTTCAGGTAGGGCTGAATTACCAGAGACATAATTCTATAAGAAGTACAGTGAATTCTCAGGTCTGGGAAGCAAGGCTGGACATGAGCTTTTAAGTGGTTTGTTGTCTTCTTTTTCTGGGGAGTAGGCATGGTTCAGCACAGATAGAAAAGACTCAATAGTTGGCTGAGCATCTTAACTGCAAAAAGTGGGGAGAGGGAAAATCCAAGGCATTAAGAAAGGCCCATCTGTCTAAAACATACACTGGATAAAATCCTAATCTGTCTTGTTGATTGGTATGAACATGTTTTCTCATTTTCCTCTTTTTTTTTCTTTTAAATACAGATGAAAGCGTAGATGTGTCCTTCTACCTTTCACGAAGCATATACAGTAATCAGGATTATGTTGTTTTCATATAAACATGGAAATCAAAGTATTGCTCTTCTTTGTTCTGTTTCTGCAAGAAAGACAAAGCAGATTGTGCTGTAGTGTCCTCTCTGAAATACCTGCTATGTGCAAATGCCATCGGGGGGTGTATGGATGCATCTGCATAACTTCCACCTTTTGGAGAGAAAGACAATTTTTGGTGTTCTCTGATTTACAGCTGTGCATCGTTGGACCTTCTTGTGGTCTCCAGGTCTACAACAGGACTCTGAATCTTCATCCCACCAAAGTCGATGGGAATGTAGACAGCTGTCTTGCTGGAAATTACCTCTATTTCTGAGACTGGTATTTCTGACCATCTCGGTGCTCCTCTTAGGCAGCACCTTGGAAGAGGGAAGCTGTGTACAGGAGCTGGCTACAGCTGGGGCATCCACAGGTACATCCCTCCAGCTGAGCATTGCTGGCGGCTGCCCCACAGGAGCCCAGCAGTGACTCATTTCCTTTCTTTCTCTTAAGTATCTTCATGAAAAGGTGTTTGTGTTAAATCTGAGGTCTCTTAACCTTAAATTGTCCCCTCCAATGGTGTTTCTCCACAGCAAATAGCTGGATCCAGTAAGATGGAGAAAATATTTAACCGCATTGTTCCAGATTTGATTATGACATGATCTATTCTGGGAACAACTACCATAATTTTAGTACAGATTTATGAGGATGGCAAGGGGCCCAACAGGAAGCATGACGTGAATCTCCAAAGCAGGGCAGCCCTCCAAGTTAGTTTATATTAACTCATGTATAGCGTGGAGAGGAACGGGGAGGTCGGAGCAGCAGCCGATAGGAGTGAATGGATACACATGGGAAAGAGGTATTTTTCCATTCCGGCTGCCGAGTCTGTTCTGGCTCGAGGCTAGAGCTCAGCAGCCGTGTTTGTCCAGACACGTCCCAGGTTGGGCGTTCAAGGATGAGAAGCAGCGCAGTGAGACCATTAGCGCTGGCAGGGCTGCCTGCCCGGAAAGCTTGCCTGTGCCAGCAGCGCATGCACCGACCCGCAGCTCAGGGGACACGCTGTCTGAGTCACTGCACGGGGGATTTATCTGATGCAGATTTTTTTGGGGGGGGGGGGGGGCAGACTGTGGGTGTGCTCTGCACCCTGACCTGTTCGTGTGCTGTACTCAATTTGAGTTTGGTTACTTATTCCCCCTGCCCCCTCTTAAAAATGCTAGGTAGAAATATAGCTGGTTTGGGTACAAAGCCTTTCACGCTCTCAAGTCCCGTGTGTGATGCCTGTGCCATAGGGCAGCGAGCTCAGCTGCAGGGCTGAGCCATAAGGTCACGACAAGGTCCAGCCCTTGCTGTAGTCGTACTGCCCTGGGTGCTGCACACTGTGCGCTGCCTGGGCGATATAATGAATATCCTGACATGAATCTGGCCGTTCAGGAGCAGTCTGTGTTTTTCAGTAGACTTTCTCCTGGCCTGTCATACCCTTCAAATTGCTAAGAGTCGTGATCACTGCTGCATGTGCGGGTAGGGACGGGCAAGCGCTCAATTCCTGCGTCTCCCCAGCAATTGCAAGAGGAGCCGTGGTCCCAAAGAACACGTAAATGCCCGCAGTGAGATTGCTGATCTCCGTAATGCCTGAAATCAGGCTCTGGACCTTGTTTAGAGAAGCTGTTCTTTGAGGACTGTATTTTCTAAACACGATATTTGGAAAATCTGTGGCAAATTTAGGAAGAACGTGGAGATGTTTGCCAGTATTTGTGAAATGTCACAGAGTTTCAGGGGCAGTTTTATGACTCCTTTCGATGTTTTTATTGTGTTTTCTAGTAAAAGCAGGATTACAGTGTTGCCTTATAAAATAAGTAGATGCATCAGCAGACATTAAACAGAAAAGGACTGCTTTTACTGGTGCAGATAAATGTTGTTTCCTATTTGAGATTTGAGACTTATTCTCAGAGTGATAACCAAGCAAGCAATAAAATGGGTGCAAAGTTGCACCTAGCTTTCTCAAGTTCCTACCCATTCTTTTAAAGGCAGTCACAAGCAAATACTATCCGGGGATTCCCATGTGCCTGAATTAAGAGGGAATGGAGTTAAGTGTGGTGAAGATGTGGGAAACACCCTAAGGCCCAACTGAGAAGAAGAAACCACACACTATGGTTATCGTCCATCCTGGGCTGTTCTGCTCTTTTCTTTACTACACTATCCAGATTGAAATATTTGCTTATAATCTGCAGCACTGTGCATCTGATTCTGCTTTTGCTGATGTCTGTGGCAAGGGTGCATTAATAAAACTTGGCTCCTCTCCATTGATACGGTCCTCCAAGCATTTCCTTCTCTGTGAAAGGCAAGGAAAAGCAGAGTAGCCTCATAGGCTCCAATGACCCTTCTCAAGCAGAAAGCCTAATGCAATTAGTCTCCACTGGTGTCTATTATAGTGAAGTTTTCCTGCCAATATAGTGCTATGAATGTACTACGGGCAGCAGGGATGCCTGCCTTGCCCTGATATCCTGGAGAGGAGAAAAAGGGGGTGTAGGATAAGTCTGTACTGTGAGATGTGGCTTTGCCACGTAGCCAGGTCAAACAGAAGTGGCCTTAAGGTAATGAAATGAGCTACCATGATCACAGGGGAGGCTCGAAGTAGTTTTCAAGGACTTTTGGCAAGCAACACGTCCAGCGCGGACTTACCTGCTGCTTGAGTCCGATAGCCCTGCCTTGCATGACAGTGAGATGGAATCCAGCCCGGGGCACTGCGTGGTGCTGGGCACCCTCTTCTCTGTCACCAGACACCCTCAGGGAAGTGCCCAGACCGCACAGGGAGGCTGGAAGGGACAGTGGTCTGTCAGCCAGGCACACCTTTCCCCATGGCTCTCAGATGTTTTTCTGATCCTCGCCAGATCTTTCGTGCTCCCAAATCCCACCAGAGCCACTGGAGGAAGACGAGTCTCTGGGAACGGCTTCCAACAGCGGCACAAATTATGCGAGGACTCAGACAAGTCCTAACCTGACATTTTTCAAAGTGAAATGCAAGACCCGCTGCTTGCTGATTGCTTTTGCCCTGTAACAGCAGCTGAAGCGCAAACATCATTTGCGATGGATGACATCAAGGAGAGAAAAGAGAGGGATGGGGAAGGAGTGAGAAAAAAGTATTGAATCGAAGCATGGAGGAAAACAAGCTTCTCCATAGACAATTTTGATGAAACTATTAATTTGGTGTGTAGTGCTTAGAAATTATCATGATATATCCGCTGTCCTTGCCAGAGCTAGAGAGCTAATTATATCAGATACAGAGGAAGATGTAATTATTTCCCTTTCCTCAGCAGGGCTCGTGGCTGCCACCAGAGCAGGATAGCGTGGGGGCTTCCTTGTGGCTCACGGCGATGGAGGAGGCTGAAAGAGCCCCCCCGGGATGCTTAAGGCTGGGATGCTCAGGGCTGCCTCCCACAGAAGGGTTTGGGCAAATGGTGTCCATTTTATGCAGCCTGTCACGGACATTTCTCCTCTTTCAACCCTCTTACCAATCAGCCCACAGGCTCTGTAAGGTTATTCCTTATGAGATTGAACTTATAATTAGGTGGGGGTTTCCTCGCTGAGATGACACACCTCCAAGCATTAGCCAAACCTCGCAAAATTAACTTCTGCAGAAAACCTATAGAAGTAGGGAGAGGGGAGGGGAAAAAAAAATAAAATTGCATTCCAATGGAGCCAAAGACCATGGCCTCTTTAAATGTTATTAAGTCAATAATTAAGTGAATTTGGAGTGTGAACTGTGTATCCACTTTAAATGGATTAATGATATGAGAATTCATACAAAATTGCTGTGTTGATTTTATGTTAATGGCTGTTTGAATATAAGCTGAACTATTAACCAAGGATAAGTGGAACTAATGTGCCAGCATTACTATAGAAATATAATTGAAAGGATGGTCTGCAATTTGCAAAGGGCCTCGTTTCTCTGGAGTGGGTTGGGGGAACAAAAGCTCCCTTGGACAGATTGGAAGGATGTCAGTTAGGGCGGGAGGGCTGTAAATGGAGGGATGCTTAAAAGAAGCCTGAATGGCTTAAATAAAAGCTCAAGGGAGGGGTATAATTCAGCTGTCAGTAGTCACAGTGGAGACACCCAGCGGGGCAGGGTATCTAGTTTAAGATCACCAGTTTGTGCTTTAAACCTCTCAGGATATTCCCAGGAATGCTGTGTTTTATGCCAGCAGCCAAGGAGCAAATATTCCCAAGATCTTGGAGATACATTTGTGCTTAAAGCTGTACTTCACATGAGTCAACCTCTTCCCTCGTTCTATCCTGTCCTGAGTGCAGCATGGCAGGGACAGGGAAGCTGCTTCAAAAGCACAGGAAAAGTTGTGTTGGTTGGTAGAAGCAGGCATGGCAAGTAAGAATGGCATGAAAATGAGCAGGAGGAAATGTAAGCTGGCTGTCAGTGAGTTTTTCCAAACAGCAAAGTCTGGTCGATCGTGGAATCCCCATTACTTGAATCATTTAAATATAAGCTGGATAAAAGCCCTCAAGAAAATACTACAGAGCGTATTCCTGCTTTGGCAGGCAGTTGACTAGGATGACCTAATAAGTCTTCCCAGCTCTTAGTTCTTGGAGGCTATGGTTAAAACAAAGATAGGATTGAAACAGCTGCTGAATGACCTTCTTTGTTCTCAGCCTTTGATTTTTTCCCTCCCCTCTGAGAGGCAGCATCCAAGGTGCTCAGTGGGTAGCCTGTGTACTACAGCCCACAAAGGCAGGAGCAATTTGGGGTACCCAGGGATCTTGAAGCCTTGAGTCTCCCCTCAGTTCTGGCTCTTTTATGTGCTAGTGTGGTTCCTCTTGATTTGTGTGAGTGGGGGTAAAATCAGGCTCAAGGCTGATAATTGATGCTGATAATTTTATATAATGTTGTGATCATATCATGGTAGTCCTCTGCAATAAAGTGGCTTTGGAGATGCAAAAGTGTGGGTTTAAGGTAACTGCTGCAAACTTGCTAACCAGGTGGAAAAAGTGGATAGTTTTCTGCCGGATTAGTGGGTTGAACTGGCTCAGTGTCGTGTCTTACAAGGAACAGGTTGTGCAAGGAGGAGGCAGGAGCAGTGATGGCAAAGGGAGCAGGATTCCCACGTTTAGTAATGGTAAACTGATGGATCTTCTCAGGCGTGCTGTGTAACTTCATGCTTAGTTTGCCTATCTGAAATACAGGGATAAAAATATTTCCTCTGCACACTGATTTCAGAGCTACTGCTAAAAAGCCACCAATAAGAGTAGGTCTGCTCTTTGTAAAAGTGAGTGCATTCACCTCTGCCTCTCCAAAGACTGGCTTTAAAACTATAGCTTTAACATGACTTTAGATTTTGAGGTGAAGCTGCAAGTTCTCTGTTGCTCTTGTGTGATTGAAAAGGTACCAATGGGACCTGGTTGAATGCCCAGATGTATGTAAGAGCCATTGATTCTTGACTCTAATGAGGGTTAGATGAGGCTCCATAGGTTTGCACATAAAACCAGCAATGCTTTGTCAAAAAATCAGTGCTCAAAATTTATGGGTGACATTATAAATGCAGAATTGGGTAGGTGATTAAAAGCATCATTCATAACATAATGCTGCTGATATTTAAAGAAAATGTAAATAAATCCTTAATCATGCTTTTCATCCTTTTGAGGCTTGTCTGCCAAAACTGCAAACAAACAAACAAACAATAGCAGCATATAGATGTTTGGAAAATAAGCTGCATGATTAGCTAATCTCATCCAACTGAGGCATAATGATAAACTGGATCTTACATGTTTTGTAGTTTATTACTATTAGTATGACTGTGTTTCAAAGTCAGAATTTTTGTTCCTCTAACTTCATAAAAATGCATGCTTAGAAGAAATTGAAGTTAATTGTATTATAGATTGCAGGAAATACCAATATTTATTGCTTAGAGACATGAAAAATACACTACTTCTTACAGTTTGGCGTGAAATTCTTCCATTATTAGTGTGGGTCTGGCTATTAATACACCAAATCTTGAATTTTTTCACTCAGAGCCAAATCTCCACATTCCCAGAATATTCAGGACACTTAGAAATCTACATCTTTGTGTGCAAATTTACATTTGCAAATTTACAAATGCAAATTTGCATATTTACGTGTTCAGTTTGCCAAAAGCCTTCTCCCAATATTATTATATACGTTACCAAGCTACGAGGCTCAGCTCTCCAGGTCTCTCTCCTTCCCTCTGGGGCAAAGCTCAGTACAGCTGAGCATAATTCTCCATTTGTACTGGGATGAATGCTTCCTTAGTGCTGCATTTTGATACACTTACTCATCTTCCTTGAATATCATTTTATTTTGCTAGTAGTCCAATCTAGTAATGGACATACCAGTCATCTATTTTGCACTTTCAGAGTAATATACCACTTGACAGATGGAAAGATATGTGAGTAGTTATTCATAAAGGATAGGAGGAATGACTGCAGGTCAAACCAGTAGCAGAAGTGGGAGCTTCCACCTGGATAAGGAGCTTGGCAGAGCGGGGTTGCCAGTGGAAAAGATTGGGAACAGCTTACTGTTGCAAATCTTTATTTTTTTTTCACAGTACCAGAGCTATGTATCCTTTCACTGCCAGACATATGGGTAGCCCCTAATGAGGCTTACATTATTGCTACTTAATATGCAAGTTGTTTTAAAGCAAGTGAAACTTGCAATTGTAATGAACACTTAAGCAAAACACATTTTTCTTCAGTGGCGCATTACTATCCAGAGATAGCTAATATCTGCTAAATGAATATTCTCTCAAAGATAATGCCCAAATAGGCTGTTAATGCCTCCTCCCATGCAAAAATGATGTCAGGTTCTCTAAAAGTAGGAGGTTGACTTTATGACCACAGTATCTGAAAGCAAATGCAAAGTCTGGCAACCTTTCCTCTTGCCTTTGGTGCCTACAGGGGATGCCTAGGTTATGTTTTTGAGGTTCTTTCCAAAGTCAGCAGAGCTTAACAGTTGCGTTTTGTTTTGTTTGTTCTGAAGGTTAAAATTATCAGTTAATTAAATGCTTTCAGTAGGTAACATTTTCAGAAAGATGCCAAGTGTAAGAGGACTCATGTTGTGGCCACCAGGTAGTGACCGTGCTACAGCTTAGCAAGGGGACGTACACCCACAGAATATTCTGGCATGATGTTTTTGGGCACTTCCTTTATGAGCAACAGTCCCCATTGCCTAACTGGTGTCAAAGCAGTTCTTAGAGAGGAAAAGGTGACTTGTGCACAGCCTCCTGCCTACCCCTGAAAAACACAGTGGCTCTGATGGTCGTATGCCTCCTCAGGCTCAAAACTGGTTGTCCCTAACAAAGCTCCCCTTTATGGGAGCTTGGACGCTATATTAACGACATAGAGATTTTGGCCCTGTCAGCAGCACGGTTGGGCCACAACAGACTTCAGCAAAACCCTTTCTGAATGCCCAAGAACAGAATTACACCACCACCCCCCCCCCCCCCCCCATTTATTTGCAAGCCTTTATGTTTTGAAGAGCAGTGATACTGTGGATGCATCCACTGTGTGCACGGCACCTGGAAAGGCGAAGGAGAAGCTCAGCTTGGAAGCTGGGTAACTGCAAGAATATGTATGATTTGCCCCTCTGGGTTCAAAGCTTGTTAAATACGGACAGTATTTCCTTGACTCTGAGCTGGTCTTAGTTGCAGTCCTGTGGAAACCAGAGGAAAAGCAGACTCAGCCATGTGCGTGGGGACCTGCTTTGCAGAAGGTGCCTTTGCTTCTCACCAGCCCATCTCATCTCATCTCATCTCATCTCATCTCATCTCATCCTGGAGGAAGCAGCCAAAGAGGGTGTTCTGCCTCCAGGAGGCTCTATGGAGTGGCATTTCCTTAAGGGAGGGCAAATTCACCTTCTTTTTCTCTTCTCTGCCTTTCCGTTTAGGACCTAGCTCCTTCCCTTCTCCTCCCCAGCATCCCAATGGGCCCGTTCCTCAACCAGTACCGACAACCCCTTTGCAAGCTCCTGAGAAAAATGACTCGGGTTGCTGTTCTGCCTCCAGATACAGAGAGTTTGTATTCCCCATTTCTTTAACAACCTAGACAGTTAATTTATAATAATATTAAGGGGCAGTTTAGTGAGGATGGAAAGCAAACAGTGCTGCCAACTTCAACAGAAAAGTATCTTGAGTCAGGATTTCATGAATTACCCAGTAATCTTAAAAATCACAGTTAAAAAGAATAAATTGCCCCTTTTTCCTTTGCATTCTGATTTCTGGGTCTTTAGGGTACAATCATAAAGTCTAGAAAATTACTATTAATAAAAATTAAGAGAGGAGCTAGCTGTGTTTCTCATGTCATTGCACGCTTCTGGCAGCCAAAGCTGAAGAACGCTCAAAAATCATAAGACTCAAGATAAAAATCATGTGAGTTGGCAACACTGTTCCAAGACTCCCTGAGAGATCCTGTACCCCCTTCAGAGAGTGTAACTGTGCTTTTAAAATTACACCATTGCAAAATTAATCAGGGGAGAGGATCAGATGGAATAAATGGAAGGGAGTTTTGCAATGACTTAGATTTATGGCTGGAGGAGGCTGACTCATGCCTCACTGCAGCTCTGGTGCATGTCCCGTCATGCTCCTTCATTCAGGGCTCCAGACATGTCTGAGATGGAGGCATGTTGCGTGTCTTGACTGCATTTAGAAAATCAGCAGAATCGGTGTTCCCTGGGTCAGGGAGATTAAACAGTTTATCAGGAGAGCGGTGCGGCAGCAGGGAGGTGAAATCTCTACGTGACCACAGTGCAGGAAATCATTGTTTTCTTCCCTCTGTAAAGGAAAAGGCCAATTTTCTTCTTCATCCAGCCTAGTCATATTTCTGAAGTTAGTTAAACTCAGGTCTGTGACCGCAGAGTTATACTTAGTTTGTCAGACCCTATTGATTTCCAAGTATCAACATTTTGTTGCAATATTGTTAAGTATATTATAGCTGTTCAAATAGTACTTTCCAAGGCTCTGTTCTCTGGTTGATCTGTGAATGATTTACAAACTGCTTCTGGTTTCTGAGCTTACCATTAGGTGCAGGGCCATGTAGTTATTTGGAAATGTGTATGATTCAAGCAAATCATTGACAGCGTCTGAAGTGTTCATGTACAAAGGGAGATGTTCAAAAGCACAAAGGATAGTGACAGACAAATGGTGAAAAACTGGAAAAGCACAGCTTCCACATCCTATGTGTACCATCTTCTAGGTGATTTGGTTACTTATTATTTGTGGAGTCTAATCAGCCACATGTTTTTTTTTACTTAGTAATTTGATGGTTGCAACCATCCCCCAACAGGAAAATGAGGCGAAGGGAAGAACAGATGGCGAGTCAGACCACTACCAGCCGGGCAAAGCTGTGGCTCTCTCCTTGGGGTCCTAGATTGATTTTTCCCATAATTAAAACTGATGCTTTAACCAGGAACGTGGAATGAGTTTTGACTGTCATCAGCAAAACCAAGGGGCTGTGAGCTCCCCATGGGTGGAGGAGAAGATGTTTCCAAGCATTATAAGTGCTTCTTCACACGTCTGTGGTAAAGGAGTTGAAATACAGAGTTGGCTAGTTGACAAAATATCTTCTCAAACTTGGTAGATGGGGAAAATCTAGTGAAGATGCCCAAGGTTACTCCAACCTGACACCTCGGATGTAATTTGGCCCCCTGAGTCCTTCACTTCATTTGGAGGAAGGTTGGTATGAAGTGTGCAGCTCTGACTGCGACTCTGCTGTGTACTTGTTCCAAATATACCTTAAGCAAGTGTATGGAGCAGGATTTTTTTTTTTTTTTTTTTTTTTAACTTTGTGAATATAGTGCTAGAAAGAATGAGTCGCTGTAAATGCCCGGCGTGGGTGGGAGATGGATGGAGGACAATATGTTGGTACTCGTTAGGGAAGAGTTTTGGAAACAGAGTGCACCTAATTCTCCTTTCATTGATATTGAACAATTCAGGAATAACTCCATTACAATCAGTAGAGCACTGAGAGGAAAACCGAGTGAAAAATCTCTTACTAAAAAAAAAAAAAAAAAGGGATTTCTTGTCCAACGCATACCGGCTGTGGCCTGTAGGTCGCAGCAGAGTGTCTGCCTTTCATGAGGAACTACCACTTCATCCTTTGCTTTCCCAAAGTGGAATGCCCCAGTGAGATAAACCAACTTGTATTTGGCCGTATCACTAAATAAACACCCAACCTTGACCTTGCTGGCGAGACAAAAGGATGTTTGTTGTTTTCTTTAGGTTTTGCTATGTGGGTGTGAGCTATGTCAAGCGGTTCAGACCACGTGAATCAGTGCCACGTGGTCCAGCAGCACACTGTCTTCCCATCGTAATGGGAAAATGATGGGAAGGACTAAGACATACCATAAGCAATGCTGGGAAAAACTGGTCCTGGAGGTCCCATCCCATTAGGTGATTTAAATTTCTTCATCTTCTTTCATGAGCTTCAGATCCAAAATTTGCACAAATCCACATAGTTGTCTGTTAAGCTAATGTATGATAGAGCAATGGAGGTATGCAAAAAATGTGACACCACATACGGTGCTGCAGTGAGAAACTGATCCACATTAATATAATCTCGTCATGTGCTACAGAAGTGAAAAACTTTAGCAGATGGCAGTGATGTAACTCTTTCTGGCTGCAGAGATAGGAATAAACAATGACTTCATACGTCAGGTTCATTCACTTCATTGATTACTCACAAGATATTATATACAGGTAAGAAGAAAATACAAAACAAAATTGCATGGATGTTTCAATAACAAAGTGTTCTGCTTTTCACCAGGAAATGCTGAGAGGAATCCAGCACTTTGTAAAGCCAGTCATAAACATATAAAAATACATGAATGCCAATGGAAATTACTGACTGAACTCTCTCCTTTTTGGTGGGAAATATGTTTTATCAATATTTATACTGATCTGCTTGAAATACTCAAGGCAGAATGGGAAAACCAGTCAAAACCCTGAAAATTTTAGATCATGTTTTCAACTGGCTGAAAACCAAAAGTCATCATGTGATTTTTTTAAAGAAAAAGCAGTCTCCGTTTCTTCAGAGATTCATTTGGTTTAAGGCCAGAAAGGACCATTAGATCATTTACTTTGACGTTTTGTTTAATGAAGGCCAGTTACCCCTATATTTAGCCTGAAAACTTGTATTTGTTTTATTTTTTTTCCAGAAAAACAACTAGAATCTAGTTTTGATTTGTGTATGCTGAGAACGGCAGAATCCACCATTTCCTCAATGTTTTCTCCAAGGGATTTATACCTCTCCCTATTAAAATGTGTTCTTAATTGCTCACTTAAAGTTGTACAGCTTCACATTTCAGACCTTGCTTCTTGTTATGCTTTCCTCCTTTAGATGAAAGGGTCCTTTGATACGCAGCATTTTCTTCTTTTGTGTGTACAAACACACCGCAACCAAGAACCAAGTCACCTTTCCATTGTCTTGCTGGTTAGTTAAACTGATTGGATTCCATAAATAATATGTAAAACATTTTACTAAATTATTTTAGACACTTTACTCCAATTTTCAGCAGCCTTAAAAAAATGCAAGTGCTAAACCAGGATGGTTTTGCTGGTGCTGTGTGCAGAGGTAAAAATCCACCTGCCAATTCTCTTCTTCTAGCGTATCCAAAGGTCAAATTTGCTTATTTGCCTTTTTTTTTTTTCTTTTTTCTTTTCCTAGAACAAGGGCTCATATTCTGTTGCTTAACTCTTTCCCAACTCACTTCTTTCCATGTAGCCCTCCTTGCTGCAAGTACGGCCTACATTCCTCATTGATAGCTGTGAATCTTTGCATTTGGCTGGATGAAAATGTATCACAAGTGCCCCAAATTGCTAAATGATGCATACTGCTCTCCATGATTAACTTCTTATTTTCTGATGTCGATTCCTGCATGTCAGATTGTTGAAGCTTTGCAACCATTGACTCTGGTTGGCCTGCAACCATATAGTGCTACAGGCAACCTCTTTTCTACAGATGTTTCATAACTTTTTTTATAATCAGCATGTTGTGTTCTGCTGAGTTCTATGACTCACCAAACTCTAAGTGTGTTGCATCTCTGCAGTTATCTTTATCAATCAAACTTGTAATCTCATCAGAGAATGACATCAGATTTATATGATGTGGCCTGTTTTACATAAAACCATGATTACTGGCTTTAATTATATTTCTATACTTTATTATTTTAATTAATTATCTTTATTAACTGAAGTTTTTATCAACTTTCCATTGCCTTGCCTGGCATTGATGCTGGCCAGCTGGCTCACACTTCAGCTCCACTTTTGACTCCTGGCACCACACTAGCTGTTGTTCAGTGTTCAGGAATTTCCTTTGTGTTAGCATATTTATTAAAATCTAATTTCAACAGGCTCGATCTTCATGGCCCAGACACTTAATGTCACTGGTGTTCTCTGTGCCTTTCCTCTTCAGTGGCAATAGCTTTACTATTAAGTGTTGGGAGGGGGAACTGCCATCACAGCACTATGTCACCGAGGAATTCCTCTACATCATGGCAACTTTCACATTAAATTGGCAGATATTATCACCTTCAGGCTTTTCTGTCATGATTGAGCAATTGTTTTAGTTCTACTTCTTATCCCATGGATAAAATCAAATGGGAGAAGCATTTCACCTAAAACTTCAGGACATATATGCCTGATATATATGCATTAGCAACGCTAGTCTCCAAAAGTCATCGCTTGTGTATAGACATCTGTAGTTCTGCCATAGTCAAAGAGACAGTGATTTACTAGAATCTGTCCTACGTGCAACTTGAGGCTAGCATTACTGCAGAGAGCTAAAACCCCAGGAATCTCCCAATTATCCATGCAGACTGACATCTATTACTCCACCAGCACAGGCCATGAGACTGAATTCCTGGGGAGCAATATCAGTTTTGCGTGGGTTACAATGGAGACTTGTATGGTGTGATGTTTCCATGTGAGCAGTACTAAAACAGCCTTAGGCATACTGTGTGTCTTTTCCAAACAGAGCTCGTATTTAATTTGCTGTGTTATGGAAAACTCTGGGCAAGTTTTCCGCTCAGATACATTATATTTTACAAGGGCACTCCGGAAAGTACAGCATTCTATATTTTTTATCATTTACTTTTAGGAAAATAAATAGAAGTCCTTATAATAATTAAATATCTGTCTGTTATTCCCAGGGAGCCAGGGTTATATGCCAGAAAAGTAAACCAATTTCTTTACCAAGTGTTGGATATTTAGATTCAGTGATCAAGCAGCCAGTTCAATGCAACACATATTTTAGTTTATATGACTAAAGGAGAAGGCAAATCATGATGAAAGAACACCATTTGGGTCCAACTCCCAGACACGATGGAAAAGAAATTAAATGCAAAATTGTCCAGATTGCACCATGGATCCATCCATCTACAGATTAATATACCTCTTTTTCCCTCTTGGAAGTGCAGATGACATGGTGGTAGACTTGCAAATGGATCTAGCACAGAACGTGTGATCAAAATCAGCTGTGTGAGTGAGAGTGAAGAATTTTGCCCAGGAGGCAGGTAATTTAGTACAGGTCTAAAAATCTCTGCCTTGGGAATAAGTAGTAGTCTCATTAGCAATACCTCCACCCACTACATATCCCTGTTGCCCATTGTTCTGTGAAGACCTTAACAGAAGAATCTTGCGTATAAGCAACGGATACTTTGATTTGGACTGTATTCATAGAATAGTTTTAAATCTGGCTAGCAAATATCAAAATCTTGGCTGAAAAGTTGTGATGTAAGAAGCACTTATAAAAGATGTCTGCAAACACATCTCTCATTGTCCACATTTGCATAGCCAGAGGGTAGCTCAAATAATTGACAATAATGTCAAATATATCTTATTTATGCTGTAATTATTTTACTCACATACGTCACTGAACATTATTGTTTTCTCAGTGTTTTAAGATTCCTCTAAAGATAGGGAGCCATAGAAATGTCTTTCTAACATGAGCTCAGGAGTAGCTGGAAGAAGCTGCAGCTAAAGAGAGTCTGGGATATGCACAGCTGTTTTTATTTCCAGCTGTTTTTTGTATGTTCTCCGGGTGGAGCAGACGTTGATAGCTCTTCCCTTATAAAATATGTAATAGTGTACTTTATGACCTAATATATTTTCCAGTCCTAGGGCCTGATCCAGAGTCCACTTAGTTCTCTGAACAGGCTTCCAGCGGCACCAGTAGAGCTCTATCAAATTCTTAATGAACCAATGCAAGTGAGAGGTAATTTAGGGCCATTATCTTTGTAGGGTTGCATATGGTTCGGTGATGCTCTAACATTTGCCTCCAGAGTTCTCCCCCTGCTGCTTCACTTGCTTTCACTAGCTGTTTTTTAACCAGCCTTCGGAGATTTATATACGACAACTCTGGGTCTCTTACATTGTCTGAAGCTACTTGCCACCGAGTCGCAGACATCGGACTCTCTTGCCTCCTTGGCAGGCTTCCCTGGGAAAGCTCCAGGCCCAATGGCGGTTGATAATGTTTGATGACATTTTGTGGCATTCCTTCAGTCTTGTCAGTCTTGTCATACTTTTCTGTGTTATGCGTCGTCAACTGCAGCCTCCTAATTGTGACTTGATATTCAAGTCCATTGGCAAAGGTTGTTTGGTTATGGGTTAGTGTATCCACTTCAACAGCCTCAGAGAACAGAGTGACAGGGAGAGCACGCTGGAGTTTTCTGTTATGGAATAGTGCTGCAAATCCTTTCACAAGAGGCTAATTTCCACATACAGGGTGTAGGCTGAATTTGAGACACGGGGAATGAAGTGACCGCAGGAACCGGACTGCTGAAAACGTACCGAGACTAAAACCAGCCAGAGGGAAGGGGAAGATTCTGCGCTTGCTCCTGGGCTTGGGACTCAACGTCTTGGTTGAGACCCATCTCTGCCTTCTTAGGTTTGCATATTTAGGTTGCAAAAAATATGGCTTCAAAAATAGGATCCAGCCCTTCTGCCAGTGTGCACGGCTCATTTATGTGCACGGGCCCCTTGAACAAACAAATATTGCTTTGCCTTTTCTGCAGAAGAGGAGATTGTACTGGCTTTTTCCTACTTTGGATATAATCCAAAAGGGCTAAAGCAATTTCAAAACTAGTAGGGATGTGCCAAGTAGATATATATCTCACTAGTTTGATGTGGTTATGCTGGGGACTCCAGATATTTCACACCTACTGAATGTTTCTGGGAAATGTTGTTTCCACTCCTGCAATTCCTTGGTTTTGCTCTTGTTTGTGCTTGTCCCATTAGATCAAATGAGGCTAATGACTGAGGGATAGCCACCCTTCCCAGGGATTTGAGGACTTAAATGCTTGAAAGCTATTAACAGATACGCTCTGCTGTTGAATACATTGAAGCCTTTTGCTGCAGGGGATCATCCTAAAGGCTGTAAGAAAACAACAGCTCAGTATTTTGACAACATCAGCTCACAACTTTGTTTTAGCTAGAACAGTCTTTTTCTGATCCTAATGTAGGTCACGGCTGCAAGTTAATTTGTTCCATGTGCCATTATGATGTAGGATGCATTCAGAAAAACAGGGTTCTCCCAGGGTGAGAAAAAAATTATGTTTACTAAGCAGTTATAGCCCGTTTTATTATTTTTCCTCCCAAATTTCCCATGTGCTTTCCCATGCTTTGCTTTGCCCTCCTCCCTCCTCCTCATTTTCCTGCATTAGCAGCCTGATTCCACATCACTGGCGTAACCAGTTTAACTCCCTGTGCTCACCAGAGCTCTGGGTGTGCAGGCAGAGAGCAGCCCCATCCCAGTCCGCGTTGGGGCATGCGGCTCCTCTGCAGCTCCCTCCGACTGTACTTGAATTTCCAAGCCGGAGCAGGGACTGCACACTCACCCACTGCCAGGCATTTTGAGGCTGATGGATCCCAGCCTACGTGGCATTAATTGCCTCCTCCTCAGGATCCCTTACGGACCTACCCCAGGTCCTCTCCAACTTCAGCAGGAGCAGGGAGAAGTGGATGTCTCCTTCGGCTTCTGGCTTTGCCTGAACTTCACCCAAACACTGATAAGAAAAATGCTTGTGTTTACTCTGTCGGGGCTGCATATACACCAGATTTATCTCCTGCCTGTCTGTCTGTCTGTCTGTCTGCTCTGCAGTTGGAGGAGTGGCTGCAGGGTGGACTGCCATACCTGGGCATAGCTGTACCATAGGTGATAGGTAAAACTATATTCCTAAACCCAACTAGCAAACTGTCCTGAGCAGAGACCTTGGGCTTTAGACACTGCATAAACTGAGATAGTGCCTTATTTCAGTAAACCATGTGTTTGATTAGTAGTTTTTAGGGCTGTTTCGTTGGTGATGATAAACAGAGGGGCTTTGCATGCGGCTTCCCCAGTGCTATTGCAGTGAGTTTGCTCTGATGTCATGTATGTGTGCAGAAGAATTAAATACCTAATTAGCGTCACCTGAGATGAAAGCTCTGTAATCATGACTGTAATCTTGGAACAATTAACTGTCCACCTACAATAAGTCACCAGACTCATTTTCCTATTTTGTTTCTAAGTTCTTCTGCAGATTTGAAAGAACAACTGGAGCAAATGAGAAGATGTGGGGTTTGGGATCCCAGCTCAGTGCAGCTGACTGGTTAATCACAGTGGGAGCACAAGCACAGAAAACAGCCAAGGTAGCTTAACAGCTTTTGTCCCAGTCCCCTGCTTCCATCGCTCAAAACTTCACCTACCATTTTACGAGCTCTGTGTGCCTGAAAAGGCTATTTCTGGCAACTTGAACTAAACTAGTTCAGTCACTGTGAAGACTGCAGAGCCTGGAGAAAGAATAACTTTCACATACATACATATATATATATACACACACACAGGTTGAATTTCTGTCTATACAGGTTTTCAGTTTTGTTTTAGAGTGGTTGTGCTAAAACGCCGCAAGACAAAAGCATTGTAGTATGAGTCCTCACTGTGGAAAAAATTATTGAAAATGTAGAGCAACTGGTTGAGATATGACCGAGTTGAATGTTTAAGCCTGTTGCTTGGAGTGTCTTTTTCAGCTTCTAAAGCAGCTGCATAAAGATTGTGGGTTGCCATAATGGTGGGTGCCTTATGAATGGCCTGTGCAGTAAAAAAAGGCAGTGAAGGATCACATTTTCCCTATTTAGCTTGTAAGTTCATTGTACTGCGTTTCCTGGAAAACTTGATTTTCACAGCACATTAGAGACCAGGTCTTCAGTTGTTAGAGTGATGTGGCTCCACCTAAGTCAATAGATCTCCCATGGTTTGTGGTAATTAAGGGTGGCACTGAGCCTCTGACACTCTGTCAGAGAAAGCAAAACATTTAGTTTCTCTAAAGCAAAACAGCAATTTATTAACTGTTAAAATCTGAAAAAAAAAATAAAGAACCTTGAAGTAAATTAATTTGATGTGCTCTTGACACCAGCAAAAGGGGAATTTTATTGCTTTCACTCGATGTGTGAAAATGTTGTACAGTTTTACAAGCAACGAAAGCATGTGACCAACAGTGAGACAGAGACAGTGTGACTTATATAAAAGAAACAGCACTGTAAGAAAATGTAAATATTTATAAAAACCCAAAATAAAGTCTGCAAAATTATCTTACATTTGAGACATATGGATACTATCACCAAGGATAATATAAAGAGAGAGAAAAAAAAGAATTAAATTCCACTTACAGGGACTTTGGAATAATCTAATAAAATGTATGTGGCTACACAGTACAATTGGGTTCTACAGTTTTAAATTCGGGAAAATATGTCTCAGGATTATATTAGTGACAACGTCTCATACCTGTGCCCAGCAAGATACTGCTCTTCCACCCTCAGCTCTGTCTCGCGTTGGACCCAAACTTTCATTGCTTATTAAGGCAAACTCCCATCACACTCAGTGGGCTAAATTCTCTTCTCATTTACATGGAAATGGGAGGACTGAAGGATATCATATGCAGGTTACAATGTCAGATTTCCAATCAGATCACCAAAATTAAAAAGCAGTTTGATAAACCCAATTATCCACCTGAAAACACCGTATTTCCGATAGCTGTAATCTTTGTAATGATTTCTGACCCAGTTTTCATATATAAATGTCCTTGCAGCACAGGCATTTTTCTTTCTTTTTCTTTTCAGTGCCTATTTGGAGTTTCTCTCTGAGACATAAAACATTATCATGTAAATGATAGTTTTCTTAGAAAGCAAATCCACTGGGATTTTTAATTAGAATATCTTCATGAACATCTGAACCAAACTGTAGCACACTGTGAAGTCTTGAAGTGATACTGAACAGTACAGCTCACATTTTTATTTCACGTTTGCTGTTAGAACTATTTGGTGAAGATAATATTTCAAAATACACCGCTCAGTCACATAAAAGATCTTGCAACTGTGAGAAAGTGAGGGAGCTTGAAATATATACAAAAAAAATTATTTGGAAGAAGGAGCAGGGCAAAAAGTGCAGTGAGAAATTACATTATAAAAAAATCTTTAATTTATTATGAGGGCAATTTTCAGATTGCAGTGTCAAGGTCCTTCATGTTTATGAACATTTTCTGCAATCACCTAATAACTGAGAGTCAAGGAGAATCTATCAAATTAATTTTAGTTTTGGCTGGAGAGTTAGACTTTTTAAAGAATGCTAATGATTTTTTCCAGACATTAATAAATCTGCAGTAAAATCCAGCATGCAAAAGACAAATGAAGGGACATTTTTGTCCTTCATTCCCTTTCTCTTCTTGGAAGGCTGGAAATATTATTTATCTATGCTGCTGGGGCTAGGGACAGATTTTTGAGTGCATGGGACAAGATTCAAATGTGCAGTGCAGGTTAGAGGGACAAATCAAAAGGGACAATGTTGTCCTTTGTCTGCAGGGACATGCCATTGTCCCATGAACACGGAACAGGCTGGAAATTTGAGAGAATAACATCACCTTCACAAAGCAGAAATAAACCTCTGGGTGGCAGCTGGGAGGGTGTATCTGGGAAAGGCAGGTCTGTAAGGATCCTCATTTTTAGCCACTTTTCTTGAGCATCTTCTGATGAGCGTTGCTGGAAACAAGTAGTCCTGGTATGTTGTTCTGGTGCAGCCTGGCTGTTTTCAGGAGCTTTTCCTTAATTGCAAAGCAACCACAGCCCCGGGCACTCCCTCCGGAGCAGATATTGCAGTCCGGAGGCTGCGTCCAGGCAGAAATCCATTTAACTAAAGTGCAAACCTGAGCATCTTCAACTCCCATTTGCCTCACTGGCACCTGAAGACATTAATCATCTTGCACAGGACCCTGAATGTCTCTCGTAATCCTAAATGAGGATAAACAATGAAGTTCACTTTGTTTTTTGCAGAAAAGTGGATGTTACTGAATGGGAAGCCCAAAATACAGTTTAGCCTCCTGTTACCACCTCTGCAGGGAAAAATGGAATTATATTGAGCTCTAAGTAACTTAGTTTGGGACAACTTATTTAGTCTCTCTGAAGTATCGGTCCATTCCTCAGAGCGTTAAAAAAAGAATGCTGGTGTCCAGCCTATTGCCATAGCAGCTCTGTGAGGGTTTATGTGATACATAACACACCAGAGTCTTCCAGTAATTCCTCTGTAGGTTAATAATGAAAACAGAGCTATGTAAGGCTAGGGCTAATACAATATGCAGAGATACAGTGAAGCCTGGGCAAACATTTAAAGTGAAGGAACTTAGTGGACAGAAGCCAAAAGCCCAGCTTTTCTCCATTTTCATTTCCTCATAAATACACTCAACGTCCATTGCTCTCTCCTGCAGTGTCACATGTTTGGATTGAATGCTGAGTATCTGTTTCTGCTATCAGTGATGGATAAATTCCTAATGAACTGTGTCAAGACAGCACGTGGATTTTTCTAGGTGGCAACATTCAAGAAGGTTCTTGCAAACTCCATCTCAGTTTAAGTGACTAAAGGATTAACAGAGTGAGACATAGCAAAGAAAGCAAGCCCTGGGATTTGAAAGCAACCAGAGCAAATGTCTTCTGGAAAATGGACCTGAGGATCTTTGGTACCTTTGAGTAGTTGGGTTTTTTTAAGAGCTGGAGTGGTATTTCTCTTAAAAAGGGTTATGGGTGGGGTTTAGGAATCTTTTTCTGGACTCCAGCTTTCTGTATAATGCATTTTCTCCCCATGGATACAGCATATATTCTCTTTGCTGAGCATAGTGAGTGAGGAGTATAGTCTCAGGATGAAATCTTTCCAGCATTATCTGATGTAAAATACACAGCTGGATTGGTTCCCAGGTCCATTTTCATCTCTTTTGTCTTGCAAAGCTGTGGCAAGACTCCAGGAAAAAGGTGGAGCACCCTGTAAAAATGTAGAGTTCTCACTACACCCAAATAGTTTAAAATCTGAAGGTATTGCCTAAGGAGTTTGCTGTGCAAGGGAATTATAGTATAGGAGGCAACAAAAAGACAAACATTTAAGTTGATGGATAGAGACATTTATAAAACATAGCTCCTTTCTATGTTGGTATAAATTCTGTCTCTGCTCTGCTTTCCTCTGTAGAGGTTATGGGCCTAAATGGAGTAAAATACTTAAAGCATGTTCCTTCACAGATGCTTATGTAAATGAAAACTCCAAAATACCAGGTGAGACCTTGATCCTGCAAGGACCATGACACACATGGAGCTATACGGTGGTGTGCAGTCCCCGGAGGTCAGAGCAGCTCTGTGCAAGAAATGCTGCAAAGAGTTTCTGCCCTCAAGGGATGCTATCACCCACCAAGAAGCATGAGAGAATTCACACATAAATTCTTTAAGAATTTATGCAAAGAAGAGCTGACTAGGAATTTTCCATCAAAATACTTTTTCAAAAGAAAATATAATTTCTGGAGGTGGAGGAATTGATGTATTTTTGCAGTTTTTCATTGGAAAAAAAAATTGCCTTGAGAGTTATAGACTCATGCTGCCTTGATAAACACACACATACATTCTGGCAAATGGTACAATACTGACATGTCATCTTACTGTCTTGTGAATAAGTAGCAGATCTCTGAGTATTGGTGCAAAGAAACAAATGATTCTTTTTTGGCTACTTCATGCTAGTGAGAATTTCCCTACCTGAACATCTTTAATAGGCACTTCAATACTTTCACATAAATCGTTTAGAGTTTACAGGGTTTTCTCAATGCTTTGAAAAAAACACGGAGAAAAGGAACCCTTATCTGGTACTGGTTGATACTGCAAGAATTTTGCCCTACTAGATAACACAGCTCAGACCCAAACTGTCTTGTGGATCTTTACATGAGAGAACCAGCATTCAGTCAGTGTGCCAAACTACACATCTGGCTAGCAGGTTAATGCATTTGTAGGAAAAGGCACATTCCATTCCAATTTATAATATGCAACAAATGCTTGTTGTTTTTTGTCTTTTTTTTAAAAAAAAAAAAAAAACAAACCCACAATTATTTGCTATTCCAAAAATAAACTGTGGGAGGAAAGAAAAGAGAAAAAAAAAAAAGAAAAGAAAGGAAAACCTTGTTTTATTTTTCTGTGGAAACCATAATTTTGCATGATGGAAACAGTAAAAAATCAAGCTCATAAGGATTTCTGATGATGGGATAACCCTAAGTTCTTTGTTCTGAATATAAATTGATACATTAAAATGTGCTCATAAAAACTGCAGCTTTAGTGTCAGTAGCCAAGAATAAGAAACTCAGCTTCATAAAATGACACCTAATGTGAAAGCTGTCCAAAAGACATTGTTCTATATATACTCCAAAAAAGGCCCATTTGCTTTTGAAGCAAAAGAATGGGTAAAAAACGCAGACTGCACCAGAAGCTTGTTGTTCAAAATTGAGCTTGTATACGTGTTTCAAAGTTGATGCTTCTTTATTACAAGTCTTTATAAACCTGGTCAAGCAAATTCCAATGAAAATCAGCTTTTACTGCTTTTATTTTCCTTTACGGAACAATATGGGACATGAAAACACCCTTCCAAGCTGATGGAATCACTCTTTCTTGCTCCAGAGAAAACTCATGGTGAAATTATTGCCCCTTACATTCAACTACAAAGTTGAAACTAGGATTTTACCCACTTTCCCTAGATATGGATATATTTGCAAATCTGCTTTTAGTTATACTAGCACATTGGGAGTAGTTCTACCAGCTGTAGTGAGAATGCTCTGTATCTACCCCTTACAACTGTATAGTGAAGCCAAGATTTTGACATGCAAAATTTTAAGTGACATAGATTAAATTTCCATTAACTGATTCTCACTTAACTTATGCTGATTTGATGTCAATATAGTTTCAGGGATATACAAACAGAATTTGAAATGATGAGAGTCTTTTGGGAGATCAGAACTGAAAGCAAGTGTAATTTTTTTCCCATGTAAGTAAAGCTGGCTTGAAACTAATTGTATTAGGCTTTATACCCTTTCTGCTACAGCAGCTGAGGATATGAATGTTTTAAATTAGTGAAGGCAATTTCTTAGTGGAAACGAGCCTTGGTGGCCGGTTAGACAGGCAGGTAGGGAGAATAAGCTCAACACATTTCATGAACATAGGCGGCTAGGTAAAGAAGAGAAATCCTATTAGTGCCCAGTTGAAAGAATGGCTGTATCATGAATTCAGGGCTCATTAGAGGATCCAGAGGGACTCCTAGCATAGAGATGCAAATCCATAGGAAATTAGGTTCCTGAATTCTAGTGCTCAAGGAACCACTGTTTTTGTGGAAGTGTTCTTGAATATGAATGGCGAGAAATTGGTTTCATTTATATTTCTGTAAATCAAGAATAACCCCAGAGCAGGGAGATGGAGTCATCATTCTTAGGTATTTCAACAGCTCCC
Organism: Haliaeetus albicilla; assembly: GCF_947461875.1. Classification (NCBI taxonomy): domain Eukaryota; kingdom Metazoa; phylum Chordata; class Aves; order Accipitriformes; family Accipitridae; genus Haliaeetus; species Haliaeetus albicilla. The sequence continues at coordinate 19,006,875 of NC_091504.1, read as the reverse complement.
ATGGCCTCAGAATCTGAGTGTTTTCTATATCTACATGGATCAATTATTGCCTGTGAGCTGGGGAGATGCTAATATCCTCATTTCACAGATTGCATCTGAGACAGAGAGAGACTGGAGTCTTGTTTCCTAACAAGATTTAAATCTATAACTTCTATTGGTTTCATTACAAATCAAGGGGCTTTAGATGCTCTGTACTAGGCAGTTCGCTCCAGAAAATATGTGTTGGAGGGTGGAATTGAGCTGACATGTTTTGCATCCATGGTTACCTCTTTAATCACAGAGCCTTATTCCCTGGCTGGGGAAGACTGTGGCTCTTCCTCACTATGTAATAGCCTGTAGACCTGATGCAGGAGGTAAATGGGAAGGGGAGGGAGGGGGAGAAAGAGGCTTTTATTTTCACTTTATCATTTTGGGAAGTGATCAGATGCTGCAGTATTCTGCAAGAACTGGGTAAATAACGGAATCCATCGTCTGATGGCAGTTGCTCATTTGCAGTGTCTCACTTCAGGGCGTTGTTTCTTTCCTGTGTTTCCAGAGAAAATTCCTCCCGGGGTAATGATGAAAAACTAGTCACAAATCAACACAACTCAGAATATATGAGAATCATAAAATATTGCAAAACAAAGCAAACAATACAAAAGCCCAGTGCTTTCATCGTGCAGGGAAAGACCTCCAAAACACCAAGGAATTTTGGAACTATTTCAGAGACTCAGAAATCATGAAACTTGGACATTTTTCGTCTCGAGGCTTTTCCTTCTCTCTTTCCTCTCTCCTCCCCAATGAATCACTCAGTAAAAGAATACATTACCTGGAAACACAACAGGAGTCTTGGCCTTAGTATAAGAGCGCACATTATAATAAGTATCATACTAAAGAAGGGGGAATAGAGAGCATCAGCAGCCAAAAAAGATACGCAATTTGTGGGATATGATGTAACTCAGACAAGATGCCAGTGATGGGATGGGAATAAAACAATGTCAGTCACTGTGAATTCATTATTCTCCTATAAAAACAAATCGGTGGAGCAACGTAGCACACAGTTGTATCGAGTCATGAGGTTTGGCTGTCACACAGGAAAGTGGTCATTTCATACTGCCCGAGGGCACATGTACTGGTCTGGTGGGGTACTGAATGTCTCATTGCAGGGCATGCAGGCTCTCAGAGTTGAGGCAAAATTGCAATTTCCATTATAATCCCTTTATATTGAAGAGCTTATAAACCCAGCCAGAAAATTTTGCTTTGGGCTGAAACCGAGCTGACAAGGTCTCAGCACAAGAGCAAGTTTATCCAGTGGGGAATACTCTTCATTGTGCTGAGAACAAGGTTTGATTTAATGAATGAGAGGAGGTAAGACCATAATCATTCTCTTAGAGGGAAGGAGAACAAGCAAAACATTAAAATGTACACAATACCAATTGATGTGACTTTTTGGAAGCACAGAGATGCATTACATCAGTAATAGATACACCTGCAAGGCAACAGAGCTGTTGCTCTGCCTCATGGCAGAGTTTGGTTTCGTGCACTGATTGGCACTCTGAAATGTCTGATAAAAAGTCCTGATTGTTCCCAGGCCTGAACTTCTATCTCCACCTCCAAAGCTGAACTCACTCAACCTTTCTGTTACACCCTCAACTGCATAAAATTCACAGCAGCGATAATGTCACCTTCCTTAGATGGTGAAAGGGGGAGGCAGAGAATCCCACCACGAGTGTCCAGAGAGCAAAATTTGTCATCGTATCTTGCTGTCACTATCATCCTTTGGGTAGCTGTAGCAAAACAGTCTATAAACGGCGTTGGAGATTGAACTGCCTAAAGCCCATGGAAGTTTGTAATGATGCTCCAGTATTTTTTACAAATACATTAGAAACAAATCTGTGCTCTTAATCACGACCTTTACTCCATGCTGACAGTGCTTCCTATCCTAACAGTCGACATTCATTAAAAAGCAACCATTAACTGGAGAAGAGTTGAAATAGGGACAGGGAGTTAACTTCAGTTGGGTGGCCAGAATGGGTGTGAAGTTTCTATCTGCATCTCTTCCTAAGCTATCATGTTTTTCTCTCTTTGCAAAGATTTAGCCTGAAGAGGTGAGTTCAGAGACTCACACTGTCAGTCTCCTTGCTGAGCATTTGGCTTGTGCTGTTAATGAACACTTGGGGCTTCTGGGGGCTTGCCAAATGTCACAACTCTAAAATGAACTACTGCAGGCACAGATGTAATATTTTACAAAAAAAAAAAAAAAAAAAGAACCCTAATGGAGTACTTTTCTTAGTGTTTCCATCTTCTGGCACTTTCATTGTAAGTGAACGGGATAGTTGATAGCCAAAGGAGATGATCATTTTGGCTAGGATTTTCAGCAAAGCTCAGAGGACCACCATTACCAGTTATCAATGATTACAAATTGCCATTGGAGCTGTAACTTTCTTACAGAACAAGGAGCTCAACAAGTCACTGCAGTGAAAATGAGGCATTGAAGTTGCAGCTCTTTGACTACCCTTAAGAGCTGTTCCTTACCTCCTACCCAGTAAATGAGCAATACCTCAGTTAAGAAGTGAACTTTCTTATATGCAGGAAATGCTGTAGCAGCTAGAAACAGGCAATTACTGGGAAATAACGGAGTGCCCACAGGGTCATGCTGAGGGTAACCCTGCAGTAACCCCTGCCCATACCCTTTGAAGACTGGAGCCTCTGACTTGCTGCACAGATACCATGGACTCAGAAATAACACTGAGCTCTCAGAGACTGTAGTCAGCACACCATGTTATTCTTTCACCAAAAGCTTCCTTTGAAATTTGAAGCAGAGGCAGATCGTTACATCAAGGTGTGCTTCGCTGTTTTGTACCATTCATGGGTTTTATTACATTCACAAGGGTGAGACCATATGACTCACTCACACCTTCCTTGGATGAGTGGTCAAACACAAGTTCAAACTCTGGAGGTGAAAACTGGTTTCACTAATCCCCCGTCCTGCTCGGACTTGAAAGAAGAGCTTTCTATAACTTGTTAACTTGCAGATGTAAGGGGATCCTCTTTTGCTTGTGCATAGCCTGATCATATAACTAGGACTTTACAACCTGCTGTTTGCTTTACTGAATGGTGCCATACAAACTAATTATATCTGAACTCAGCAGAGCATGCATTTACCTACTATGTGTGGTTTTACACACGTTTTGGAGTCCTATGTGAAATGTGCTTCAGTATTTGCCAATTAGTAATCTAAAACCACCTTGGAACTTTTTCAAAGGATCGCTAGCAAAAAAGCTTATTCTACCTATGTACATAGTTCAGTTTACGATTTGGAAACACCTACTGTATGGACTTGGTCCATCTATATATCCTTCAACAGCTTTTCTCTCAAGGGGTCCTAAAGGCTGCCACCAGCTCGGTCACACTGGGATTTATCCCCATGGAGTGTTATAGCCCAGGGTGGGACAGTCTGATGCTAACAGCGCTCAAAAGCACACCTGTAATGATAACGCACCTGTGCAAAATGCATGGGGCAATGGGGCTGCTCCCTTGAAGAATTCACATCCCTGTGGGTGCCATTTGGGCCAGGCTACACATTAGGTTAATGCTAAAACCATGGGGAATAAATGTCAGACATCTCCAATGGTGTGTCCTAAATGAAAATACTGGTTTCAAATGGAGCATCAGTTATTCTATCTTAGGCAAGGACAGAGGGTAAATATTTTTGTGAATGATGATTGACCTGAAGTACTATCAAAGGTTCCTTTCAGGCAGATGTGCAAAATCCCTCTATTCCCTCCCTGAACACAGATATTTCAAGGTTATAAATGGGGAGAAAATCTCTGGAGAGCAAGATGCTGCAAATAAAATTTAATCTATAAATGTCTCTCTTTAAAGGCACAGTCCAAGCTCTCCATTTTATCTTCTTGACAAAGCAAAACAACTCAATTTTGAACTTGCTCGCATTGATTTTACATCAGGGAATCCCACCAATTTCTGGGAAATTATTGATCTAAGTGAGATCAAAATCCATCCTTTTCTTTCTTTTCCTTCAAAATTCTTTTTCATCTATTGATTCTGGTTGTGTGATGTAGCTTATTGACTCTGAGCTAATAATGACCAAGTGCTTTGGGACAAACCAAACTAGCTTAATGGGCCACAACACCAGAATTGATCCCTATAATGACCCAGAAATTAATTAAACTAATCATTCCCATGTAGCCATGTACCACTAGTATTGTCGCCTACCTGACTACAGTATTTAAGCCCACGCAAGTCCCAGCTGTTGAAAAATATGAAGGGACCATCCACCTCTTACATCTATAAGTGGGGTCAACATGCAGTGACACTCGATGTAAAGCTAAAGGCATCAGGTGTCTGTGTAGCACAGTTAGGATTAAGCCAACTGTAAGCAACAGCAGTTTCTTGCCCTTGTTTATTCTTTTTTTTTTTTTCTGGACTCAGATGGTTCATATTTATGAAAGGGCATATTTCTTCTTGATCACTTAGAGACAGTAATCATTTCTTGCAGCGTTTACAAGTCTTGGTGTTTTTAAAATATATTTACAGTGCTTGACTGACTTAGTGAGCAGATCCAGATGTAGGATAAAAGCTGCAGCCCAGTGAGGGTGTGTGCTGAGTACAGTCGTAGCTTGTTCTTCCCAATCCAAAGGGAGAAAGCTACAGATTAATTGTGTATAATGACATAAACCCTTGCCAAATGGCATGCAGGAGCTTGCAGGGCAAACCAGAGTCCAAAACTAGATCTGAAATGTGCTAATGGCAGATGCAGCTCTGTCTTGATGGGAGAATGAAGGTGTCTTGAGGCCATATGACTGTTACCATGTGAAGTGAGAGTGTGTGGCAGCTGGCAGCACTAATGGGGCACTACAGCCCCTCCTTAATGCCTTTGGGTAAATCCACATACACACACTGTTTTTTATGAGGCTAAAAGGTCTGCTTTTTTCTCTGCTCTGAATTCTGTCCATTTAACTTCACCAGCTTACCAAGTTACTCCTGATTCACATAAACTGCAGTAAGCTTCAGGCTGGGCCCCATGTTTTTGTAAGTTTTTTTCTCACAGAATCCTTTTTCTGTAATTCCACATAGGGCTCTTTGCCCTTTCAGTAAAACCACTCTAAAACGGTACATTTCCCCCATGTACAATGGTGTGGTGGAGAATGAGATCTGGTCCTTAAAGAATATTCAGGTCAGGAGGCTAAGAAGTGAGCATATGTGTGGGAAACATTGAGGCCGAGGGAGCAAAATACCTTCAAAGAAGATGGGAGATGCACACCCATGGACAAATCTCCCTTCCATCTTCAGCTAGTACGTTAACCTGAACGAAGAGCATGGTCCATTCCATACCCATACCTACCCCCTCTGCCACCTGGTTTTTGCAATTACTGGCAATACCCTTACTATCAGGGCGATATTTTCCCCTGGCCCATGGAGTAATACTGCTGAAGTTACCCAAGCAAACCAGTTCACATGTCCCTGCACCTCTCTGCAGGGTGAACCAAATTTGGGGACCTTTGGGACATTGTCTTTAACATGTCTATCTGATTTGAACTATCACACTAATGCAAACACACCATCTGCTATCTTTATTTTGTATGCTGCAGATCTACTGAACTCATTATCGTTCAGGAAACTCCAGAGACTGTGTTTCATTGCCAGGTGATGAACTCCCAGAAAAGAAGAAATTTGAAATTAAAAGGGGAAGCCAGAATGGCATGTGGTGTGGTCACTCTGCGGGGGAAGAGCAAAGTCTGGCAATTGTTTCTGTTTGGAAATTGAATCTGTTTCAACTGTAAAGTTGATAGCAATCACATACACAAGGTTTAATAAAAAGTCATCAGTCTCATTCGCTTTCTGTCTGCTCTAGTGCCTGTAGCCTTCATTTGGGATTAGCAGGAAAGAGGTTAAGTGCTTCTCTTTAGCAGAAGAGAGACCACAGCTGCATGCCCTAAGTACATGGGGTGTCAGGGCAGGGACAGCTGTCATGAATTAAGGGATTCCCTTACACATAAAATGACTTTGCTCCAGCAAGCTTGATTGTCTGAAACTGGGGTGTGCGGAGGTTGGACTCGTTGAGGATTTGGGGTAGGGAGAAAATTGTGCTTTCTTCCTCCCTCCCCCTTTTTTTCTCTTATGAGGGTGGTTGGTGTTAGGTAAAGTAGCAGAGTCTTTCTTTGGAAGTTGCCTTTTCTGCAGTGCTCTAAGCCTAGTTGCCTCATTTTGGGGAGGGGGGACTGTTTGGATGCTGCCTCTAGGAAGCTCTGTTTGCTTCCTCTATCTGTGACTTTTCCACAAAATTAAAAATCAAATGGGGAGAAGATGTCTTGGGAGATTAAACCAGAGAAGGGAATGGGAGGAAAAGAAACAAATACTGATGAAACAGCCCAACAGGTCTGAGATAAGTTAAGGTATCTCAATAGAAAGCTTTATACAAAAATGTCTCCAGACCTCAGATTTCTGTTTTTTTTAGTAAGTGGTCCTTGTTGATGTCTAGATCTCTAAGCAAAGAGGTAGTTTCCCCAGAGTAGGACTCAGTTCTGGTAACAAGATCGCCCTGTGACCCTTCTGTGCTTTATCTGTCCTGCAGGGATGGAGACTGCTGTCCACCTGGCTGCTCATTTCTGCAAGCAGAAAGCAGATTTTCAAAAGCATTCTGGTGTCATGGAGCTTTATAAGGTATGGATAAATCCTCAAAATTGCTGAGAGGTTGGGAGAAGGGCTTTATTTTAACTCTTCTGGCCAGATACGGTCTCTGCCTTGAAAACACTCTGCACAGTATGAATGGAGAGTGAGTAACCTTGTTTCTTTTGTCTCTTGGAAGGAGCAATTGACTGTATGGGGCTCATTAATTATCCATGCACATGTGTAAGAGGGAAATAGGGAGATTCTTTGTCTCTCTGCAGAACAGCTCTACAGAAGGAAACAGATGCTGTATGTGTCTGTTTAATCCCACCCTGGGGCGGGTGCCCAAGGAATGGGCTGAACGTGGTGTCTGTCTGTCTGGTGTGCTGTAGGCACAGGCCAGCTGTGGGTTAGCCTTGTCAAAGAAATAGTAGAATAATTAGGCTTTGGATGGCCTTTTAAATCCTAGACCACCCTCGCCTACTACTGCCTTAAAGATGGATCTGCATTTCACTTAATGTTAAAATGGAAAAATACTTCAGTGGCTGAAGAGTTTGAAAATGAACAGCCTGTCACAGAGTGAGCACTGGGATGCTGCTTGGGATCCTTCTAGTGTAAGTGGAGCAGTAGAACTAGTCTTCTCTGTCCTGTTGGGCTGTGTAATGTGCTCAGACAAAGCATAATACACTCGGCCAACCTTGGCTCATGAAGGTCACTGAGGGCTGCTCATTAGGAAACAAAGCTAAAAATGCTGTTACATCCCTTAATTCAAGGGCACTGGATGAGACTAGAATTGACTGTTCAATAATGCTGAAGATAATAAAATTGAATCATAGAATCCTTTAGGTTGGAAAAGACCTTTAAGATTGAGTCCAGCTGTTAACCTAATACTGTCATGTCCACCACTAAACCACGTCCCTAAATGCCACATCTACACATCTTTCAAATACCTCCAGGGATGGTGACTCAGCCACTTCGCCCCCGGACAGCCTGTTCTGATGCTTGACAACCCTTTCGGTGAAGAATTTTTTCCTAACAGCCAATCTAAACTTCCCCTAGCACAACTTGAGGTAATTTTCCTCTTGTCCTGTTGCTTGTTACTTGGGAGGAGAGACCGACCCCCACCTCGCTACAACCTTCTTTCAGGTAGTTGTAGAGCGATAAGGTCTCCCCTCAGCCTCCTTTTCTCCAGGCTGAACAGCCCCAGTTCCCTCAGTTGCTCCTCATAAAACTTGTGCTCCAGACCGTTCACCAGCGTCGTTGCCTTTCTCTGGACACGCTCCAGCACCTCAAGGTCTTTCCTGCAGTGAGGGGCCCAAAACTGAACACAGGACTCGAGGTGCGGCCTCACCAGTGCCCAGTACAGGGGACGATCACCGCCCTGCTCCTGCCGGCCACACTATTTCTGATACAGGCCAGGGTGCTGTTGGCCTTCTTGGCCACCTGGGCACACTGCTGGCTCATATTCAGCTGGCTGTCAACCAGCACCCCCAGGTCTTTTTCTGCCCGGCAGCTTTCCAGCCACCCTTCCCCAAGCCTATAATGTTGCATGGGGCTGCTGTGACCCAAGTGCAGGACCCGGCACTTGGTCTTGTTGAACCTCATACAATTGGCCTCAGCCCATCGATCCAGCCTGTCCAGATCCCTCTGGAGAGCCTTCCTACCCTCCAGATCAACCCTCCCTCCCAACTTGGTGTCATCTGCAAACTTACTAAGATCTCATAGTGTCTACCTAGGCTAGCCAGGACACACAAACCGGTGCAGAGCTTTAGTTGCGCTTGCAGTGGAGAAAACTCTTCCATTCACTGAATCCTTTCTTCAGTAAATCCTGCTGTTCCCTGAATGCTGGTCTGTTCCTAGATGTCCATCTTGATGCAGACACCTTTCATGTCCAAGAGGTGTAAATAATTTTTTAGGGGGAGGACTGCTTCTCAGAAAGGTCAGGCAGGGTAAGCACTCAGGGTGGGTAACCGTGGAGGAATTAAAAGCAAAGGGTTTGCAAGTTTCTGTCTTCAAATATATCTTAACTCTCCTGTGATGAACAAAGACCTGTTTTAATTTTCTTGCTCGTAAACATGACTTGCTTTTAAAAACAAAAGGAGAAATTTTCTTTCTACTCCTAAATCTTAAACTGCAATTATCAAAGCCAATTCAAGGACTAGTTTGCCTAGTTCTCACTCAGGGCTAATGAGCATTGGCTAATTAAATCCCTTTTGCTTAGAAAATTCCACTCAAGATACTTAAACACAAGGAAAAACTGTTTCTGCTGTCTCTTAACACTATTTAAAAAAATTTAGCAAGCATTCAGCTTAATTTGGCACTAATTCATTTTAAGCCAATTTTATATAAGCCATTTTCAACTTTAAAATCTCCTTTTTGGAAAAAAGTGATCTATCACAGCTGTTGTACTGACACACTCCGAGAACAATTTATGTTCCATCTTTCTGTGCCTGGCAAAGTCCTGTGTGGTACTGTCCATGCATAGTGGCCATAAATTAATGCATGAAAAGCTTGTTTTATTGGTGTTGCTATTTACTGATGTTGTTACTTTTCTCGGGGGGTAGGGGGGTGGGCGTGTAGTAAAATCTTAGCAGTATTATATCCTAAGGGATGGGCTTGAGTGTAACAGAAAAATGACTCAAGATTTAAGCCAAAGCCAAGAGATTGGGGCTTGTGACTTGTGGAAACCTGGCTTTGATTAAAATGCTATTCGTACAGCGTTAGTAGCACACATTGCCTTCTCTGCCAAGGAGTTTCCTTTGTTGCCAGCTTTGCTATGCTGCTTACTGTATTGGTATCACCGAACTGTGCTTAATTAGCTGGAACTCATACGTATATTCAAACATTTGACTGTACATTGACGTTACACAGAAAGCTGGCTTGAGTGGTTTGCTCCTGATTTATACCCATTTTTAGATGATGTTAGCTAGATTCAGATTGCTTATCTGGTAAATGCAAACACTACACATCCAAGCTCTTGAGTTTCTGAATGACTGCTTCAAATGAATGTGAATGAGGTGGCAATAAGAGTGGCTCTTGGGTCCTACAAGCAGAGGTCAATAGGACAACACTCATCAGTCACGTCCATGTGTAGCCAAATAATATTTCAGAAAATGTTCAAGCATGTAATTAACAGGTCCCAAGGAGAAGGAACCTCTTGTTTGACTTGATTTAATGAGAAGAATAGCTTTTTGACCTGCTAAAATTGTGGAAAGCCTTCCTGTCCCATCAAAATGGCTAGCTTGTCCCAGGCAGTCTGATTTGGTCAGAGACAGGAGTTTATAGGACAGTCTATGACATGCGACTCTAATGTGTTTTTCTGGGATTAGCTGAGATGATTTCCCTTGGAAAAGATTAGAAGGGTCTTCCAGGTCATCAGGTCCAGTCCTGCATAATCTCACTTGACTTTCTCCAACACTTTTCTTTCAAGCTGTGTTCAGCCAGAAAGAAGATTGGAAGATTTTTTTTTTTTCGGGGTGGGGAGAGCAGAGTGGACGAAAAACATCACTGTAGGATATAGTTTGTGTTTCCATGTGAAAGGTAGAGACATCCATACAAAAATAGCGAATGTCTGCCCCCTTCGAGTTACACTTAGTGTTGCCAGCTCCAGAGCAGAGCCAGTGCCTCACAGTGCCCTGTCCCAGGCTGCGGACTGGAGAAAGGCTTGCAGACCACCACAGGAGTGAGCTGCCTGGCTGCTTCTACTGCACAGCCACCATCCGAGATCCACCACAAAATATAGCCAGCAAGGAGTTAAACAAAATGCAGCAAATAATGCTTCCCTTATTTTTCTTTCTTTCCCCTCCTCCTCCCATGTGCTTTTATTTTTGTCTTGAGCTAAGTAGAAATGGTTTTTTTTTAGTTTGGCTGAGCTTATGTTGTTATTTGATTTTTATACGATCCTCAGGTACCTAATGAAATTGCCACATGCTCAAGGGAAAACAAGTTTCATAACAGAATGACAGTAAAATGTTGCTAAAATCCTCCAGGATAGAGGAAGGATTAGAAGAAGAAAATGCAGAATAATGTAGACATTAGCTTAAAGACAACAAAGGGTTCCTAGTCCACTGACATACCAGAATCCAACAGAAGTATTCATAATTACTAATAAAAAAAGGCTGGTCTGTTATAACAACTCCATTCAAACTAAAACACATGTAAAGCTTGTGTGCTAGTGAGTGTATTTTGATGATAGGTCTGGTTTAAACCTAATCTGCTGAAATACAGACAGGATAGGAACAATGCTTTCTCTAGGGATCAACAACTTTGTCCCTGAACAGACTGCCTTATATAAACACCCATAATTGAGTTAAAATTCATGCAGACAGCTTGGATTAAAAAGAAACAAATATCAAGCAAATAAACAAAAGTCATGAGCAACAGGGGCTGGTAAAGCCATTGTGGGGAAAAAATACTCTTTGAAGCATATGCCAGTGTATACTAAATCAAGAAAATTAATATTAAACACTACAGGTCACAATAATGAACATATGGTCCACCTTCTACTTGAGAAAGTAGCTAGAAATCCTTCTTTCAACAGTGGACATCTTGTTTAGTGTGGTTTTTAATCTTACTTTTTAAAAAAAAACCCATAACTGTTAACTGAGGTATTCACCACTACTTTGGCCTTCACTTTCCTAAACACTGTACACAGAAAAATACTTCTTGCCTGGAGCTTGCAATGCTTTCAGCTGGCACTAATTTATTCAGCTGGGAATAAAGGTGATTTATCCAATAGACTTAGCTGTAGTTCTGTGGGTATATTTTAACTCAGTAAAGACAGAAATGAAATCACTTAAATATTTGTTTCCTTCCAATGTCTCTTAGATCATCAAAAGGGACAAAAGCCTTGTCTCTTGGAGTTGATACAATGGCCTGGGAAAATCATAGACTCTGCTTTACCTGGTGGCATAGGGGCAAAATTCATTCCCCATCAGGGAGGCTGTGCTTAGCCTTGCAGAAGAAATCTCTCCCGTTCTCTGCTGCCTTCACTAGGCTGTCTTGGGTTGAATTTTTTTTTTTTCCTCTTTTTTTTTCGCACTCTCACAATGAAATAGATAATGGGGAGCTTTGAGGACATTGACGTTCTCCATGTTCCCAGTGAATGTGGGACCGCTGAATATTCCTTCAAATTCCTTCTCTTTCTGCTTCTGCTACACGCCAGGTTTCCCTCCCCACTCCCCCTCCTTGTTAAAGGTTCTGGGAAAGCTTGTGTGTGAGACATCCTTGAGGTTTGACAGGGCTGACTTCAGCCTTCTATTTTTAGGGTAGGCTTTGGGATTGTGGGCACCCTATTTGGGTAGCCTCTGCTGCACGACAGGTCAGCTTTAATGCGGGCATTTCAAGAGATATGCCCTACCTTTAGATGTAGGGACATGGAGGAAATCCATAGGAAGCTTTCCAAGTTGGTGGAAGAACATGGAAAAAGATAACTGTGGCTCTGAAATCCAGCATACGGCCAGGGATGTCGGGCTGAGGAACTTGCTGAGGGCAGACTTGGGGCTTTCTGATCCAAGAAGCTGTTTGTTTTTCCTACTGTGTTCAAAGAAACCAAACTCTATCTGTTTGCAAATAAATGAGATTATACGAAATGTACACCTGACAAGTACTTGGTTTCAGTAACAGAAAAGAAAAATAAAAACATACAAGGCCTAAATACAACAGTTCAGATAATACACTTGAAAGGAAGAAAGTTTAATAACTGTTCAAGCAGCTTCCTGCTTAAAGTGCTTTCTCTTTCAAAACTTCTGTTCAGTGGATTTTCATGAATTTTCCTATGTGGAACCACTGCAGTGAGCACAACCCTGCAGAAAGATGACTACCCCTCAACTAACAGCCTTTCAGTAGGGATTTTGCCAACTTCTCCTAGTTCTTGACCTTATCTCCAGCCCCTATTAGTGACCTTTGGACAAGCCTCTGCTGTGACTCAAACCATGATTTAAATCATGTATGAGAGCTCTCTGAACTAAGACTGAAAAGAAAATTCAGCTAACCTTGAATTCAAAAAGCATTCTCTAGGGGCTTGGTATTTAGCTCAGTTTTCAGTTTCAGCACTGCTTACTTGTGTTGGAAAAGTTATTTTTGGTTGCTTTCTGTACTTCATTATAATTCTGAAAATGACTAATTTGATGTGACATTTACTAATGTAGTATGATCAGACATAATTTGATCTTATTAACTTAGATCGTACCATATTAGCAAACATCGGATTCTATTTGAGAAATTTACACATGCTGCAAATGTGGATACACCTTGAAATCATACTGTATTAATATAATTTGTCAGCTTAATGTTGTATTTGGTAAAGAATGTCAGAATATGCTGCAATTTATAGCTACCTACTTACAAAACTGCAAAGATTCAGACTGGCTGTGCTGTTGTCATATAGTTTTATCACTTAAAACACAAACTTCCTCAATGACACAAGACCACTGCAGTTCAAATACTTGACTTCTTTGGAAATGCTTTCACTGCCTTGCATATTGGTGTCTGAAACCTTAAGTTAGCTAAGTGGAATAATCCCCCCAACCCATCCATGTGTGATGATGATCAACATGGCCTGAGAAGTTTGCATGAACTAGAAAGCAACAGATAATGAAGTGGTGCAGCTGTATCAGCTCTAAAGCATCACATTTACTGCTATGATACTGCTTTTTGTATTCCTGCTAGGCACCAACCAGTTTTTAAAAGACAAAATCTTTCTTGATATTATTTATGAAGGAATGGAAAGGCCAGTTGCCTTTTATAACCTTGTGTAGTTGAGATAATAACTCTCGTGTTTGCTTCTTCCATTCTGCTCTAGAGCTGTGCTTTCTCTGCCAACCCAGGCTGTAACTAGAAGCTTATCTCCTGTGTTCCTATGAGAGACTCTGTCTCCTGGTCTTTTCTTTTCTTCTTTTGTTTTTTTCCCTCCTTTTTTCCTTTTTGATGAGCGAGAGGAGGGTTTTTTTCCTGGTCTTGAGGAGTACCAGGAGAGAATTAGTGCATTCCCATCTGATCCAGCTGGCCATTACTATTAAGGAGACTTTGGGACAATCATGCAGCGGGCTGAAGGGACAAACTGAGCATCCCTACAAAAGCTGGACAGTGGGTTTGAGTCAGCAGTTGTATTAAACTTCGGTTGTGTTCTCTGGGAATATGTGCCCCTTGCTATTTTGGGTTAATCTCTTCTCATGGCACCACAGATTCCACAGCAGGGAGTTAGGACAAAAGTAGGATTTGGGCAATTCTAGATCCTCCAGATCAGATGTGTCCCTTGTAACCAGACTTGGGCAGAATTAAGATGATGGAAGCGTGTGGTAACATTTGAAGGCATGAACTCCATTTTGCAAAGGTGAGGTCAGTGAAGTGTGTGCCTGACCATGGAAAGTGCCTTTATGTACTTGCAGCCTCCACTGGGGCCTCTGTAACATTGCACATCTGCTCTCTAAGACAGTCAGGGACTAAGTTTTTTTTGCTTTGATGATTCAGGATTTGCATCTAGGTCCCCTTCAAGCTGTCCACTTAAAAAGTGGAAGAGGGCATGAGCGATGTCTAAACAGCTCTGGAGCTCCTGCTTTCCAAATGGTTTCCCCCCAGTCTAGATGCATTATGGTGTCATTAAGGTAGAAAAGAGGGCTTGTAGGCGGAGAGAGGAAGACTGCAAACACCTGAGTTTCACTGTCCACAGCTACAGTGAGTGCTGTGATTAAGTGTATGGCAGGACAGGAGGGATAGAGATATGGGCTTAGCACCGAAGCAGTTGGTAGCCCAGGATGTCTAATCAAAAGTGCAAACTGTTTCGTAGCTGCAGTGGAAAGAATTAAAAGAAATAGTTAAAAACTCACTGTAAAAACTCCAGTTCTGACTGCCACAATATACTGGCATCTGCTGTGCAAGAATGAGCCAGGATGTGCTTTGCACACACTAAAGCCCGAACCACCAGGCTGAGCCTTGCTGAATTCAAAGGGAAATGCTTGCACACACCTGACTGTATGAGCGTTGCAGGATGAGGGCTGAAGCTTAAGCCTTCAACGTCAGACTGCAGGTATGAGTGATATGTGGTATTTTGACTTGGTTTTGTCTGTCAGAATACACAGGAGCTGTAGAAAAAACTTTCATTTTTCCATATTTCAAAATCTTTTTGATTTAGATGTCAGGTTACCCTTTTGATGTAAGTTTTGCAAAACCCCTCAATAAGATTATTAGAAAACCCTCACTAAACTAGCAATATTTTACTGAATAAAAAACTGAACAGAGTACCTCCAACAAAAAAGGGTGTTTCAGCTCTTTTCATTGACCATGATTTTGAAATAATATATTCAGCTTTAACCAGACAATGATTTTCATCCAAAACTGATAGTGTTGCATCTTTGCCAATGGATTCTTCTCTTTTGTATTATTTTTTTCATGCTCTATTTGGAAAATAACAATCAAAAGCAATTCCAGGCTCTAAATTCCTTTTGTTTCCACCAGATTGTTCCAAACACTGAGCAAATCCAGCCAGTTGTCAGCCTGAGTTTCTGTTAATCTGATGCTTTACATCTCTGAAGACAACACTGCCTCCTGCTCTGTTCTTCAGATATTTTAGAAATGTGATGCTGGAACTTTATTTCAATAGATGGAAACATGTGAGGGGTTTGTCAGATGATTCCCATGTTTCCAGGTATGCCCCAAAATAAGTAATAGGTCTTGACTCTAAACTGCCTTCACCGTATTGTTCAGTGATGCAGACATGTTAAGGAGCTGATGGTACAGAATATCTTTCTCATTTTATCACATAATCACACATGGAATAACTCAGGCATTTTGCCTGTAGTGAATTCCACAGATGAACAGAAATAGGCAAGAACTTGCCTCTGACTTACACCAATTCTCCAAATTTCCATTTCAGTAGAACCTTGGCTTTATTCTTTCTGACTTTGCCTTATTTATAGCTATCTACAGTCTTTACAGGTATTGTATTTGCATGGTACCTCAGACTTGTATTTTAAGTGGAATAGCTATTTCAATTTAAGTCAAAGTGCACTATTTTGATTAGGTGCTTTGTTGAAGTTAAGTTTTGTCCAGTTTTTGCACTGTTTTTTAAGATAACAATTCTGGTATACATGTGAGTGTGGACAAACATTAAGTGTGTCAGCTACAGTGTAGGTAATGGCAATTAACGGGGATAGAAGTTCAGAAGGAACATCACCAGGCTTTTGTTCTAGAAGTTCTTCCTCTAGAGTGGTGGATTATAATTTCATGTGTATGTATACATAAAAATACATTAAACATATTTATAAATATAATGTATAATTTTCATTACGAATTTATAATTTAATTGAGGGCATGTTTATTTCCAATCACTTGGATTCAGTGTTTCTCAGAGTATCAGGTGAGTGAAGGCTGCAACTTGTGTTACAAGTCTCAAGGTTAGGCTGATCCTTTAGGCTCCAGTTCCCACTAGGACAGCAAAATCTATGGTACGATTCCTTCATAGGACAGCAAAATCTGTGGTATGATTCCTTCATAAGAAGGTGCAGAAAGGAGAAGGCGTGTGTTGTATTTTAGTTTTTCTTTCTAATGAAATAGATTCTTTGGTCAGATGGAAGAGAAATAGTGTACTTTGAGAAGTGCAAGCTGTCTGAGCTCATGTTAGTCTCAAGACCTGCTTCTTGACTATGCCTAGCCATGCTAAAGAAATCTATTCTTTTTCCCAGACCAAGTGGTATGTAGTGGTGCGTGTTGCTCTTCAGCAGGCTGGCAGTATCTCCATCACTTAGTATTTGGAGCTTTTCCTGGCTTGACATGTGTCAGGCATCCGTGCCTATGTGCTCACATAACTCTCTAGCTTGAAACCTGTGGCTTCTCACCACACCACCGCCCTGCACGCATCTTAGGAGTATATCAGCAGGTCCATAACAGTGGGATGTAACCAGAGCAGCGCAGATATCATCTGCTTTTCACCTGTGGGCCTGTCTCATTCCCCAGGTTGGGGATCAGGAGCACTGTGTCAGGCAGAACGGTTGCTCCAGAGCTCCAGGTGAGGAACCGATGCCAAAGGCATGGACTTCCATTGGCAACGGCAGTGTCATTCAAGAGGGCCACGTCTCTGCTCCTCTTGTCTTTATGGCTCAGCATTGCACAGGAGGAACACTCGCTGTGGAGAGTTAATGCAGTCAAGGCTAGATCATTCTCCTGTCTTTAAGTTAATGATTAACTAAAGTGACCAGAAACCAATATGGTTTTAACCATTCTTTAACTTGTTCTGGTGTTAGCTCTCCAAATTTGTAAGGCTCCTTCTATGCTATCTATAAAACTCTGCTGGAAACTTGTTTCAGGAAAATACACTATTAAGAGAACATTTGATCCAGATGTTAAAAAGTGGGGTTGGGCGTTGAGTAGTATCCAATCTAGTCAAGATACTTAATAAATCTGCACTGTTAATGAAATGTACAAGAAAGCAAATGATGAACATAAAGCAAAGGCTATCTTTTTTTCTTAAAGTAATACAAGTGCCATGTTAATTTCATCATGGGAGTAATAGTTCATCCGCTAGTAGTTCAATGGAGGGAGAATATTCACACAAAATTTTGTTTCATTCTGGTATTCAATCAAACTTTGTAGCTGTGACCTGCTGTGAAATGCAAAACAGGTATTGGAATGGAGGTAGGTCTTCAGATCACACAAACATGTGGACTATTAATCGGACTTTGTGTAACCAAACTTCTATAGATTCATATTTAAATGCTGCTAGTGACCATTTAAATAGCATTTCAAATTAAATCCAACCCATACATGGTACATGACAATGAGCAAGCAGGGTTGGGATTTGGTAATTAATTATATGTATTGAATGGGCAGCCATGTGGAACAGTTCTGAATTATAAAATCCCCAGTTTGGACTGTGATTTTTTTTGTCTTGTGCTGCACACAGAAGTGTCTTCAACTAAAATTCACTCTCTCAAAAATAAATATAAGATGATGGGCCAGAATATTTCTTTTAAAACCAGTGTTTGCTTTTGAGCAATGATGTAATGTTAACTGCCTCACATGGTAACAGCTTAATTATCATCTATATAGAAAAATATGAGCAGTGTAATAAAAACCTACTAGTTTGGATGGATCTTCAATCTTCAGGTTAAGAAATAAGAGTCCTTTTTACTTTATGCCATGTAGGGTGAGCAGAGCCCTCCTCCCCCGCAACTACACCCTTAAATCCAAGTGCTGTAACATGTTCCAACATGGCACTACTTACTGGAGGTAGCAGCAATGATGAAAAGGTTGGAAGGATTTGTGTAGTATTACACCTGGCTGACCCTATTCCTGCCTGGCTGTACTCAGCCCTGCACTCGGTTGCATCTTCTAGTAAGGTGGGAGCAGTGCTCGGTACCCATGCACTGCCATTTGTGTGGAGTAGCGTTCCACCAACCGCTCCCAATCTCTTGGTTTAAGTGTTTCAAGCTCACTTGTGTGACTAACTTTAAAAATACCAAGTGTGGACTTGTGTCGGTGAGGAAAAGAGACCAGTTCCCCTTGGGGGGCGCAGGAAGGGAAACACTGAAGGAGAGCAGCTGATGATGTGTAGAGATTGAACTAACCTGGTGCCAACACTGCTACAAGAGAGTAAGTACAAAAGCAAAACAGATTGAACCTGCCATTCCTGTCATCTGCCCTTTCTGGAGTTACAGGACTCTGTTTTTATGCCCCTTCTCCAATTCCTCTTCTCCTTTCTGCTCCTTCTAAGTCACTACTGACAAGGAAAGCGGTGTAGGAACTCTGATTCCTTTTGATGCAATTAAATTAATTCCTCCTATATAGAAAAGTCAAAGGGACTCTATGGACTCATTTCTTCTTTTGAAGCTGCATTTGCTCAGTTGTTAAATTCTGCACTCCTGCCAGGCAAGGCACTGGAAGGCTCCATTGCTTTGTAGTGCTTTTAAACAATTCTTCATTGCTCTTAATACTTTGAAAATGGACTACTGTAACTTGCTATTTGCTGGGCTGAAAAAATCAGATTCTTTCATTGAAAGCTGCAATTCCCTTACAGTAAAGGTACTACTTTGCCCCAATATTCAGTACTGGTGTTACAAGAAAGGCAGTGGATTGAAATTAAGTTACGAATGATCTAAAGTTTCTGCAGTAAACTGTGATCAAAATCATCTTCTTTTTTTTTTTTTTTTCCTTTAAAATTGACCTACATTTTTCAATCTGGCTGCAGGGCAAAAATCTGGTAGAAGTAGCATTAGGTTCTCAGTTGAACTAAAGTCACACACCTGATTATTCACTTTTAGAGGTCCATCTTGTTTATGCAGTGACTCACTAATTGAAATCCTCCATGCTCAATACCAAATTTTAAGTCAAGTTTTAACTATTTTCTTTTGATGTACACTTAGCTACCCCTGTCTGTTAATACAGTTTGTTTAGTATGATTTGAAGGCTGATAACGCATCATGCTATCCATCTTTTACCAGAGAAAGGTTTACACAGGCTATTCGGAAGGCATCCTCTGGATAATCCCCGTGTCAAACAACACTGAATAGGCACAGTTGTGTTTCCTCCATGTAACTTTGCAGTCCAGTCAGGATTAAAATAATGGCCAATTTGGCATTATCCATACAATTACATATAATATTCCAGGGCTGTTCTGGATGTTTTTGGAGGAAACTGATCTTAAGCCCCTGCTGACTTGCTTAATACCTTCGAGATCTGCTCGAGTGACAGACACCTCTGTAGTTCTGCACCAGTAAGGCTCAAACAGCCACTATAGCTGAGCTAGCTAACCTGTACCCAGAAGAATTCATGCCTTTGCAGTTCACTTGCTGATCCTGGGCAGCTTTTTTTATCCAAGTCTCGTAATTAATTGTGCTGGGTCTATGCTAGGACACTACAGACCCCTCCAAAATGAGGTTGTTCACCAGTATGAAAGCATTCAACACTTTCCAAAGTTTAAGAAGCTTTGAACTACTGGACAGAACTTGTATCAGAATTGTGCCAGATACAACTTGCTCCCAAATCTTCCCACTAGGTTATAAACCTACCTCATGTGTGAGCACAGCTGTTCTAGATGGAAGTGTTGATTTATATGTTCATGGATCAGCGTATGCAGCTTTTCATTATGGGTTATAAAGGGTGTAGCTGGAGGCCTGAAAGGATGGTGGCTTGTGCAGGCTGTACTGGCTGCTGCATTTTGGGCCAGGTGAAGTCTAGGGAGGAAAGAATAGTCTGCTACTTCATGGGAAGCAAGTGGGTGCTCTTTGGGAGAAACTTCTGGAGGCAAATGGAGAGATTTCTGCACAAGGGTATATGGAAAAGCTCAAGAAGGCAGCTGGAAACTTACAATGTAGAGCAGATGCCGAACTAGCCAAGATGATAAAAAAGGAGACTTGCAGGGGCCTACAGAGATCTCTGTAGGAAGCTGTTGAGGTTATGCATGGAAGGTTTGGAGGAAAAAAACTCAGTCAACTTATCAGATTCAATTTTAAAGCTGCTTCTTTTAATCTTTCTTCTGTCTGAGCTGAAGTTTCCCTCCTATTGTATCAGTCTGCAGCTGTAGTGATCAAGTGCTTTTGGTACCACATTTGGGAAAAGAAGGGATAGGTTAGCTTCAGGGCTGTAACCAACCTGGATAAGTTGCTGAGAAGTTGGGTATCGCTTTTGTATCAACAGGTAGCATACGGGAGATGCTGTCTTAAGGGCACGGGCACAGTGCTGTTAGAATGATGTGCATCCCCTGGGGAGGATCCCTGGGGGAGCAAAGAGTATTTTGAGGGGTCTGGAAAACATGACCTCCAAGGAAAGACAGAAATGGAGATTCTTTTGCCTAGAGAAAAGATGGGGAGAGACCTCTAGTTGAATAGAGTTGCTGTTAAGGAGAAAGGTGGTTACTTGTTCATGTCCACAATGAATAAATATGGAGATATTACAAGTGATTAGAGCAAGGAAGACTTCAAGTTAGGCACTAGAAAAAGCACCCTTTGCAGGAAGGGTTGCCAAGGGATGTCCTGCCTGAGAGAAGCTGTGGAGCCTCTCTCCTTGGAGGTAGTTAACATTAGATCACAGATGACATAAGTGTGATTCATGCTTCATTTCTGTATCTGTATGACCTCTCCATGTCCCTTATGGTCCTATAACTCTCTGTTCTAGCAGTAAAGCGGAAATGTGGATGAAATACCAGTTTTAGAGCAGCACAGACACTGACTTTTTCCTCCAAGGTCATGGGCAATGAAATCAGGAACATTGGACCAAAAGTGATCCCCTGCATCAATGAGTCTACTCACCTGCTATTGAATTGCTGGGTTATTTAATCACTTTTGTGATCTTTATAGAGTTGATCTCTAAATATGGCTAGCATCTATGGTGGGTATATTTAAGACAGATGATTGGTGAGGTAGCAGAAAAGAAACATGTATAATGTCGAGTCCTCTATTTGCCGGTCACTATGCTGAAGCTAGCAGAATTATTGGCATAAGTAAGAGCATTCCTCTGCAGAACTTTTCACATGCAAATGTCTAATTCCTGGCTTTATCACAGGAGCTTTAAAATACAGTCAACCACTCAATGTATTCTCCTTTTAGAAAAGTACATGATGATAAATGCTATCACTTGAAATTATTTTTTTAAAAATCACTATAGCTGGAAAGAATGAAATTTGATTCCACCTAATCTCAGATGTTTAATATTATGCAAGTGATGCTTTTCATGGGTGCAGGCTTTTTTTATTTTTATGGTGCACTTTCATTAAAATATATCTAATGTAAATATTGGAAATATTTTTCGGATGTAGATTTTCTTACATGCAGATATAAGATAAGGTAGTTTTAGACTTACTGGTGCAAAGTCAAAGGCACCATTGCCTATGTCACACCACACAGCTGGAGAGAAGCATATTTAGGATTCTTGGCAACTTTGATTTCAGTGAATTCTTTTCAGCTAAAGCATCCTTGTTTGTTAGAAGTTGAATAAAAGAAGAAGGATTGTGGGAGGGCTATTCTAGCAAGGACAAGGTAAAGATCATTGTGGCACTCTCCATGGATTAATCCATTAGTCTCTATTCTTCACGTTTCCAGAACATGAATGCTACAATCCATTTTAATGAGAATTGTCTTTTAAGTACTAACTATCTAACATGAATTTTTGGTATGGCAAGAGTTCACATGTCTCTTGCAGGCAGCAAGCTCTCTTCCATTTTAGAAGTAACTACATTAAAAAATTGTGGCCTATCGTAATTTGAATTCAAAGCTGAGGGGTAGGTCCTGATGAAAATTAAATTGCTTTTCTGAATGAATGGCAGGTGTAATCATTATTTAGTCCTGAAATTGGCTGGTTCATTCAGAGAAATTAAGGTTTAAAAGAGGCATTTGTAGAATCACTTCAGGAAACTGAACATCCTCCCTTAAAAAAAATAAAAAAAATAAAGTGGAAGCATTAACGGCAAGATAATTAAATAAATTTAAAAATACCTTTGTGATTTGAAATTAGATTCACTTATTTTGTTCTAGAACTGGTTTGCCCTACATCCTCTTCTAAATGAACACTGCCCTGAGCTATTTTTCTGTTCACATAGACCATCACAATTATACCTAAGCAATTCAAATGTTACGCATTTTATCTTAATGACCTATTTTGAAAATTATCTTCTTTGTCATTATGGGAAACTGAGTCATAGAGAAATAAAATATCCTGGTCACAGCTGTATTAGATCTGTACAGGAGCTGGGAATCAAGTGCAGATCTTCTGAAGCCTAGTGTGTGAGTCTTGATATGTGAAAAATAAAACACTACTCAAGGCCAAGCGGGTGGCTAAAAAGAAAAAAAAATTGGATCTTAATCTCTGTCCTGACTCTTTCTGCTCTGCCTCTAATCCTAATTGCCACTCTCTGCTCCTAATCCAAAAGCCAGCATGAACATGAGAAGGGCTAGCATTTTTGTAGAGGTGTTTTGAGTACTGTAAATAATTCAGAACTATGTTGCTCATGCACAGTCATAGCTTGGGAACAACTGAAAATAATAGTGCGGGTGATGATTAGTTTCTGGGCTGACTGCATGAATTGTGATGAGGCTTGACTGGGTTCTAGATGCCTGCAAATGTTTACAAATGTAGCCCTTGAACTGTATTTTTTCCATGTGGTTATTTTCTGGTATATCCTAAACTCCTGCCAGCATACAGGTTGTATTGTCTTTAAAGGACAGAATTCTGCCCTGCTGTCTCATGGCTGCAGTGAGACAAGTAAGGGACTGTTCTCTCCCCTGCTATTTCTGTTTTATTGTTGCTACATTGGCTCAGAAAAATTAGGGGTTTTAACAGACAATCCTATGGGATATGTCTATGCTTAGATGAAACACCCATTTGAAGACACTGGTTAAGGACTGAAAAGAGATGTATGCATTCATGTCTGCCTGCAACACTACTTTGAAGTATGTACTTTTTCAGGATAAACTGAACACAGGTTGAGATCCCTTTCAGGGGTTGAGAGCAAGGACAGAGCCATTGCTGGTATGTAATATTTAGTGTTGATTCACTTGGCACGATGAACTTGTGTGACTGCCCAGGGATGGGGTAGCACAGCCGCTGGGCATTACCCATGAGCGTACCCTTTTCTTGAAGGAAGTGGTGCTTGTGCATCTCAGACCATGGAAAATGTTCTTGGGAGAGCTTTAATGCAAGAGAAAAGGCCTTTAGTGGGCCAAAGCATCTATGGGAGCCCTGTGAAACCAGCATGTGTTTGGTAACTAACCTCAACACACAGGCTGATGGAGGCTTGTGGAAGGAAAATGAGAAATGCCTCGCAGATGGTATGCTTCGGCCAAGCCAATTCCCTGCAACTCGGCTGCTGCAGAATGACAGCTCTCAAGGTCACGCCAAAGACATGTGAAACTGCATGGAAATAAACCCAAACTGTAATCTCTGACAGGTTGTGTAGAAAGCTCCGGTTATGTAAGAAACCCGAGATAATATGATACTTTCCATAAAGCAGAAAACCCTTGCTGGTGTGAGCAAAGCTTCTGAAATAATCTCTTCCTCTCTGCTTTTCTTCTCCTTTCTGCTCTCATTTCAATGGCCATTAGATGATATGTTACCCGCTGGCTTCAAACCACTGTAGGGATCCCTGTGACGAAGGGCAGACGTTCCCACAGCAATACTGGAGGGCTTAGCAGAGCTTGTTCACTCTGAAGCATTTCTTCAAGGCTTTTCTCTCTTTCCCTGTGGCAGTCCTTTGCCTGGTGCTCTTGCAGACACAGTCTGCTCTTAGCGTGTTTACTGATTTCCAGCTTTTCCACTGGCAGCACAAATTCAATCAGAATTTCATATTAGTTCAGCAACCCACAGCAAAAGTAAAGGCCAAAAACATTGGAATATGATAATAGGCCTGTGCACAGGTTTGCAAAATTTGCTGTAGCAGCTTGCACTCTGTTACCTAAAATCTCTTAACTTTTATGCATAGCCTAACCAAGCAGGGTTAAAAATACCTCCATCCTCAGAGCTTTATAAAGGCTAGATTAGACAAACATCTGCTAGGAACAGATTTGATGTCGATTTGGAGTTGAGGACACATATTAGGTGACTTCTCAAGCACCACTTTTCTAGGATTTCATGTTTCTTCAGAGGGGAACAAAGGAAAGAGTTTCCCCTATCATTTGTTGGTGGTGTTGTAAATAGGTTTCTCTCACTTAACTCCATGTATGAGTGTGGCTCTTTCCAAGCACGGGAGAGGAGCCGTTCCCTCAACTCCTAGATGTGGCCCAAGAGACCTGCCCATGAGGCTCCACTTCTTTCCCAGCATTGCGGTTGGCTTCCATAAAGCTTTCTGGAGAAGTGGTGGTCCTGCACAGCCCCTTACCCTTCTCTAGGACCCTGTCCCCCACTCTCCTGCTCTGTGCCCATTTTGGGGGGCTGCTGTAAGGGTGATGGGGACAGCCGGTGGTCACATCATCTCTGTGGGAACAGAAAGAAGATCAGAGACTGCGGCTTGTATCAACTGGGACAGGATGCTTTGGCCAGAAAGCCAACAAGAGGCCGATGTTGACCCAGGAGCATGCAGCACTGCTGGCTTCTGCTGCTGGAGCATCTGAAGGCTGGTGTGCCCGGTCCACAGGGGCTACAGGACCAGCAGGTCCCTCCAGACCCCCTGCTTCACCTTGGGAGGGGAAGGCAGAAGAAGCAGGAGAAGGCCATCAGTAGACTGCCAGGCTATTGAACACAAGCTCCCAGCTTTTCTCTTATGCCCTGTCTGAAATGCAAATACAGCCACGCAGTCTCTTGACTACTAAAATCAGCCTTTCAGCAAGGGAGCGCGATGTTTTACTGTCTGCAGATTGTTATTCCTTTGTGTCTGGTGGCACTTCCACAATCTCCCTGAGCTGTCTGGGAAAACTAGTTGTGTTTGTGCAAAACTACCCCCCTCCTCCACAGCACAGAGCCTCGTACTGCCAAAAAGGACGTTAGGCAGTTGCTCTCCTTCGTTCCTCAGGTCTTGTAGGAGAGAGAAGTTGTGGGCTAGGATGATGATGCATGGTATATGGCATGCAGCAAATGTAAAATTGGCTTGAGGAGCATGCTTCAATATGCCTTCAGATGGGTGGAGATCGGTCTGTTGGACTGGTAGGGCAATAAGATGTCCTCTGTAGTGTCTGTGAGAGTATTGCTTCTTCGGAGGAGCGGAGGAATTAGGGATATCCCTTCATGGTAGGAGGAAATCAAAGGCAGAGGTGTCTAAATTGAAATAAACTGAGCATAGGACAAGCAAAAGCTGTGCAGGATGCCCAGAGACACAGTAACCAAATGTAGTTACTATCATGCTGAAAACAGCAGCAGGTACAGCCCCTTCTGAATGTGGGTTGCTGGGTCGGGTCGGTGGTATTTTGGAGATGATAGTGTGGCTGCATGAGACTACATGGAGGGCCGTGAAAATTGGCCCTGTTAGTTTTTGTGCTTTGATTACTGTCTGTCCTAGGCAAAGCCAGGATGTCAGACTGAGATGGGGAAGGGACTCGCATAAGTCTTGGCAGAAAGGCTCTTCTGTGCTTGCCCTGGTGCCCTGAGTCTTCTTGATGTTAAGGTTGCTGTGTTCAGCTGTGGATCTGTTTAAGCTTAGGGCTATGTGAATGCAGCAGTTTATCCTAAGAGGAAAAATACATTATTGTTAGCCTATTATCGATCTTGTTAATTATAGTAATTGATCTAGTATTAACTTTGCACTGGAGCTGTAACTTGTGAGTTTGCAGCTAGAGATAATGCTGACTCAAAGACGCAATCATGTGAAATACTAACTGGATGGAGCTTTTATTTCTTAATAGGTCACCAAAGATTTGAAAGGCGGTGACAAGTAACTGATTCGCCTAGCTGTGTTTATGGAATTGCTGAAAAACTAAAGCTATTCTATAAAGTAAAGGGATCTGATGTTCCCTTAATGACTATTTTAGCGATTCACATGTAATTATTTGAACTTTCTAAATTGTAAATTATACTGCTACAAATTCATCCTTTCTAGTCATACAGGAGCTTCATGGTATTTTAGAGTGCATTAACTCCCTTGAAAATCCCTCACTCATTCCTGTGCAATTTATTCTCCTGTTTTCTGTAGTGAGTTAATCTATTTGGAATGAAGTTGAGTTGCTCGCTGTATGACTACACTGTAAAAGCTGCTTCCAGTTCCCATATCAGCTGGCTAGTGCGGCCCCACATCCAGTTCCCCAGAATTATCGCTGCTTCACGCTCAGGTCTGCACAGGAATATGTGCATAGGTCTTACCTCATTGGGATTGTTAAGCACAAAGAAAGACAAACCTGACAGTTGGTCTTCAAAGATTTGCCAGCTTGGGGAGTATCTACAAGTACAATTAATTGCCTTTAAAATCCTTGCTGAAGTTATTTAGCATTTACCACTGCCCAGCCACAGACCAGGCTCCCATCATGCTCACTGTCTCCTGGACCAAGAAGGAAATTCTGCTCTATAGATTCTACATGATTCAAGTCTAAGAAAATCTTTCTTATTGACATTTTGGGGCGCAGAGGGGACTTATTCAAAGGTCACTACCTAGAGCAAATCCAGACACCTAGGCAGGTGATGTATGTGCTACATCCTTGATGTTCTTGTTATTGGAAAATGATGAGAAACTAAGGTAAATGACAGAGACCCTGGCGTCCTACCTGCAAGGCATGTAGGGTGCTTGGAATATATAAGCATTTCTGCTAATGATAAGCCATCATTCTAAATGCTGCAAACAGCTGCAGGTGCTTTATTATTCAAGACAAATCATCGCCTTCATTTGTTTCCATCAGAAACCGACTTAGAGAGCACATCTCTGAGGATGGGAAATGAAATAAGTGACTCTTTTGACAAGAATTACGTATCACTGTAGCTTTGGTATTATCAAGATCTGGTTTATCGGGGTAACAAAATTATGTGGTTTTAATATCAGGCTGAGATATATTTAGTTTGGAGGGAGTATTTTTGAGAAACATGTTGAGAGAAAAGAGAGTGATACAGGGGAAAAAAATTTGGAAAACTTTCTAGCAGCACTTTATGTATAGAATCATAGAATGGTTTGGGTTGGAAGAGATCTTCAAGATCACCTAGTTCCAACCCCCCTGCCATGGGCAGAGGCACCTTCCTCTAGACCAGGTTGCTCAAAGCCCCATCCAGCCTGGCCTTGAACACTTCCAGGGATGGGGCATCCACAACTTCTTTGGGCAACCTGTTCCAGTGCCTCATCACCCTCACAGAAAAAGATGTATGAAAAAGATGCCTAGCTTTTGAAACCAGAAAAAAAAATAATGGACGCATATTTTGCTATCAGATGCTTAAACTACTACTTGGTCTGACACATCTGCTGGAGTTTATAAAGCACAATTCCAGGTCAACAAAGCACAGGAGATTTGTGTTTGGCTCAGCCTTCGTTCATGTGCTGAAGTGTTTTGTTCAGTCCTGGCCTGCAGTCTGATTTCTAGCTCCCATCTTTACCAGGTACCAAGTACCCTGAATACCCTAGTGAATAGCAATTAATGACACTCAGCTACTTCAAATGCTGGGATAAATTGCAGCATCTCCCAAAAGTGGCTATTAGAGCTAATCAGAAAATGCTGTACTTCCTGCAGAAAATGTCAACTTCTTGTTTTTGTAAACCAAAAGCAATCAGAGTAAGTTCTTTCTCCAAGGAAATCTCCTTTAAAATAAAACTGCCTACTTTTCATAAATATTCTCTCCGGTCAAAACCCCAGATTTCTGTCAAAAGTTTTTTGGCTGGGTGTAATCATTATTGCTAGTACTGTCAAATACTGTGATCCGGTTGCAAGGATTTTTAATAGAGGCTCATTTTAAGAGCTGCATCCCCTCAAAGTGACTCTGTGGTTAAGAATATTACGGCTGGTGAGATTTTGGGGAGAAGTATTGCAAAGCAGAATATCAGTGTTTAAAAAGGATGACGCTATAAAAACCTCTTGAGGCTTAAAATTTATAACCATCTATACCCCAAGAGAGCTGACTCAAAGACAATATTTCAGTGCAAACAAATCAAATGTGATTATTTCACTGAACTTGAACCAGATTTAGATGTTTTTCAGATCTGGCATGAGTTCGGTTCTTATTTTGTTAAAATGGTGAAGTTAAATGAGTTTAAAGATTTCCTGCCTATGAATTTGGCATACAGAAGTGAAGTGCATAAGCATGTGCTGCTGTTGAGCACTAACTATGTTTCTGGAAAGTGCTACAGCTTTCATTTTATATTGAAGGAGTTGAAATGCTATTATTGTGTTAAGAAGTCTCTTCGGCTCTTTCTGAAATCCAGCTATTTGCCATGTTCTATTCCTATGACTTACTTTTACTGCTTCACACTGGACATCCAGAGGGCATAACTGTATTCTTATTTAGTATCATTAATATTTTGAATTACTTCTGGGACAATATCTAATTGCTAATGAGTTTTGTCTCTTGCTGACATTTCTAGAGCAAGTTAGGTTAAACTTGAAAAAGGTGTAGTTGATAGCAATTTAGCATCCCAGGAATGCTATTTTACAGCATTAAACAATATTACACCACATGCTATCGCAGAAATAAAATTGCACACTTGAGAAGTTAATCTGAATAAGCCAAGTATTCATGCTGCTTTCTGGAAGTTTTAGGTGTAAGGGAGATGTGTATTTAACCATTTTATCAGACTATTTTCTAGGAACAAAATGAGCATCTAAACTTTCCTTTCAGCCAGTAAACAAATAAGTCTCAGACTTCACCTCTGGCTTAACCTATAAGAGAAGCCAACTAACGTCAATGGGAATAAAGTTTCACCTATATTCTGTTGAACTATTTGCTATCTGAGGTTGACTGGACAATGCACTGACAATACAAGCTTGAAAGGTTGATATTTGAAAATAAGTATCTCCACCAATGACACTACCTTCACAAACAGATCTGCTTGGCAGAAAGGCCGTAGGTTTAGTCCAAGTTTTTTAATGAATATGCTAAAAATTCACTGAAGCCAACAGCTCTGAAAAGCAGTTGCCAGCAGAGAAAGACACCATAAAGTGCGTAAAGAAAGGAGAGCATCAACGTGCGGGGCTCCAGCTGATGGCTCCCGGGCAGCCGTACATCCTGGGTCTCCTCAGCATCTTGGACAACGTTTCCGTGGAATTCATATGCTTTTGTACAAGGCAATTATCAGTCATTTTGGGCACGGCTGGGCAAGCCAGTGTGGTCGTTTGCTGCCAGCTTTGAGCGCTAATCGCTTGCTGCCTGCCATCCTTGTGTTGGCAGGCGTGAAGCCAGGCTGAATTTTTGTGGAGGACAGTGCAGCAGTCCCCTGAATGCAGCACAGATGGGTGCTGTGTTGTATAACCTGGCTGTTTATTTGGGGTTTATGGTTCTTCCTATTGCCCACCTGCTTCCAGGTGTCAAAGTGGAAGCTCTGCTCTGTGTGCTCTTTAGTGATGTTCTGGGAAAAAAGGAATTTCTGTGGTGGGGGAAAAGGGAGGCGTATGGTTTTTTTAAAGCTCAGATTCCCCTGTTCAAAAACTACAGATTTCCTGCGGTGCCGTAAAATAATCCCGAACAAATTAACTCAAAGCCGGCTCACCTTCTGTCCAGCTAGTTTATACTGAGAGCTGGCTAAACCATGCAATGAAAATGAATTCACTCCCGATTTAGTCTTGGTTTTCTGTCTCTGTGATGTGTGAGTTGACCCTGATTTCAACAGAGGGATTATTTATTCCCAGGTATTCACTGCAGAGATCTTGTAAATAAAGCTTGTAAATTGTTTACTTTGACTATTTGCTGCTTGTGAGATGTGGATATATCATTATGTTTAATCAGAGCATGCTTGGAAGCAGAAGTATTTTTCATGAGTAATGGCTTTATCCGAACATAATGAATATGATTCTTCTGAATTCAGTGGATTTTGGATTAGGTCCGAAATGAATGGCATATAGAAAGCATCAGTGAGGATTTATTTCAGTGTGTGCCTTCCTCATTTTTTCTTCACCTCAAGATATTGTCATATCTTGCACCTTCTTAGATACAGGAACCAGACATGTGTAACTCTGCTACTGGATTTCAAAAATAACCAAGAAATTGAATGACTCTCAAAAGTTTAGAATACAGAATTTAATATGATCCAACTGGAAAGGCTGCTACTTAATAGCAGTTCCTGTTTTGG
This sequence comes from Haliaeetus albicilla, assembly GCF_947461875.1. Lineage (NCBI taxonomy): Eukaryota > Metazoa > Chordata > Aves > Accipitriformes > Accipitridae > Haliaeetus > Haliaeetus albicilla. Next base: position 18,976,661 of record NC_091504.1, on the reverse strand, counting down.
GGCAATTTTGTCTGAGCCATCAGATGGGTAAATGTGTAATATTGAGAAATATTGAGAGGGGGTTTCTTCTTAGAATACATAAATTTGTCTCTTGCAAGATGAAAACAGTGACATTGGGAAACGTCAGTCACCTTCAAGAAGTAATGTGCACCCCATTTTCAGTTGCTTGTAATTTTGGCAAACTTTTACCAGCTTGAGAGAAGTTCATTAGTTGTCTGTCTTGGACCAAAGTTTCCAGTGAAAGTTAGCCAGAAATCCTAGTGAGAAACAGTGGTTTTTCTTAAGGTCAAAACTGAATGCTCCCATGAAGGTCTAGTGTAGCCCTTTGAAATTTGGCAGCTATTGTGTCCTCATTCCAGTGATGTACTCGTTGTTTTCTCACGGAGAATAGGCATGTGTTATTCGGATAAATACTATAAATATTTGCAGGCTTAGGAGGATAGGGCAGGCCTTTCTGGCCATGCTTTGAGCGTGGTGCTGGAGCAAATGATCTTCAGCGATATCATCCAGCCTAAAGTACTCCAACTTGATTACAGTCTGGCTGAGTACGCTTTAGTCCAGGGTTGAACAGTATTTGTCTTTGTTTTTCTGTTTAAAGAAATACTTGGGTTTGGTTTTTTAGGACAAAGGCGTAGGGACTTAAATTCCGTCTTTGGCAGGCTCACATCAAATGTGTACATATGCAGACAGTCATTTTTGTCTCAAAGCTGTGGCCAGCTCACGGTGGTGTTGCAGGGAGATTAGCAGGGCTAAGACGGATGGGAAGAGCGGTTGAGGGTGAAAAGAAAACCAGACCAGGAGCCGGGATACAGGGAGTGGGTAGGTCCAGGAGGATCTTTGAACTTGTTGCAAGGTTCAAAGTTTCAGTCGGACCAGCTGTTTGCTGCACTCACGCAACCTCCCCCTCTTTACTAAACTTGAATGCAAGTGGAGCCACATGGAAACATCAGTGCATGTAGTTCTGCTAAAGAACTAGGGTTAGGAAACAAGGAAAAACCCACCTGGCTGGTGGTGTTCTCTCTGACATCTAGGTTGCAGAGTGGTTTGGATGCTGGCTGAAAATTTTTATAGCAGAGGGTAGAGACTTTGCAGACTCTCCTGTGGGTAGCTCCTATGTGAAGATGCCCTTCTTTCCACTGGAATTTGGATCATGTTCTTCACTGATTTCCCCCCCATCCCCCCCGCCCTCAAGTGTTAGCCACACACAGAGCATCCCTGTTAGCAGGGGTTTTTTAACTAAAAAAAAGGGTCAGGAATGCAACTTTCTTAAAATGCTACTGCCTGGCACGCAGGATATGAAACACTATTCTGTATAATGTACTTTGCTTCATTGCTGTTGGTCACTAAGAAACCAGCTTGGAAATGACTGCCTCTTCCTAGATAGCGGTCTCCTGTCTAGAGTAGACATTTTGGAAATAAGTAGGATCTTGGTTCGTGAGGAACGTTCGTAGGCCGTTTGAAATGGCAGCCTGTGTTTCAGATGTACTGAGCTCATATGCAGTAGGTATTGCCTGCAGAGGTGATAAATCTATCAACTCCCACCACATGGGTTATGAGGAGAACTTGCTCGATATACTGGTACGCCAGTTCTCCTATGCTCTGTGCTGGCTAAATTTTATTCTTTCCATTTCTCACACTCCTGGGTCTTAACAATTTCTGTAAACAAACGGATTTATTCCCAGCATGTACATTACGTGAAACTACTGTTTTGTAACAAGGAGTAGGCTGGTATTCTGAATTCAGCAAAATAAAGCAGCTTTTTGATGCAAAGAATGTGTAGAGCGATCGAAAGATTCTATGTGTGATAGAAAGGAGCCTTGAGCTCCCTTCCAAAGACAACATATACTCTTTATTCCTTAGGAAATTACCACAACTGGGGTAAACCTGGTCCCACTGAAATCAATGGAAGTTTTGTTATTGGCTTTGTCAGCAACACTTTCCTTTCCTTTATTTTATGTCTAGGATACAATAGACAGAACACTTTGGGGTATCATACTCTGAGTTTGGGGTGGTTTTTTTCCTTTTGCTAGGGACATTGTGCATTTACTTATGCCATGGATTAAAAATGTCATGGCAAAGTACTGTTTCAATCAACAGTTTTAATGATGTATGATTATTCATAGCTTTCTGAAAATGTCATAAGTAGTTCCACTTCACATGATGACATATGCTTTCTAAACAAATACCGATGAACTATCTTGATTCACAATTTCTTACAGTAGAGTTGCAGGCTCCTGAATAAAGACGGAAACCAATATTTGAGACATGGAGAAAAGTACAAGTCCAAAGAGATTAATCATTAAATAAATGCAGATGTCTAGTCTTCAAAGCTGTTGTCCCAGGATTTTATCTATACCACTTTAACTACTCTGATCTGAAAAATGCCTATTTTGCTTTTCTGTATGAAATGCAGTATAGATCTTAAGTGTAACAGATCTCCCTCCTTAAATGCCACAACAGACTGAACGCTGGCAAAAATGCTGTGTAATGCATCCAAATTAAATTTGGGGTCTAAAGGGAAGATGTGGTTATCTCTGGCATTGGTATGACTACCTCAAGCTATATACCAGTGATACCAAGTAATACTGCTTACACCATGCTAAGATTTTATAAAACAAACTGTCATCTCTGAACTAAGATTACTCCTGTCATCTGCTATATATAATAAAGGAGGGTGACAGCACTCAGACTGCTACAGAATGATGAGCTGAGAGGGAGAAATACCACTGAAAATCATCTGTGGCAGTGACACTTTAAACCTTTTTGTTTGAAAGACGGTCAGTCAGAGACAGAGACAAGTAGGTGGGAGGAGTGGCAGGACATGGGGCTGTGCGGTCACTTCTGAAGAGCTCCATAATTCCACCTCCTGGGAGCTGAGGATGATGAATTAAATGTCACCAACTGCATGCAATACGCAGTCAGGAGTGCCAAAAAGAGCTGCTAAATGATCTAATCACTCCCAGGAGGCCAAGGGAGCCTCAGCATCAAACTACACCCTGTGCTTGGAGCAAGACAAGATCACCTATTACTAAATGTTAAGGAAAGAAAATTTAATCTCTTAGTTGGTTAAATATTTTGCTTGCACACTTCAGGGAGCAACAGCATTTCTAAACAGCCTAGGCTGGACCAGGATTTTTTTCAGGTTGCTATACTTACAGGGTCATCCCATGTGCTTCGCTTCCACAATTGCTCTGTTTAAAGATGACAAAGCTGAAATGCTTTTTTGTGTAACATAAATAATAAAAAACATAGAACCAGCCTCAACAGCCTTTAGGGCAATTGCGTTGTATCACAGCTGTATTGTTTATATTAAAATCTTAATGCTGACTGCAGGGATAGCATCCCAGAACAACTGTGTGGAAAGTACCTCTCCTTGTCCCACTCATCAGAGTAAATTGTAGTAGGGGAAGATGTTTCTATTTGATGAAAAAAATGTCTTACAAGCCCAAGGCAGGGGTAGAAATACACCACCAGCGGTCATATAACCTCCATCTAGATTTTCCAGGAAAACAGTATAGATGAGAGTGCATTGGCATTTGGAGAATGGGATTATGCATATGCCAGCTCATTACTCAGTACTGTTATAAAGCATGGATAGCTGTTGCTGGAAAGCTATAGGGAGAAAAATGTCGCTGATGTTCAGTGTGTTTATAAATAGTATGGATACCTGCAGTTAATGCACCTAGCTCCAGAGAGCTTAGCCTGTGTGTTTCAGCCTAATTTAGTGCAAGGGTGTTTCTTATATATTCCGTGCAGGTTCTGCTAAGGGCTCTTGTGACAACTGTTGTGGTGTATGGGTTAGATGTCTTGACGGTGGGAAAAGAGATACGTAAGCCCTAGTTACATAAGCCTTTAGAAAGGTTACATTTCATTGCTTTTCACATTTCATCCAGTTCTTACTGTGGAAACGCTGTACTATAGAAAAAATCATTATGCAAATCAAGAAACATGAGTGTGTTGCTACCATAGGATGAAAAATATAAATAATTAAATCTTGTGATACCTCTTTCACAGTCCTAATCTCATTAATATAAAGCAATTTTAGAGATGGAGAAGAGCTGATAACACCATTGGACTCATGAGATATTTCTGTTTTCTATCCATCAGGCAGGTAATTGTGGGAGTTATGACTTTGTTAGGCAGAAATGTACAGCTCTAAAGAACCGATAACTGAGCACCTCTGCTCAGCAGACAATGGAGCAGCATCCAGTAATTGAATACATCAATAAGCTTTCACATCTCGTATAACTTCAGTGCCCTGGACAGCATAGCATTAGACAGAATCATATTTTGATCAGGAGAAAATAGAAGTTGGATGAAATAATATCAATTTTATTTACAGGGCAAAGAAGAAGCCATCCAGTCTGTGACAGAAAAATGATTTTTTTTATCTGGCTTTGATCTGGCTCTGGGCTTTGATTTGGTGGCAAATGGGTCTATAACTCATTTACACCAGCTGCCAGGTTTTTTCAAAGCACAGAACATTAAGCAGAATCCTGCTTCAAGGAATAAATACACAATCAACATAATAAATGGTGACAAAACAGCCCCAGCTCATTCTTTACAGTTTTAAGTCGCTACAGCCTACACGGAACACTATAGATACTCAGCTTAGAAACTGCATATTGATTTGCAACCCCCTTGGGCCAAAGAGCATCTTTTGTGTGAGACGTTAGAGAAAGAGTTTAAGGGGACTGGTGGGGTTGGGGGTGGTTTTGTTTGACTTTTTATTTGCAACAACACTTGCAGTGTGTGGTAAGAAGGGGAAAGATTATTGGGGAAAAACAGGAGGGAGGGCAGAAGAAGGCTTATTTATGCTCGAGTGAAACAGGCCACTTTTCACAGCAAGGCTGGCAGCCTGCGTGCTCCGGTCAGGACTGTCAAAGGAGACAGGCAGTGCAGGGCAACACGGCGAGGAACCCGATAGTGCCTATGTTCAAATGAGATTAGAGCTGGCACGGAGCAAGAGAATGCTATCTGCCTGCATAAAGCCCAAGTGTTTTGCTTCCTTGCATGGGGAAGGGCAGCAAAGCAGCACAATCTGAATCCTCCTTGCCAAAGCCCGGCACTTTTGGGGACCTGCGCTTGCATCCTGCAGGCCTGGGGCGCGAGGGTGCATCGGTTGCAGAAGGCTTTGAACCCCCTCAGTCCATGTAGAGCTGTGGGTCTTCGAGCTGCGTGTTGTATGGAAAACTGGGGTTTGAGCCCAGACCACCCTTTAGGCAGCCCCATTAGTGTGGCTCGCTTTCCGCCGGTCCTCTGCTCGCTTACAGTCTACTTCTTCTATAACGATGCCCTTCACCAAGGGCTGTATCGTGCACTTCTGCACGGATAAAGTGAGTGTGGTCGTGATGCTGCTTTGCTGGGGCTGACGGCTACGCCGGAGTAGCGAAGCCTGCCTCGTCTGCTGGAGAGTAAATGGCTGGTGTTAGCTGCTGGGAGCATCAAAGGCTCAAGCGGTGGTTTTGGGGCTGGGTGACGTGTACTGAGTGTGGGCTTCATCTGAGGCGGTCAGTGGCTTTACGTTTCCTACACAAGGGTTCGTAAATTGAGGACCTTTTTTATTTGTGCATTTTATTCTGTGCTGGAACTAAGCGGTGGGGTCTTGCAGGAGGCGGTAGCTGAAAGATTGAGTGGGGCAAATGCCAAGAAATAAGGCACGCTTTTCCTTTGAGGTGGAATATCCCTGATAACAAGCTTTCAGGTGAAACAATAGGCTTCTGTGGCCTCCAGTCAAGACAGAGCCAAAAAGGTTTTATCCTAGCACAGGTTGTGCCCTTAAGCCAGAGCACTTCATTGGGCTCATGAGCAGGAATTCAAAGTGAAGTTTGATGGCCCATGTTACATAGGTCTGACCAGAGGATCCTCTTAAAACACATTAAAGCATATTTAATGATGTAAACATAATAACATGGTTATCTGTTCCTCTGCTTTAGAGCTACTATAATTGGACTACATCCATTTTCTCTCTTTTTGCTCTCATCTCAGTTTTGTTCTAGTCTGAGATGTGGATCATTATCTTATGATACAGACTATTTGCCTTGGCAGATTCTAGGGAGGAAATAGTTCAATTACTTGAGCTGTTTTGGATAGGCAGTATAAGTTTCTATGAAATCTTTTACACAGTTCCTGATTTTTTTCAATAAGGAGCTCTGTTTGAAGTGGTTGGCAGCAGACAAATCAGGACTTAAATTTGGGAACAATAATGGAGATGCGTCTGCATCTGCATCAAATCAAATTATTATTCAAGGGCTGAAATTTTTTAACATGGTTAGGCCATTTATTTCTATGAATTAGCAGTCTGGTGGGTGACAAGCTTTGGAAGTGGAGCTTGCTGTCCCCACAGCCAGTTTGACCGCTTCAGGGAAAAGGCTCATCCAGTATATAAAAGCCCAGAAAACAGAATATAAGGCTCCTCTGAGCTGCTGGATGGGAGGAGAATTACTTTTCAGTTGAGGTTTCTTGGCTCTTTTTGGCTAGATTGTGGTCTTCTGTTATGTAAGGGGTGGCAAATGAAGTTTTCAGCCCCCTGTTTAAAAGAAAATGACTCCAACCTCTTTTCCTGAATTCCCAAAGACAATTACTGAAACTAAGAAAGCACTCCATTTCAGTGAGCACCAGCAGAGTCCAGGAGAGCTTCTCGGATATACTACCATATGATCTGTAAAAACACTCATTCAAACAGGTAAAACGCATCAAGTCAGTTGAGATCATTGTGTCTGAACTGTAGTTCCTGCTGCTGGTGGGTGTTGCAATGTAAGAATAATTGATTATTGCACTCATCTGGCACATCCCTGCTTAAATTATAATGTATTAGCTACCATAAACTCCTTATGTCCCACCAACAGAGGTGGTATTGCAAAACAATGAATCAGATTTTTGCAAGCACAGTGTGAGTGGGTGATAAAAACTTGACTTCTGAGAGTCTTATTAGCAGGAGTGCATTTTAACTGTACATGCTCAAAAGCAATGCGTTATCACACCAGGGCTTCTGGATTAATTCATTACCAATCTACAACTTTGCTTTTACCAATAAAATTTTTCTCAATACCATATGCTCACTTCTTACATTTAAAATACAAAGATGTGGCAAAATGGTTGTTCCAGGTTTTCTACCCGTTAGGATGTCCTTTCATCTCATTAATCTGTGCAACAGATTAATTGGCTTCAGAATATCCTGGGGAAAAAAAGAAATGTCAGCTATGTTATCACATGCTAGGCAAGGGATAGCTGCCTGGCAAGGGAGAGCTCACAGTGATTTATGAAAAGCCTTGTGTTCCCACAGTCCCCCTTACACTTCGGTATGCCGATGTGACGTTGCTGAATTCTGAGTTCCCACAAAAGGGAAAGACTTTATCTTGGCCGTAAGATAAGCCCTATGTCTTATGGGAAGCAAAATGTTCGGCTTTATTTTATGGATTCTTAAAAATAATCTGCCGCAACATGCATTTGAGATTGGAAAAAGATCTCAGGGTGTTTTAGGCGCTGTAAACCAGCAGAGACGAAGCACTCTGTGCGTGGTGATGAAAAGTCGGTCTTGGCTGCCAAAAGCAGAAGGAACAGGTCATCCCTAACCGTCCCATTGGGATGGGGTTTCTCCTCATCACCACATTGGCTTCTTGCAGTGCTCCACGCGATGGGAATTCACATTATGTGTTGGGCTAAGGTGAGAACTTGCATGTGAGGGAACAGGTCCTGAAGACTGCTACCTGACCTACCAAGCAGGGAGTAATTTTAATTTGGGTACAACGGTAAGTAACATTGCTGGAGTTTGAGGCATGAATAGGGGAGGGTGTCTATGAGAGTTTTAGACATACTGCCTGCTTTTCTTTGGGTCCTCAGCCGAGTCATACACAGCAGTCAGCGACCGAGCCAGCCAGACACATGTACGCCCATCCCAGAAGTGCTGCAGGGACTTAGTATTCATCTACGGAGAGTACCTTAGAGTACTTGTAATAGCCAGGATTAAATAACATCAACTTAAATAAAGCAAATAATCCCTATGAATAAAATTCCCTTTAAATAAACTTCAGAGGTTTTTTCTTTTTTTTTTCCCCATGTACATGTTTTTATTAAATAATGGGAAAATCAGGATTTGTGGTTTAAAAGCCGGATTCTAGCTCAGATAATTACAAAATTTCTGACCATTTCTATGATTTAATGAACATGCTTTCTGAACTGACAGTTTATATGCTGAGTTTAAAATGGCTTGAAATTAAAATTTAAAATAGGACATTAAGCCAGGAAATAAATCTTAACAATGGTAATAGTAATACTGTATTGAAACTGGTTAAGAAATCACAGAGCTGTGGACCTAATTAATAGTTTTAATAGCTACATTAATACTGGTTTCATGCTAAACATTACACTGATGTTTATTTTCTCACATCTCAGGCAATCTGTTTCATGAAGGCACCAGCCTTTATTCTTGTTTTAGGTGGTCCAATACATAAATCAGCAAAACTTTTAAAATTCATTTTGGTTGGAATGATCATAATATGGCAGGTCAATGATCAGCTTTGCTTAGAGATTTATTCTGTTAGATTAGTTTCATGGTATTGATTTGTCTGTAGTTGGTACAAATTTTTCCCAGTGAAGTGAACAAGCTTGAACAGACTGGGTGGCTTTTTAGTTTGATGGGGATTTTAATCTCATTTCTGTCTGCACTAGATGATAAAAGTGCACTTAAAATGCTGGTTCAATTTAGTTTGTATTTTGTCTACAAGTGCTACAGACTGGACGATAATCTGTAATTAACTAAATATTTTACTAACTTTCTACTTAGTCATTAGTTTAAAGGGTTCATTTTATTAAACCAAAGAATATAAAGATCCTTGTAAATAAAAATACAGTTGTAATATTCTTCTAGTATTACACTTATTACTCATTCCCACAACGGTTTTGTTTGAGGCTTTTTCCTTTTTATTTCAACACCTAACAAAATCATGCTTTTCTTTATCCTTGTTGACTGCAGAAAAAAATAAATCATAAAAATCCAGACTTTTAGCAGAAAGTAGACCAAAAAACCTTTTTTTGAAAGAACACACCTTGCAGCTTTTTAAATCTCCTACAATTTGAAATTTTGAACGATATTTATACACATTTATTTATTTATTTATTTATATAAGTAACAGGCAATTGGGGGCACCTGATGACAGAACTAAAGGGCAGGTGCTCTATTCTCTCTAAGCAAAGGTCACTAGTCAGCTTGGGAAAATCAGGCAAGATTTTCAGAGGGAATATTGAGCTACTGAAATTTTGGGGAGTCTTTAGAATAGGAAAAAGTAAATATGCAATTCTGTGCTTACTTATGAAGTATTTGCTGGGGAAGAAAAAAACCCCAAACTTAGCTAGGAGTTGGATTTATAATATTCCTTATCACTCTGTGACTGGTCAAGTAAACACCAGCCATATAAACGCAGGAGTTATCAGAGGGGAAGCTTTAGTTAGACACATCTCATAAATGAGGTTTGCCCATCTATAAGCCAAGTCCCCCCCCTACATGCTGCTAGAGGATACTACTAAATTTCTATATATGTTACCTTGTGTCATGTCAGAGGGAAAAGTGTTTTTCAACTCTAGTGTGTGGATTTGCCTTTTGAGGCATGAACAGCATAACATGCTTCTAGTTTAACTTCTATTTACGCACACAACCAGGCATGCACACAGTTAAAAATTAAAGTAAGGACCTGTCTCTTATTTTTAATTACATTTTTCCAGACCTGGAGCAGAAAAAGAAAATATCCAACCATTTTGACCCTGATGTTAATTGTTCAATAAAAAACCAGTACCACCTGTCAACTGTAGCAGAAAACATATGCTCAGTACAATAGCATGCAAACCAAGTGCTACACAGCTCATCTTCAAAAGCTAGCCCCATATGATTAATCTTTCTCTAACGAACATATAGCAAACATTGCCACAGAGTATGGCTTTAGTTTTCAGAAGAATATATTTGCTATCTGGTGTGAAAAATGCGTTCTCCATACATAAGATGTCCACAAATGATATCTGTGCACGAGTCAGGAAATGAAAAGTTGTCTTGTTTTTATGCTGAAAAACCTGTTTACTGGGATTTAAATCTTTGCCTCTCTTTACATAAATGGGAATAATCGTCAAAGATGTCTGTGAAGCCAGGATTTCATTCTTTTCCAAAATCCCACCTAAAGTGGTTCTCTTCATGTACCTCTTTACCCAGAGGCTTGGAGTAAAACATCTTTCTCACATGCTTGTGACTAGGTAACATCTAGAAGCACGTGTGCTAGGTAGGTCACCTGCCTCTGGAAGGAAAAAACAGAGTTCAATTCCCACTTTCACAGCAAGAGCATTTTGGCCAGAGGTAAATAATTTCAGACGTGTCTTTCTGCTTCATCAGCAAGGGTGAAACCTTATGGAGAAATCGGACTTTCCCTAAGCGTATTAAATACAAGAACATCGCTTTAAGAAATGAAACTCTTGCAGCATAAAAACATTTTTCTTTGTCTTTATTGTCCCAGTTTGTGAGGCTGAGTAGAGAAAGGGCAAACAGGGAAAGGGAGTAATGGAAGAAGTGGAATAGCAGTCAAAGCACATAAAAAAAAGAAAAAATACAAAGGAAAAAAAAAGCCTAAGTTGTCAGGTCTTAAAGACTGTGCTAACTTATGTGCTAGTATAGCACTGAGTGCATTGGGATTTTGGTATTGATTCAAGGGATCTTTGGATTCCAGGATGATCCGATGATAACATGAGATTTGAAGGTTTTTTTGCTCCTGTTACTGTCACCAGTGTCTGTCTTTTGTAGTGATGCTCTGAGAAAACGTGTGTGTATTTGCAGGAGCATCTAGTCCCTATAGATATAACTGTGGCTGGGAAGAGGGACTTTTCTGCTCCAGAAAATGTGGGATCGTGTTGATGGAGGTGGGCTGCAAGGGTAGTCTCTGTCTCTTGGTGAATCATGGCCTTTATGATTGAAACCTGAATGGCCTTTTGCAGCCATGTAAGAAGAGAACGTGTGATAGTAATCAACTGAGCTGCATTCCAGGCGATTACTTCTGAGCAACACTGAGTGATTTTTCAATGGGTAGTAAACAACTGTTGCACTGCCTGTGAGACCATGGAATATGTTGTTTTGATTAGGGAATAAAACCAAGAATTTTTCTGGTAAGTATACTTGAATTCTGAACACTGATGCAAAACACATTCCCAAATTAATGTTGTTTCATTAGTTAAGAAGCTTTTGAACAGCATTTGACGATGGTCATCAGCAGCATGTGCAGGATTAGTACTGCGTTGGGGAAGACATCTTATTTTGATACTGATCAAGGTACACCTTGAGTAGCAAACACTAAAATATAAGGTGTTATTCAAGTTTCAAAGCAAACACCGGCCAAGTTCATGCTTTATTCAGTGTCACAAGTGATATTTTTCAAAGTCCTAATTATGTTTCTTATGGTTTCTCTACCACTGAAGCTGTGGAAAAGGCTGACTCCAGGTACACACAGCTGCCACCACAGCTCATTTCTTACTTACTGATCTGCATCCTGGTAATGGCACAATCTGAAAGGATTTCACAAAGCTGTATTTTACAACTCAGTTAAAATGCCCACTAAGAAATTCATAAAGCTTATTGTCGACATTTACTAACACGTTAATGGAAATTTCTGTCTGTAATGCAGTAGAAACCCCGTATGCTATCCTTTACTTAACACATTCCCTGCAGGGAAGTTCTCTAGAAGTTAATGTATGTGAGCCAAGGGGAGATGGATTCAGTTTCTGTAGACATCAGCTAGTTCCCTTTTTTTTTTTTCTTTCTTTTTTTTTTGTTTTTCTTCATAGATTTTCCAAGAGAAAAATACTGAATTTGCAATGCCCTTTGCTCCCTGTTGACCCAGCCTGTCTAACTTTAGAAGCCTGAATGCACAGACTTTATATTTCTTTAATGTGTTTGTAAAGAGAAGCATTTACAGGCTCGTACCAGTCAATCCATGCCTTCATTCTAAAAATAGAAAAAAAAAGTATTCCCAGCTAGATGCATATTTCTGTCCATAACTATATGATCTATTTGACTGATGTTATTTAAGGCCAACTAACCCCCCTTCTAAGATTTAACCCCAGAAAATGCCACATGATACTAGGACAAATTGTTTACATTCTGCTTATGGCATGGACTCAAAGGATGCATGACTTCAGTTGTTCTTGTTTACTACCTGAGCTTTAGAAACCTATCTGTACTTCATGTTGGAAACCTCAGAGAACGAACTGCAATCTCTTAATCCTGGATTAAGCATCTTCCATATCTCTAGGATGACATCCCATGTTAACATTGCAGCTATGAATTTTGTGAACTTACCCCTGAGGGACAACTTGGCACTTTGTCTATTCCTGCAATTGTCCAAAACTACATTTAAATGTCCCCTTCCTGAAGCAGCCTTGTATGTGTTGGCAGACTCAAGAAATATCCTGACATCTGTGGCTTGCAAACATTTCTGCATTTACAGTGTAGGTTATGGAACTGACCTTTATCCACTTAGTCCCAAGTATGAGCACCTGTAATATTTTTAATAAAATACATATTGCAACAAATAATGACCTGGCACAACAGAAAATCTTCTGCTGAAAGGTGCTGTCCCATTTTTCGAGTTCATCCCATTGTGTACCCAAATGCCTTGGAGGCGATGCTAAAGGCTAAGAAATGAGGGGGGGGTTAGGAATGGATACAGAGAGAAGTCAACTCTCTGGGCATGAATACCACAGTTGCCACAAGCCAGGTAACAGCTTCTCTGAGAAGAAAAAGTCAAAGAGGGGAAACCACACAGAGGAAAAAAAAATCAGATTTTTTTTATATTTCTCCTTAATATCAACATAATGTAGCAGTGGTTTGTCCAGCTATCACTTAAAAAAAATAAAGATCTAATACCCCTTTTTCTTTAAAGCTGACTGTGAAATCTTTTATGAATTGTTCTTTGTGTGTTTAAGTTCTCCTGCTCTGCAATATTCTTCATGTCCTACATAGTGGTATTTTCTGGTGCCTGAATCGATATTTTTTCAGTGATCAAGTGCTTTTGCTATGAAAAGGCTTTTAGTACTGTTATGAAGCAGTCAATAACCATGACTGACCTTTCAAAACTCGCAGGCCTTTACTCCAGCCACCTTGAAAAAATGAATCTATATAATCTACTTGTGTTTCTTGATAAGTGGGCCTTAAAAAGAGTATGTAAACAGCAGCAGAGACCTGGCCTTTTGGCGGAGCCTCTTGTATGGAATGGGCAGGTTTCGTTTGAGAGTAACGTGGTTGACTTATGCAGAAGCCAATGTTCATTAGCATAGGGGATGAAAGTACAGCAAAGCCCTGCTCCTGCTACTCCCAGACCCATGCTCCCTGTCTCAAACAACACTTTATTTTGAAAACTAAATTTGCTAAGCAGTTTTGAAAGAATTTCTGAGCATTCCTGGAGTATCCTGCCTTGATAATACCTGAAGACTTCTTTAACGTATTTGAGGGGTTTAAGCATTTCATTTTATCCAGGCAGCTGTAGAGAGGGGAATACATGCCTGGGCTGACCTTCTATGGGGCACAGTCCCAGTGTCAGCCTCGGCTGGATCCTCTCCCTTTCCCCAGAAGCGGATGGGAGGAGGTGTTGGAATGGCAGAGCAGAGCTCAGGACTTGGGGAAGGAAGGAAAGGAGGTGTTGCTTCTGGAAGTGGGACAGATCTGCAGGGGGACAGACTTTTTTGCCTGTGTGCCTCTGGATATCAGACAAGATGTAGAAAAACAAATTCCTCCAAAAGTATAGCTTCTCCCAGGCCACCGGCTCCTAATTTGTATTTTTGCTCTAATTAGGCATAGAAGCTTTACAGGACCAAATTTTGTTTCTGCTGGGCAAATGGGCAGCAAGCACAGAGGACTGCAGCTGCTCAGTGCAAAAAATATTAGCAACACTTCTGATCATGCTACCACATTCCACCAACTGCTTTTGGATGGACTGTCTTCCATCTGCACCGCTTTTCTACTGCCCTTATCTACCTTGTTCCCATAAAAGGGCTCTCACTTTATGCCTCCTCCTGTCTGCAGAGTTGGCTTTGCCATTCATTTACAGTCTCATCAACTAGAAATTTTGTATTTATTAAATGGTTCACATGCAAATGGATGCTAAGAGAAGGGCTGGGAGACAGCACTATCCACAGGCTGCTAAGGAAAACAAACCTTTCTTAGCAGCAGGAAAACCTTGCCAGCTTCCCAGGCAAAGAGAGCAGAGTTATAACAAGGTCTCTGCCCTAAGAAAGCTTTGAAGGCATTTCTTCATATTCTTCACTTCACCCCCCCATGCTTCTGTCTTGCTTTGAGATCTGGATAATTCTTTATCATGGACAACAGCTATGTTTTCTGAGAAAAACATTTTATGATGGCTGCCTCTTCCAGAAATAGCACATTTCTGCAAGGGGTCTTGCATAAATAAGGGTGTTTTTTTTCCTTGCCAGTGAAATACTGATTTACTGATGCTGAAAGCATCATGCTTGAAAACAGCTTATTTCAGTAATATTTCACAGTGGCAGGTACACAAGTAAAAGGGAATCATCACATTAGATATTAGCAGTAGGTATTTTATTGCTTAAGCCTCCTGTAAAATCGGGCTCATGTTTTGCTCAGCATAGAAGAGGTATCTCCTTGCAGAGCTCCTGTTGATTAATGGTCTGCTAGCCTGCCATTTACAAGTGGTGACTTCACTGAGCTATATTGGCTAGATTTGCTTCCTGAGTATAATTAAAGAGAAAATAAAATATTACTGGAGACATTACTGAAGCAATGGCATTTTCCACACTCTCCTTTCAAAGCTGTGATAATTAATTGATACCTCATTATTAGATTATTATGAAAGATGGACTGGAGTATGAATTGCAACTAAACCTACAGCATCATCAACAAACACACTAGTTCAGTGGTTCATAAACCAGCTGTTTAATTATCTTAACATGACAGATAATAAATATATAGTGTGGCTCATTCCTATCAAAGGTGATCACAGAAACAAGCTTTCTTGGAAGAGAGGAATTGGTTTTGGCTACTCTTTTTAGAAAAGTTATCCCTTCTGCTTTCTTTTGTGCAAGTTGCTTGTTATAATAATATGAGCTTAAATGGGAGATATGTTTTCAGAGCATATTCAGAAATAAGTTATTTGCATTCAAACTCAATACACTTATTTTTCTGCTGCTGTTTTGTAAGTCCACGTCAAAACTTTATATCTGATTTACCTGTATAAATGTCTTAAAAGCAGAATTACAAGAGTCAGGAAAGGCATCTTTAAAGGGCTTCCTATGGTGACTGTTGCTAAGGAAACCTTCATATTGCACCAGGTTTTGAAATGCCGGTAGCATCTGAAATACACAGCTGAATCGCATACATTCAGACCAAAATTAAGGGTGACAGGTAAGGGGGTATAAGTCACAGTGTGTCCCAGTTATGGAGAAAAAACAGATAGAAGTTGGATACAAAAAATACACAGGGATTCATGTTTTGAAATACTAGATGCCTTATGCTCCTGAGTTTTTTAGTTTTTGAGCGGAGGAAAGCTGCCTGAGTTTACCAGATGATATATTGACCTAGACATGAGTGACTAGCTAGGGGTCATATCAACATCTGGGTCCAAAGGGAGTTTAATCGCAGATTAGTGCATGTTATTAATTAATGTCACAGTAGAATTATGCACCAGAACTGAGGAAGGTTCCCAAAGTGGGGCAATTTGCACAGATGCTGCTGGTGACGTAATGTGTTTTGGCTGGGGGCTGGCCATTTGATACTTGAATTGGTCTTTCTTTCCTTCTCCTCCCATTTACCTGCTTATCTTAGATATATATATTGTACAGTAATGGGAGTTACACGGTGGGTCGTGTGTTATCCTCATTTTGCGCACAGCTGAAAAATGAAGGGCTCAGCTCCTAGTGATGGCTCCTCCTTTCCCTCCAGGCAGCACTTTCTCCCATGGGCTTTTGTAGCCTTTTTAGACCTGTTTGATGGGTAGAAGTCAGCATGCCTGGTCACTGGCAGCCACCCGAATCCAGAGCATCCTGGCTCGGCCCCTCCAAAGACAGAAAATTCTTGAAACAGGGAATTTCAGTTGAAATGCTATTTCTGCTGTCCTCCTGCATCCCTCCTCTGCAAAGCCTGAGCATAAGCAAGTCAAAACAGGTCCAGAAAGACAGAGGGCTTTGGCAGCTGCCTAAAAAGAATGAGACTGTTTAATTGTGTAAAGCAGTCATGCTTGTCTGAGAACACACTTGGACTTGCATTTACAAGAAATCTTTCTAAAACTAGCCTTAGTACCTTAACAAGGAATAAAACGTCTACCTGCGTATCCTCTCCGTGTGTAAACGCTAAATAGAAGTTTGCACTGAGCTAGGAAATAAAACTTCTGCTGGTTGGAGAGGAAACAGTTGATCTGATTGGAAAGTGACTGTCAGAGAGGATCTCTTCTTAAAAAAGAGTGTCAGGTGTACTTCTAAATAAGGCATACTCCATGAAACTGGCACGAGTACTGTTTCCAGAGTGTCTGTAGACCAGGTTTATTGATCATTGGGAAGTTTCACTATCATGGAGATAGAAATAACACCTCTTCAACAAGAGATGGCAATTCAGGTTCTTCAGAAAATGCTTATTGCCCATTGCTTCCCCCTGAAATATCTGAACTGTTTCCTTAGAGGTAGCTTTGTGTCAGCGTGCAAAATGCACTGCTAGAGCCTATTTATTTGAGTCTTCAAGTTGCTGAGCACATGTTGCTGCTCACAAGGATAAATGGTAATAAAAGCTATCTTAGAACATCATAACTAATTGTATATGGTTTTATCTTTCCTGTTTCATTTCTTTTTTAATGTCACTTCACATAAACAAGCACCAAAATAAAATTCATGACAGCTGAGAAGTATGGCAAATTCTCAAATATATTTACTCTACACAAATGTTGAAATGCATGTAATATGAGTATAAATTTCAGGGACTTGCTAAATAAAAGATTATAGCTGCTTTGTGAGATTTTGGGTTCTGTGCAGGGAAAGCATGTTTATCTCTAAGATGTATAACTAGCCATTTATATGTGTAAGTAGCTGACTTTGTGCTCATGCAAATCAGGTACAAAATCAGAGTGTTTTCCATGCATATCGTGACTTCTCATTTTAAAGCTTGGGGTTTTGCCTTTTTGCAGAAGCATAGATCATATTTCCTTTCATACAAGTGTAATTGAACTAATATTTTTACTACTTCTAGGAACAGTGCATTTTTTTTATTTGTTGCCAGCATTCCTCTGCAATAGTATTTCTCTCCTTGAGAAAAGCTAGAAACAAGTTGCAAGACTGATCTGCTGACTGTGAAAAAACTGTTGCCCAGGCAACCTGATCTTTTTCATAACTTTGTGGCTTCAGCTGTCTGATGGTTCCAATAGGTAAAACTGTAAAATCTTCAACATTTCCATCCTACAGGAGCTCCCCTCATTGTGAACAAGTTTTCATTCAGAATTATGATGAAAATGAACCTGTTTTATAGGCGGGGAAAAAATGGTCAAATTTTGTTTTGAGTGTGAAGAAAGCAAAATATTGGTGGTTGTTTCCAAAACAAAATGGAAGTGATCTTTAGCTGGATGGGGGGTGTGTGTGT